>NC_090292.1:37790246-38390246 GCF_037392515.1 Haliotis asinina | reverse complement strand
TGTTTACAACAAGGTCTACATCTTCGCGTCTACTGGAACACAACATCCTTTCGACATCACAGTGTTTACAACAAGGCCTACAACATCGCGTCTACTGGAATACAACATCCTTTCGACATCACAGTGTTTACAACAAGGCCTACATCTTCGCGTCTACTGGAATACAACATCCTTTCCACATCACATTGTTTACAACAAGGCCTACATCTTCGCGTCTACTGGAATACATCCTTTCGACATCACATTGTTTACAACAAGGCCTACAACATCGCGTCTACTGGAATATAACATCCTTTCGACATCACAGTGTTTACAACAAGGCCTACATCTTCGCATCTACTGGAATACAACATCCTTTTGACATCACAGTGTTTACAACAAGGCCTACATCTTCGCGTCTACTGGAATACAACATCTTTTCGACATCACAGTGTTTACAACAAGGCCTACATCTTCGCGTCTACTGGAATACAACATCCTTTCGACATCACATTGTTTACAACAAGGCCTACAACATCGCGTCTACTGGAATACAACATCCTTTCGACATTACATTGTTTACAACAAGGCCTACAACATCGCGTCTACTGGAATACAACATCCTTTCCACATCACAGTGTTTACAACAAGGCCTACAACATCGCGTCTACTGGAATACAACATCCTTTCCACATCACATTGTTTACAACAACGCCTACATCTTCGCGTCTACTGAAATACAACATCCTTTCGACATCACATTGTTTACAACAAGGCCTACATCTTCGCGTCTAATGAAATACAACATCCTTTCGACATCACAGTGTTTACAACAAGGCCTACATCTTCGCGTCCACTGGAATACAACATCCTTTCGACATCACAGTGTTTACAACAAGGTCTACATCTTCGCGTCTACTGGAACACAACATCCTTTCGACATCACAGTGTTTACAACAAGGCCTACATCTTCGCGTCTACTGGAATACAACATCCTTTCGACATCACAGTGTTTACAACAAGGTCTACATCTTCGCGTCTACTGGAATACAACATCCTTTCGACATCACAGTGTTTACAACAACACCTACATCTTCGCGTCTACTGGAATACAACATCCTTTCGACATCACAGTGTTTACAACAAGGCCTACATCTTCGCGTCTACTGGAATACAACATCCTTTCGACATCACATTGTTTACAACAAGGCCTACATCTTCGCGTCTACTGGAATACAACATCCTTTCGACATCACAGTGTTTACAACAAGGCCTACATCTTCGCGTCTACTGGAATACAACATCCTTTCGACATCACAGTGTTTACAACAAGGCCTACAACATCGCGTCTACTGGAATACAACATCCTTTCGACATCACATTGTTTACAACAAGGCCTACAACATCACGTCTACTGGAATACAACATCCTTTCGACATCACAGTGTTTACAACAAGGCCTACATCTTCGCGTCTACTGGAATACAACATCCTTTCGACATCACAGTGTTTACAACAAGGCCTACAACATCGCGTCTACTGGAATACAACATCCTTTCGACATCACATTGTTTACAACAAGGCCTACAACATCACGTCTACTGGAATACAACATCCTTTCGACATCACAGTGTTTACAACAAGGTCTCCATCTTCGCGTCTACTGGAATACAACATCCTTTCGACATCACAGTGTTTACAACAAGGTCTACATCTTCGCGTCTGCTGGAATACAACATCCTTTCGACATCACATTGTTTACAACAAGGCCTACATCTTCGCGTCTGCTGGTATACAGTATCCTCCCAACACCATGCTGTAGAGAGAAAATACTGAGTGAGGATATCGTATGTCCACTCATCGGGCTTTGAAGAATAATCAATTATGAAGGATTTTGCCGCACCGAAAAACCACACTCATTTAGCGAGCGAGATGTATTGTTATGTGGAGTGTATCCCGCCAGGTTAAGCCTGTTTGCTATCATTATGTTACGACTCATAATGTGTGAGTTTTTTTTAGATTCGTAATTGTTGATGTCTTAAAACATAATCACGCGTGTGTAGCTTGAGCGTGTGCTGTTTTTACCACACGCTTCAATCACTGCAGCTTGAGATACTAAGATGCTGCCGGCAAGTGGGGCAGTTCACTCATTATCCCCGGACTCCATGGTTGCCAACTACCTCCTATTTGGCATTATACTTTGATATGTCCACTGCACTGAACACACCATCTGCTAAATATTAAGTACGAATATACAAGTATTTACACAGCTGTAAATGTGCTGCGATGATGTGTCACACATATGTATCAGCATTACACTGTTTCACGTCTTCTGTCAGAAATAGGCTGTTTCACGTCTTCTGTCAGAAATAGGCTGTTTCACGTCTTCTGTCTGCTGTAAGCTGTTTCACGTCTTCTGTCAGAAATAGGCTGTTTCACGTCTATCTGTCTGCAGTAAGCTGTTTCACGTCTTCTGTCAGAAATAGGCTGTTTCACGTCTATCTGTCTACAGTAAGCTGTTTCACGTCTATCCGTCAGCAATAGGCTGTTTCACGCTTATCTGTTAGCAATAGGCAAATTTACGTCTATCTGTTAGCAATAGGCTGTTTCACGTCTATCTGTTAGCAATAGGCTGTTTCACGTCTATCTGTCATCAGTAGGCTGCTTCACGTCTATCTGTCATCAGTAGGCTGATTCACGTCTATCTGCCAGCAATAGGTTGTTTCACGTCTATCTGTCATCAGTAGGCTGTTTCACGTCTATCTGTCATCAGTAGGCTGATTCACGTCTATCTACCAGCAATAGGCTGTTTCACGTCTATCTGTCATCAATAGGCTGTTTCACGTCTATCTGCCAGCAATAGGTTGTTCAACGACTATCTGTCAGCACTACACTGTATCACGTTTCTCTGTCAACACAACATTCTTTCACGTCTACAGTTGAAAAACTAATTTTGTTGTGATCTATTATGAATATTAGATTCTTTCTAATGATAGGACCTCGATGTTACGGTCGATTGGCATCATAGCGTTATATCCTCTTAAATGTTTCCTATAAAACAATCCGAGCAATGATATTCCCTGAGCTGTAGCTTAACTACAGCGCACGCTAATCAAACACATTTCCTTTTTTCTAATAAAGTTACCGTTACGAAACTGACTTGGAATTATGACACTTTTCATAGTTACTTAATACAGGAAGAGAAATGGCTGTGGTTTGGACTGCCGATAAGATGGCGGCGTTAGATATGGGAAGGTCTCCATTCCGTTTCGTCATTTGAATTGGACGGCTTTGTAGAGACTAGAGGTATCATATTGAGCATTCAATCCTTTGCCCATCTACTTGGCAATGATTAAGTATGCCTGTCTTCTCTTCAGTCTGAGTGCGTAAGTGAATTTAGATGTGTATGTGTGAGTGCGGATCCTCACGTACAATGTTCAAAAACAAGTGCGTGTGACACATGACCAAGTATGACACACTAGTGCCTCGTGTTCAGAAGGAAGTATGACACACCACTGCCCCCTGTGCAGAAACAAGTATGACATACCACTGTCTATTGTTCGGAACAAGTATGACACACTACTACTTCCTGTTCAGAAGCAAGTATAACACACCACTGCCCCGTTCAGAAGTAAGATTGACACACCATTGTCTCCTGTTCAGAACCAAGTATGACACACCACTGCTTCCTGTCCAGAAGTAAGTATGACGCACCACTTCCTTTTGCTCAGAGGCAAATATGCCTCTTGTTTAGAAGAAAACGTTGCAGCTGCACAGTGACCCGGATCACCTTAGTTGCAGTCTCTGACACATTTTAACTCTACAGTGACAAGGATCACCTTGGTTGCAATCTCTGACACATTCTAGCAGTTCAGTGACAGGGATCACCTTGGTTGCAGTCTCTGACATACTCTGACTGTACAGTGACAGAATCACCTTGGTTGCAGTCTCTGACACATTCTAACTGTACAGTGACAGGGATCACCTTGGTTGCAGCCTCTGACACTTTCTAGCTGTACAGTGACAGGGACCACCTTGGTTACAGTAAAAAAGTCCTCGTTGCTTTATTGTGAACTATGGGTGCTCTCCCATGTCTATAACACAATCGAATATCACAATAATTGTGTTCCGCAGGTGAGAGACCTCTAGGTGAAATTACTGAAAAAAAGCACATTGTTCTGATTACAAGGTATCCGACCCAGGTATCACCACAGATGACACGATGTCCCGCTGAGGTTGGTTTTCTGTTGATGGCGCCAGGATTAAGGAAGATGAAGATGTACCTTCATTTGTTACTGTTCAGATGTAGACGAAGTTGTTTAAAACGACAAGGGCGACCTTGACCTCGATGGCGACCTTCAGCTGCTACTATTGAGAAATTGTGTCTGGAACTGTTGATACGACTATGGATTATGAGCCACTCCTCACATGTCACATAGTCAACCATGCAATAGACAGGGCAAGGTTTCGATGCACTCTGTTGCACTAGCACCCTTCAAAACTGACATCACATGAGCTGAAGACTCTCTATAGGCATGCTCCCCCAGGGTAATGCACCTGCACGTCGTTCCAGTTCTTAACTGTAGTTTAGAACTCATAGAGCATGTCCTGTATTCATTCAGTTTCACACCTTTCGCTTTTCATGTCTTCCAAACATTGAAGTACTTTGTGGCAAGATTCAGCAAGAAAGTATGTCGACATTCCTGCTCTGGAAGACACCTTTACACTCTAGATCACCACAATGAAACCTTCTAAACACCAATCAGCTGCATCAAAGTACATATGCATGATTAGGGTGAAACTGGACTTGGGTTGTATGCCTCCATTTACCAATGCAGTCTACATTTGAGTGTCAACGTTCTTACTTTGTGTTACGAGTAGTGTTTTGTTAGATACTAGAATATACAACTGTTCACATTATATTTCTAGCTACCTATTGTAAAGACCAGAAAATATAGAAACCGGAATGTTCAATTTAGTTTTGCATTTTCATAACATCTAAGTATTTCTTCATGAACTTGTAAACTTGGTTTACCTTTTTTATATAAATATGCCTACACGGTAATTACTCCATCGCGTGACCTATTATTCTTCAGTTGAATCCAGATAGTATGTTCTTGGGTTGGGTACTGCCAAGACATTCTGTCACTACTCATATGTGTGTCCTGCAAGCCATTCACATTTTGACAATTAGGTATTTCACATTAAATATTTGAAAAAAAAACAGATTTCATACCATAAGACTTCAATATACGTATAAGCAGCCAGAGAATCTACCTACGGTACGGGTCGTCACACTTGGTCTGCGGTAACTCATCGTTGTCATATTTATCTCCAGTCCATATAATCCAGATATTGTGCTTGCTCAGTTTCTGGGTACTACTATGGGCACTGGGTACTACTACGAGTACTGGGTACTACTACGGGTACTGGGTACTACTACGGGTACTGGGTACTACTACGGGCACTGGGTACTACTACGGGTACTGGGTACTACTACGGGTACTGGGTACTACTATGGGCACTGGGTACTACTACGGGTACTGGGTACTACTACGGGTACTGGGTACTACTACGGGCACTGGGTACTACTACGGGTACTGGGTACTACCACGGGCATCTGCTGCCTTTACATTCAAAATGGCTGCAGTAGACATGACGGCGATGTCTGTGTTAAAAAACGCTCAGAGGCTGTGAGTAGATTTGCCATTTTAACAAGCTTGGGTATGGGGATTTCGGAATAAGTTTCAGGACAAATATGGGATCATCAGATTCTTGTACGGAAAGGGAAGAAATTCTGTGTAATGTATTTCGTAGCCTGAATGGTCCATGATATCTATCATATCAGTGAAGGTGTCGATACGCAGGACAGATTTTATTGTGACAGAATGAGGTAGCACACATATATGTAGCTGGCGATCTCTATGGTATGACAAGCAGCAATGCAAATTTGGCATTTTAGACGTAACACACATATATATACATATACGGGGGTTCTGAATCTTTCGAGAAGATGTAAGGTAAAAGCTAACGTTTTGACGCACGCATGAATTTTATGCTAAAGGTATATGAATCACGAAGTCTCTGAGACTGGCGCCGGTGTAAGTACAGCCGGTGTCAAATGATCTCGCATGATGAATACATCTAGATGGCAGCCTCCCCGTGAGATGCAAGCATTATACCGACCCAGTCTAATCAAACGTATTCTGCTGAATGAAACAAATTACATATTGCACACTAAGTGGAGAAATAAGGCGAGTATGCCCTCTTAGCAATACTTCAAAGTCTCTCTCCTGTCTCCCTGGCGGGCCTTCCACCAACTATGTCATTACGTTATCTGTCGGTGCCATAGGATAACAGTTAAACATCTGAACGGTGGTGCTATGCAGTTTGATGTTTCGGGTTGGAGTAGGCACAATGTCAGCAGAACTGCCTTGTTAACATAGGACTGTTATATATATATGTGGTAGTGATTCTGTGTCATGATGTAGGAGTGTCACGATCCCAAGTGTCGTCTAAACGCCTAAATGTCCCCTTTGTAGTAAGGATGAAGCCTTTAATGAATATACAACTTCTTTCTTGCAGTGGACTCGACGTTTCGGTGTTGATTCAAACACCGTTAACATTTTTAACACCGTCGAATCCACTGCGAGACAGAAGTTGTATATACGTAAAAGTCTTCATCCTCATCATACCAACTTCTAAAATGCCACTGAAAGAAGTCGTTTTGTGGTAGTTAGATTAACCGAAGTGTTTAGCATTTCACAGATTGTTAAAATGAGGGTAAGTGCTTCATGTGTGGACAGCGGATATGACACTGGTGTGTGATGAAGCATGGCGTACCCGCGTGAAACTGTCATGTCTGGTTGGTGAATCACTGTTCTACTTGGCTGAGGGATCATGGTCTTACCTGGTTGGTGAATCATTGTCCTACCTGGTTGCTGAATCATTGTCCTACCTGGTTGCTGAATCATTGTCACACCTGGATGATAAATTATTGTCCTATCTGGATGATAAATAATTGTCCTACCTGGTTGATGAATCATTGTCCTACCTGGTTGGTGAATCATTGTGATCTTGAATATCGCCTTGAAATCGGGTTCGTCAAAACACGGGAAGACTCTGCGGGCATCTGTGGGCTGCAACTGTGAGGACGCTAGGAACCTGTGAAGAACAAACACCGATAATCTGCCGCAAATAGGTACCCGACGCACATACTTGCAGATAGGAACACGTCTATACATACTGCAGACAGGACCCACCAGGAAACATACTATACATACTAGAAATAGGAACATGACTGTATTTCCTTGAGACAGGATGCACACGACTATACATATTGCAGATAGGAACAGGACAACACATACTGGAGATAGGATCCACACGATTAAACATACTGAAGATGGGATCCACACATCTCACAGCTACATTACTGAACTACAGATAGGGTCCAAAAGACTAATGACTAACATGTAGAGGAGAGGTAGGAGTGAAAATACCAAGGACGTTAACGACTCACTGACAGCCTGTGGAACCACGCACTTTACCATTCCTGTTTTCATCCTGGTGACACTCATTTATCTAGGTCGGTGGAAGGTGGATGGTCGATCCCCGAATATCTAGGGCCTAAGGGGGCAGATATAAATGGGGGTAACCATGCTCAACTGGAAGTCCGGGCGCCACTGACCCAAGACGCTATTGACAGCGCTGTGGACGGACTCCTGCGTGCACTTACATACAACCCCGAGTCTGCTTCTTAGTGCCTCTGTTCCTTATGTGTCCGTTGTGTTCGCAAACCTAAACTGCGAGTTTCAATACAATGTGTTGATTATTACGTCCTCTTGTGCCGTCATGTACCGATTTCACAATTTAGTTCTATTCGTACCGACTTCTGATGTTAGCATGTCTAATTCAGTTTGGAAATCGCCCTGTATTGGCGGCTTGTCAAGGATTTATGGATTGAATGTGCTGGACTTGGAAACAAGATATTTTCAGTGGTAGATTGGCCAGTGTTCCATCTTTTTCATTCTATCAATATCGTTTACACAGGATCATTATGAAATCACTATTTGCAAATACAGAGTCTTAGGTTGAGATTGAAGTGAGGCGCAAAAACATGTTTTGAAGAAATTGGCTTTCTCATATGTTATAATGGATGCGATGTCTTCAACGACAAAAAGTAAACTTTACAATCTTGCAGAATATTTAGTTGAACTTTTGGGTTAGTCAGCCTTGGTGAAAATAATTGCAGAGCACTCAAAGCGTTTGCACCTGAAAAAGCTGGTAATGGAATTTAAAAGAGAACTAAAGGAAAGGGAGGTTTAAAGAGACAGGTAAGAGTGAAAGCCAGAAATGTATGTTACACAGGCAATTCACAGATGTATCATTATGTGTGGAAACCTTGAACGTGATTTAAATAGACAAAACATTTTTATCACCCAGTAGGTATTCTAAAGCATGAAACACAAATATAGCGCATTTTTTGGATATCAAAGACATGGCAGAATATGCAATTTATGGGTTCTCTAACATGGATTTCCAACTGTTAGTGCGATGTCAGTTATGTCACAATGTTTAGGCAAAGTTTTCATACCAAGACCTTACATCCCAACGCCATGGCAACAACTAGAAATATGGTGTTATGAGATATTGTAAGACATGATATATACTGTTATCATATATCGAAAGGACATGGCATATACTCTGATTAGATGTTGTACGTGTTGGGACAGGTATTGTCATCAGATGTTGTTTGTAAGAGGTCATATGTTGCCCGCCGTACTGCTGGTGTCGGGGATTCACCTAGTTATCTAGTTTTGAATGCTCTGTGGAACGAGGAATGAATCCAAGGCTACAATCATCGTGCCATGATATTTTACGCTTTTGTTTGGCACATGTTGTTATTCAGGACACACGCTGCCTTTGACGACACATCGCCAGGGGCTACCTACCGAGGCCGATACAACACATATATCAGCATAACAGGAAAACAAGTGTGACAGAGTGTTTTTCAAGAATCGAGTGTATATGTGTTTCAAATGATTTCAACGTGACCGTAATAAAACATTTAGAACATTATGGATCGTCTCATGTGAAATAACAGTGTTTATATCCCGGCATGCCTATTCGCAGTAAATTCAAAATATGCAACAAACATTACAGAGTGCTCTGCATTTAATGTACATATTTAGAAATAGCTGTCTGAGTAGTTGAAACTAAATTACACGTTTCCGTGACGCCCATACTTTATAATATTGGCCAGATTGCTGGCTGTGACTCAGGACCTCAAGTTTTTATGCACATGAACACAGACCACGTTACACACAAGACAGAAGACACGAGGTATACATAACAAACACTACTACATAAACTTATACATCAAGCAGATGAAAGCATGTGTCTTACTACAGTAGACACCATGGCTGTATATGGAATTCCGTTTGCAGCTCGGTAATGGACAATAGGTGACGCCCACAGTTGCAATCACTGACTAAGACACAGACACAACAGACACAGCAATCGCTCCAGTATGCATCTGCTCTCAGAGATGTTCTCAGAGAGGTCTTGATTCCTTGTCGTATGAAAGAGTCAAAGTAGCTCGAAGCACAAAATATAACGACACGTAGCACTCAGAAATAAAAGTTGTTATCCATAAAGTTTGTTCAGTATTGTAGTTTCCAGCTTCTAAAGTGCCCCTCAAAGAAGTGCATGAAACCCATTTCTCGTTGTTTGTGTTCGTGAAGGAAACACCCGGTTCTATATAAGGAGGTCAGCAGAGCGTAAACTGCAGATGCAGCGACTCGTCAGTACTAACTTCAAGTGTAGGAGGCTTAAATATCACGTGCTTCTCAGACATGTGAAGAAAACTGCAAATGCCAACTGCAGGGGTAGAAGACTTCCAGTCTCACATTTAGCTGAAGAACACTGTAGATGCAGAGTAATAGAGAAATGCCAGTGCTAACTACAGGTGTAGAGGACTGCCAGTGCTAACTACAGGTGTAGAGGACTGCCAGTGCTAACTACATGTGTAGAGGACTGCCAGTGCTAACTACAGGTGTAGAAGGCTGCCAGTGCCAACTACAGGTGTAGAGGACTGCCAGTGCTAACTACAGGTGTAGAAGACTGCCAGTGCCAACTACAGGTGTAGAAGACTGCCAGTGCCAACTACAGGTGTAGAGGACTGCCAGTGCTAACTACAGGTGTAGAGGACTGCCAGTGCTAACTACAGGTGTAGAGGACTGCCAGTGCCAACTACAGGTGTAGAGGACTACCAGTGCTAACTACAGGTGTAGAGGACTGCCAGTGCTAACTACAGGTGTAGAGGACTGCCAGTGCTAACTACAGGTGTAGAGGACTGCCAGTGCTAACTACAGGTGTAGAGGACTGCCAGTGCCAACTACAGGTGTAGAGGACTGCCAGTGCTAACTACAGGTGTAGAAGACTGCCAGTGCCAACTACAGGTGTAGAAGACTGCCAGTGCCAACTACAGGTGTAGAGGACTGCCAGTGCTAACTACAGGTGTAGAGGACTACCAGTGCTAACTACAGGTGTAGAGGACTGCCAGTGCCAACTACAGGTGTAGAGGACTACCAGTGCTAACTACAGGTGTAGAGGACTGCCAGTGCTAACTACAGGTGTAGAGGACTGCCAGTGCTAACTACAGGTGTAGAAGGCTACCAGTGCTAACTACAGGTGTAGAGGACTGCCAGTGCTAACTACAGGTGTAGATGACTGCCAGTGCTAACTACACGTGTAGAAGACTGTCAGTGCCAACTACAGGTGTACGAGATTTTTTGCGTTAGCCTCGTAGAAGAAAGAATGTTAGAGCCATCCAAGGAGTTGATGGTGTGAGCCAACTGAACCACTTCTCATCTCACCTAACCGTGAAGTGAAAGGACACGTGCAGCTGAAAGTTAACGATATCTTCGAATGTCAACCGCTCGCGGACTACAAAGTTCCAGGTGAAGTGATCACTTTGACCTTTTTTATTACCACAACCTGTCCACTACATATGGGCCCGTGGATAGTGCACTGTGTTTTTCATATTGACAGTGAATTATACTCGAACTTTCTCCATATGATGAAATTCAGATTATCACCGGATCGATGTGAAATAAATTATCAAATGGACAACATATATATACCCTGATACTTGGAAACCGAGACACAAGATGGGTCATACTTTATGCCAACCAAGAGCGTTGGGCTGATTACAGCGTAATAACGCCATTCAGTCCGGCGTAAAGGTTATGCTGACAAAAGAGATCCAACAATTGATATAGCATCTTTAATTATAAGCTTAACGTGTGCCGATAATAGAACATGACACTAATGCAATAACACGCCGACAAATATGTCTCATGGAGCGATGAAAATCACATTTGTGGTAAAAGCGTGTACAATAGAGACACATTCAAACCCTGCTTCATCTCCAGCAGAACTAGAAATAAGTCTGGCTAGAAGTGCGTCAGGTAATGCTTAGGGACATGAAATACCTACGACCAGGCATCCAAGATGCGTGTATACACGATCACAGGGTTATAGACATGGATATACACAATACTAAGTTTGACTGGAATTAGAACACACTCTAGGATACTGGTTTATAGACCTAGAATAAGAAGAAGATTGGACTGGTTTATGGACATGAAATGCAGTCATTACAGTGTTATGAACATATAATACACACTGTTTAAGACTGACTTACTAACATAGAATACACACAGTGAAACTGGTTTACTGCTACGAGTTTCCTGACCGTTTCAGCTATATATTCCTGCAATGACAATTTCGCCAACTAAGTGCCTCGCACAGACTGACCTCACACTTGAGATCTTCTGCTGAACCATTTCCCCATTTCAATCAGCTTTTCGTGAGAAATCACCCTGTCTTTTAAAAAGTGTCGAAGAATATTCCCAGTAGATAACTTTTGGATTAATTCTATTATGTCATTCTGCAACGTGTCCCTTGGTCGGTAGGTGCATCATAAATAAGACACTGCGCATCAACTAGAGATTCACCTGAAAGTCACACATGTTGGAATTGTGCTCGCTGTTCTTTCGAGATGTATACAGAGCATGACACTCCACACTATCGACTGGCTTATGTTTCATCTACAACAGCCAAACAGCGGTCCATGTAAGACATCTACATACCCCATACAGCCATGCATACCCCCATACATACCCGAATACATAACCCATACATACCCCCATACATACCCCATACAGCCATACATACCCCCATACATACCCCCATACATAACCCATACATACCCCCATACATACCCCATACAGCCATTCATACCCCCATACATACCCCATACATACCCCATACAGCCATACATACCCCCATACATACCCCCATACATAACCCATACATACCCCCATACATACCCCATACAGCCATTCATACCCCCATACATACCCCATACATAACCCATACATACCCCCATACATACCCCATACAGCCATACACACCCCGTACATACCCCATACATAGCCCTTACAGCCATATGTAGCACTTAATATAGATGTTCATGTAGATATTTTAACCAGAGTTGTTGTGTTGGTGGTGCACTGACCATGTATTGAACCTGACTTGTGATGATTGATATACTATGTATGTCATGAATCAACATATTAAGATCCGATGTGTTCAAATATAATATTATTGCCTTAAAGTTTCAAGACATTGAACTATCAGTATACCATGCTTGGTCACCAGAAAAAAACTGAAACCCAGGCAACAGCCTTCGTCGACATTCGTTCACTCGAAAACAGCTTTTACACACATCACACAGCCATACACCACAGTACCATACAAAACAATCCTATACAAAACGACTGCCATACACCACATTACCGTACATAACACAGCTACACACCTCACTGCCATATACAACACTACCATACGCCACACTGCCATACACCATACAGGTATACACCAAATTGCCATACACCACACTGCCATCCACCACACTGGCATACACCACACTACCATACACCACGCTGCTATACATCACACAGCCATAGATCAAACTACCATACAGCACATTGCCATGCATCACGCTTCCAATACACAACACAGTCATACAGTACACAGCTACACACCACACTGCCATACATCACACAGAAATACATCACACAGCTATACACCACACTGACATACACCACACTACATACACCACGCTGCTATACTCCACGCATGCATACACCACACAGCCATACACCACACAGCCATACATCATACAACTGTAAACCAAACAGCCATACACCACACAGCCAATCACCACACTACCATACACCACACTGCCATACATCACACTTCCATTCACCATAAAACTGTACACCACACAGCCATGCACCACACTGACATACACCACACCACACAGCCATGCACCACACTGACATACACTACACATCCATACACCACACTACCATACACCACACAGCCATACCCCACATTGCCATACACCACACAGCCATACACAACACTACATACACCACACAGCCATACAAAACACTGACATACACTACACATCCATACACCAAACTACCATACACCACACAGCCATACACCACACTGAAATACACCACACAGCCATACACAACACTGACATACACTACACATCCATACACCACACTACCATACACCACGCAGCCATACACCACACTACCATACACCACAACACGCAGCCATACACCACACTGACATGCACCACACTGACACACCACACAGCCTTAAACGCCACCCAGAGCCTATCCTACAGTCCAAAGTGTCCTCTACCTCGATGTCGCTCATCACATTCTCGTTTCAGACGTTAACATCTAGAGGTTTGTACTTGAGCCTTGTCGGACGGAAAACTGACATAGTTAAACACTAGTCAATTGACTGCATCATTTAAGGGACCACTAGTTTTGGCCTAGATACAATGATAACGTTTGGGAGATAAAAGCAACAGAAATGTCATCATGTGGCAGAGGCAGTCGGTAATTGGCTCCTATAACAGGTTTACAGTTACTGTTGTGTGGGTAATCTGTGTAAAGCCGCGACGGGCAACCCGTCTGTGGTCGCCTGGTGCTGCAGGAACCCTACCGTGAGACCGTACCAGTCCGCCTGTGCGAGTGACGACACCGCGATTAGTCAAAGGTAACGAAGTACGTCTCATAAGCAGCCTTTATCAATGCAATCTACCGTCAGTAGCGGAACGGACTAGTAACGCTCGGATTCCAAAAACATGTGCTGACATCAAACCAAAACCGTACGGGTATGACAATTTTAGGATCAATGCAAAGGATGGGAAGTTAACAGCACAATCAACGTTTCCGTAAAAGGGACAGATAGATAACCCTTCGTTTTCATAACAGGGGATGAGTAGGTGACAGTGTTAACCAACTTCTCTATACAAAGGATGGGTAAAAGACAGTGTGACCCAACGGCACTACACAAAGGATGTATAGATGACAGTTGGACCCAACGGTTTTCTACAAAGGATGAGTGAATGATAGTGTTACCTAACATATATCTACAAACTATGGATAGATAAGCAACATTATACTATGTCACGTGTTACGTCGTTTCAAGGGTAGATTATGTGGTGACGTGCCATGGGTATATAGTAGAGCCATACAAAGTATGCTTACATACTGGTGTCACGTGGTCGTTACATGCATTGATGACAGCAGATTATAAAATATGGGGTGATGTCAGATATTTTTATATCATATTTGCGATTATTGTTTGAGGTTTGAGAGTGGTTACAAGACATGAATAGATTACGGTATAAAGAGACATTCAATGGATTATGACAACGACTAGGTTGATGAAAGAACCAGGGACTTCTGTGGTTAGATGGTAGCGGAAACACCGGGTTAGTAACGGAATCTTTCAGTGACGGTGTCAAAGTATTGGTAGATGACAGGCTCCGGGGCGTTACAAGAAATGGAAAGATGTTGTGTTACTCATTGGGTAGGAACAAGGAATGAATAGAAGCGATTGTCACACACTTGGTTGTGACAAGAAACGGTACGTTTACTTCTGCAGATATCCTCACAATGACTGGCAGACAGCATCGACCAGTTCTTATATGGAGAATATCTGCCTTATTCCATTTAACACCGATTTTCCTATGCAATTTGCAAATTGCCCTCTACAGAATTTTCCGATTGTTCTTTCTTTTGAAAACAGCTGTCACATGAGAGAATGTTTTATTTATCCCGACGGTGCCAGAAATAGTCAATAGACTCAAGGCCCCACAGAGAACGGCTAGCATACTGTTGGTGGACAGATTTGAACGTATTTCCTTTTCTCTGACATCAAGGAATGTTCAAATGTAGACTTTGGTTGCCTGAAAACATTTTCTCAATCCTCCTAATAGGTTAGTTAGTCCCTTGAAGGCTTCAGAAACACTTTGTCGTTTGTGGACGTGTTTTTGTGCTTGTACTATAAATATGCTCGGGACATTCATGTTTTCACGGGATCGGAACATTTATGTGTTTTGTTCAATTTAAAAAGTCGTCAGACAATGAACACGTCTAAGCTGGATAAATACATAAACACGACGTCCAAGGAACATAGGAAAGTTTGACTTTCTGAAAGTTAGTTAGTTGTTTGTAAACATATGCCCATCGACGGTACTACATGCCACGCGAATATGGACCGTAAACATAATTCCCCTTTTTATGTGTCTCTCGTGTAGCTGCCTCTAACGTTAACTCATAGAAACTGGCTCCCATCCAAGGAACATGGTTTACAGGTTGCTTCTTTCCAGCCGTGGAGCCACGGTCCTACAAGGAAAATCGCTTACAGGTGGCACATTTCCAACTATGGAGCCACGGCCGTATAATGAACATCGCTTACAGGTGGCACATTTGCAACCATGGAGCCACGGCCGTACAAAGAACATCGCTTACAGGTGGCACATTTCCAACTATGGAGCTAGAGTACATGTGCAGTATCTGTCCGCCGTGTTCTTGTGTTATGTTCAGTCGTCAACCACAAAGTGGCTTCTGAAACATTCCTTCGATGATAAAATAAATGCGTCTCTGTCAAGACTGCTCAAGTTAAAGCATTTTAGCTCCAGTTGCAAATGAATAGGAAATAGAATCTGTTCGTCTTGTTCGTTACCTTTCATGTAATAAGACGAATATATTCCGCAGTTTTTGGTACAAGCATCCCGACGTCGTCTCGTGGTCTGAGTAGGGGGAATAAATGGTTTCGTGAAACAAGATAGCTGATTTTATCTACTTACGCAATTGTTATCAAATTACATTTTAAATACGTTACCAATGGATGTAACTGAAGATTAAAAAAACCCATTTATTTCCGGTGTTTATGAATTATCTGTGGTATTCAGTCGAGGTTGATATTAAACCATACACAATCAAGCTATCCCGCCGTAGGTTGCTACAAGTAATGCAGACGAGCGCGCCCAGATGAGTACAATCACAATGACATGGTGGGGAGCCGAGGTAAAATAATGTGTACATTTTCTGTTGTATCTAAAGTGATAACACATGGCAACCCTCCTAGTACACACATCCTCAGACCAGAGAATGTATCAGTATGACCACTTGCATACTCCGTAGCTGTCATGATGTCACTGAAATGTATTTTGGTTTCATTGCATAACAGGTATCCCCAGATACACGTTTTTGGCACAAATAAAATGCAACTCTGGCGAGACGTTAATTACATACACCTGCTGGAACTGAAATAGACAGTAAAAGTTTAAATGTGAGGCACCTGTTGAAGGCATCACTCAGAGATGTTTGTTCTGGATGGAATATTTCATGGGCGGATATAGTCATAGAAAATACATACTTCAAAAGCATTTCTTACTTGTATTATTTATTATAGGATATATGTAAAATATACATTTATATCCCGGGCGTTAGTATTCTGACTAGAATGGTGTTGTTTGATTGCGGAAAGAGAAAAGAACAAGACGCCTGCTCTCAGAAAAAAACGCTGCTTGTTAACAGGAACAAACCTAGCCCTAGGCTAAGACACACAAGAGAAGAGATTTCTCTTCTGCACTGTCAGCTGACGGCAACACTTTCTTTCACTATTGGAGGTTAAATGAGACGTTTGTCACCGTTATTTATCGGCGTAGCTGACAGTGACAACTCACATCCATCTCCTTGCGACATCGCTTTTGATGCTTTCCAACTAACGAGGTTACAACTAAAAACACCACACAGGTCTCTACAATACTAACACCATCACACAGATTTCTACAATACTAACATCATCACACAGGTCTCTACAATACTAACACCATCACACAGGTCTCTACAATACTAACACTATCACACAGGTCTCTACAATACTAACACCATCACACAGGTCTCTAAAATACTAGCACCATCACACAGACTTCTACAATACTAACACCATCACACAGGTCTCAAGAACATCGACACAATCATGCAGGTCTCTACAATACTAGAACCATCACACAGGTCTCTACAATACTAACCCCGTCACACAAAGCTCTCATATACTACAACTAAAAACACCACACAGGTCTCTACAACACTAACACCATCACACAGGTCTCTACAATAGTAAGACCATCACACAGGTCTCTACAATACTAACACCATCACACAGGTCTCTACAATACTAACACCATCACACAGGTCTCTACAATACTAACACCATCACACAGGTCTCTACAGTACTAAGCCCGTCACACAAAGCTCTAATATACTAGCACCATCACATAGGACTCTACAATAGTAAGACCATCACACAGGTCTCTACAATAATAACACCATCACATGGGCCTCTAATATACCAACACCATCACACGGGGATCTACAACACTAACACCATCACACAGGGCTCTAGTATGCTAACACCATCACACGGGCTCTAATACTAGTATACTAATACCTGTTATCGCAGAAACGCATTCACCACTCCACGGGCCTCTAGTATGCCAACACCATCACACAGGGCTCTACAGTACCGACACCTTGCCACAGGGCTCTAATATACTAACACCACTACATAAGGTGGTAATATACCAACACCATCACACGGGCCTCTAATACACTAACACCACTACATAAGGTGGTAATATACCAACACCATCACACAGGGCTCTACAATACCAACACCATCACACGGGGCTCTAATATACTAACACCACTACATATTGCTCTGCGATACTAACAACGTCATTCAAGTCACTCACTTGTTTGATAACGGTGTTAGCATCTATATTGAACCGATGCATATATTGTGAGAACTTAACGGGAACGTAGTTTCTACACCACAAGCGTTCGCTAAGTCTTATATCTGTAGGAGTATCTCCTTTGTTCACCGCACAAACTTCACTGTGTCACTGAAAGAAATCAGTTTATTTTTCAGCATAAATGCCAAATAGTCTAGGTTCCTATGTTAAGACCGCGCAAAATGTAAACGACACGTCAGCTTTATATCGTATCTGCTCCATATTAATTATAAGGACGATTTTGTTAACGCTGACTCTAATCACAAACATTTGTTGAATCACAAACATTACCTCCAGAAGTGAAAAGTGGAACTATCTTGAAGACAGCGTCAATGGGACAATTTGAATAATCTCTAATATATACTGAATCATTCCGCTGTCAAATTGTGTCGGCCATTCGTGTCGGCCCTGTAGAATAATGGTGTAATCATTTGTAAACAAATATACGGGACATCATATCTTTTCTTTGTAGATATACATGGTGTCATTAGAGAAGGACCAATCTGTTGGTAACACTAGTTCTTAAATGTGTTAAAATCGTCTTTTTCATTTGAAATTGAAAGTTTTACAAACTCTCTTGACAAAATAGCTAACCACTGCAATGTCATTATCACGTTCTTCAACGTCCGATACATTCCGTCCCAAACCACACATTTTTACTGAAATTGTCAAGTGAGAAATTCAACTGCCATTCAATCTCAATAATTATCACGTTGAAAGCCTATGTATGCATGGAAAGTGGAGGACAATACGCATGCACTGACGCTTTCTCCCTGGTAGTTTTAAAATCGCAGGTAGTTAGAAATCGCAGCTAAAAGGAATTGTTTTGACACCCAGCGGCATGTTGTTGTCCACTTTCAGAGATTTAAAGCCATTAGGTCTGTGAAATATGTACATCGACCAGGTGGCCCCAGAGCCACAACAGTCCCAGATGATAGGCATTTGATTAACACTATTATACGTAACAGATTCCTTGATAAGGAGCGTGAGAAAAAGGTGCACCTTATGTCTCGGACGCGCGAGTAGGGTACTCAAGATATTGAATGACCGAGTGCTTTATTCTGGAAGGTTGGCCTGTACAACTAATCTTTGCTAGTGCTGTTTGAACCGTATTGTCTGTATGTCACGATATGCCATATTTGTCAACTCATTAAATATCATGATGACATACACATCACAACCATGGAAGCACACACAAAACTATTAGGATACCCGCTTCTCTTATGAGGAACACAACATTACTGATGCAGCGACTCGGTTCTGTAAATGTACTTCTCACCAGATGAAGGAGTAAGACTATACTATGAAAGGTCTTGTTCGTGACAACAAAGTTGACACCGTAAATTGTTCATCTCCCATGCACCTTTAGATGTTTGTGGCATTCTGGCTTTAAATAGAAAAAACCCAAAAATTTAAGATAAAGTATATCCACATTACGGAGATGCTGTATTATTTTCATGAAGACCCTGAAGACTGCAAATTATTGAATTATGTGTTCATGTTTGCTATATATAGTACGTGTTTCGATGCAAAATGACCGGAAGTGATTCTAATTTTGAAACTTTCATCTAAATTAACCTTAAAAATTCTGAAACATACAGGAAAAAATGTATGTGAAAAAGTAAAATAGCAAAACCCACATACTGTCTCAGGACATTCGAAGAAAAGAACAATAGATGAGGGTACTTAATAAGAAGTGTGTTAAGTAGCCAACAGTATAGCGCAAACATCACCTGTTACTCAGCTAGTTATCATGTCACTTCTGATTACACGACAGTTAAATGTTGGTCGCAGGTTACGTTGTTGTCTGACAGAACCCTGGAAACAATGAGGGTGGCGTGTCTCCGCTCCACTAGAAATAATGACTGCGCTTGATGGCAATGCTTTCCGGAGCTTAAGACAGCCAATTATGGGTGATGACTTTAACTGGAATGAAGGCGAAGAAAGCAATTATGCGAGGAAATTAAGTAACCCCAAAAATGTATATTATGAGTCTCAAAACGGTATTTCAGGGAAGCTAAATACCACCGACAAAAAATAAGGGTGCTCATGATTTGAATAAAGAAATACCGCAGGTTACGTTTACAATGAAAGTGTTGTTGCAGATAAACGCAAATAAATTCACAATGAAATTTCACACCATGTATGAACAGCACACAGACACGACAGTGTGAGCAGGTATAAGGGACCACACAATATCAATAAACGCCGCGGATTACCAAGTTGTTGGAACACGAGTGTCCGATGTTGTCCGAATGACAATTTATGAGGTTAACTTCCTTGACTGTGAGGCAAGTACTGTCATACTGTGAATGACGAGAGCGTCATTCTTGGCTGGAAAGAATGGCCAATGAGTGATTGTTGGCTGGAATGAATGAGAAAAGAGAAAGAGTGATTGTTGGCTGGAGTGAATGAGGAAAGAGTAATTGTTGGCTGGAGTAAATGGGAAAAGAGTGATTGTTGACTGGAGTGATTGGGAAAAGAGTGATTGTTGGCTGGAGTGATTGGGAAAAGAGTGACTGTTGGCTGGAGTGATTGGGAAAAGAGTGACTGTTGACTGGAGTGATTGGGAAAAGAGTGATTGTTGGCTGGAGTGATTGGGAAAAGAGTGATTGTTGGCTGGAGTGATTGGGAAAAGAGTGATTGTTGGCTGGAGTGAGTGAGGAAAGAGTAATTGTTGGCTGGAGTGAATGGGAAAAGAGTGATTGTTGGCTGGAGTGATTGGGAAAAGAGTGATTGTTGGCTGGAGTGATTGGGAAAAGAGTGATTGTTGGCTGGAGTGAATGGGAAAAGAGTGACTGTTGGCTGGAGTGAATGGGGAAGGAGTGATTGTTGGCTGGGGTGAATGAGGAAAAGAGTGATTGTTGACTGGAGTGAATGAGGAAAGAGTGATTGTTGGCTGGAGTGAATGAGGAAAGAGTGATTGTTGGCTGGAGTGAATGAGGAAAGAGTGATTGTTGGCTGGAGTGATTGGGAAAAGAGTGATTGTTGGCTGCAGTGAGTGAGGAAAAGAGTGATTATTGGCTGGAGTGAATGGGAAAAGAGTGATTGTTGACTGGAGTGATTGGGAAAAGAGTGATTGTTGGCTGGAGTGAATGGGAAAAGAGTGACTGTTGGCTGGAGTGATTGGGGAAAGAGTGATTGTTGGCTGGGGTGAATGAGGAAAAGAGTGATTGTTGACTGGAGTGAATGAGGAAAGAGTGATTGTTGGCTGGAGTGAATGAGGAAAGAGTGATTGTTGGCTGGAGTGATTGGGAAAAGAGTGATTGTTGGCTGGAGTGAGTGAGGAAAAGAGTGATTATTGGCTGGAGTGAATGGGAAAAGAGTGATTGTTGGTTGGAGTGAATGAGGAAAAGAGTGATTGTTGGCTGGAGTGAATGGGGAAAGAGTGATTGTTGGCTGGAGTGAATGAGGAAAGAATGATTGTTGGCTGGAGTGAGTGAGGAAAGAGTGATTGTTGGCTGGAGTGAATGAGGAAAGAGTGACTGTTGGCTGAAGTGAATGAGGAAAGAGTGATTGTTGGCTGGAGTGAATGAGGAAAGAATGATTGTTGGCTGGAGTGATTGGGAAAAGAGTGATTGTTGGCTGGAGTGAATGAGGAAAGTGACTGTTGGCTAGACTGAATGAGGAAAGAGTGATTGTTGACTGGAGTGAGTGGGGATAGATGCTTTGCTTGCTAGAGTAGACGGGGAAGAGTTTAATGATAGCAGAGGGGTATTGGAAAAAAACAATACTTGCCTGTTCTTAAATAGTAACATGGTCAATGACAAGAATCGATGAAAACGAGAGTGCTATGCAGGTACTAAGTTATTTTCATGGTCACTGAACCACATTATTTTCCTATAGCCTAGTCCAGCCTTCACTCCTAAAGCCCTAAATGAAGGAGGTCTAGATTTTCTCAGGTTCTCTCGAAAACCTGCACCATTACTTCCACTATTTACTCCGTCACTCCTCACGTTCAGAACCTCTGCTCTCCCAAGGAATCCTTTTCAGGTTAAATGTATTTAATTGTTTAAACCAAAACTATTTTCATTGCCTACGAGACCGAAAATATTGGGGTTCACAGTTTTCATACGACGCTCTAGGGCACTTTGTCATGATGACGTGACGTCATGAACAATACAATGACATCATGTTTTGGGTTTTTTTTCCCATGACGATGTGTTGTACATGCGACCATGCCGGGTAACCAGCCTATGTTTGAAAGTAGATTTGGGTTTATTTTCCTCAGTTTGACTTCGGTAATAGCTAGAATATTATATTCGTGCTCATATCATGCTATGTTTACGACAATCGTGCCTAAATATCGGTATATGAATCGATCTCGATCGGGAAATAGCAACATTTAAGAACTCACGTCGCAAACATAGTATGAAATGCACTCATATATTATCCCCCATGCATTCAAAAACTAAGCGTTAGTCTACTAATAAATACGCTTTCACCATGACACCAGAATCTGAAAGACAATGCCCACGTGATGCCCACAGTATCAGATTCGTGCTGTATTGGTCCCCGTTTCACAAAGCTCTCCTAAGCCTAAGATCTCGTAACATTTCTCGTAGCATTCGTACCTCCTATGTTACGGCATAAGAGGTAAGAATGCTACGAGAGAAGCTGCGTGAATTTAAGCTTAGGAAAGCTTTGTGAAACGGGGCCCTGAGGCGACACTCCTAAAGAGGCACACGTGTTTCTGTAGCAAGGGTTGTTGGTTTAAATCATACTCTCTAGACTATAGCAGTAATCCCAGTATGTACTGTCCACCAGTCTAATGTTCCTAAATATACGTATTGTTGTATGTCCATGCACCAATCATTCGGTGCCGACTTGGACTGAGGCTAAGCCGCTGATAACCTTATGAGTTCTTGTCCGCCGTCAAGATCCGACCTACCTGTACCCTTTGAGTAAACGTGAGGGACATTTGCTTCATTTAACGTCTGAAGTGTAATGATTGCGGAAATATGTTATAAAACTTCCCCAAACGCGGATAGTAGTTATAGATGTACACTGTCAGATAACCCTCCCCACCAGTGATGGTAGTTACAGATGTACACTGTCAGATAACCTCCCCACCAGTGATGGTAGTTACGGGTGAAATAATAACTGCCAAGCGAGTGGTTCACTGTGATAAACGAGAGGTGGTTATCAATGCGAAAACGAGCTACAGGTTGTTATTTCGCATATACCATGCGGTCAACTACATACTCAATTATGCTTAATGATCATTAACTGCAATGAAAAGATGTTATAATGAAATTAAATGTTTCACGTGTGTTTTTGTTCTTTTTTTCTGGGCGTCGGGGTAGGGTGCGGGGTGGTATTAATGGTACCGTATTTATTGAAAATAATTGAAATACAAAAACATTGACGTGGAAGCATAGGGTTGTGAAACACGGTATGACAAGGCAAATGTTTTTCTCCAGGTTGGATACCGGGAATAAGATGAGGCGAAGCCGACTTTTTCTTATTTTCTCTCGGGAATGTTTAATACAAGTGCAATGTGTGAAGCCCATGGAACAATATGTGAAGCCCATTTCTAGTGTTCCCCTGGAACATTGCTTGAATATTGCTAAAAGCGGCGTAAAACAACACTCACTTCACCACTCCCTGTACTCGCACTCAGTCTCATGACCGTCTTCGCGGCTTTATTTTTGGAAATATTAGGATATGGATAGTCGTATTCATACAAAGTTAATTCAGACAATGACGTGATCTAATTGATTAGTTTATAATGTATTGATGTCCTCTACCTAGTAACACTGCCTTTTTCTTCTGATTAATGCTAATAACCTTAGATTGGTTTGGGAAATTGAGCTGACAGCACGATAGGATGATTTGGTCAAGTTATCTGAATAGTACATGGACCGTTGTCTATTATACAACTGTTGCAGGTGTGCGGACGTAAAAGAGAGTTAATGAGGAACAAATGAAAATGGTCAGCAGTATCCTCACCAGTAAGAAGCCAAAACCCGAGTAAGTGCTATGTAGAGCCGAACCAAAGACTTCAGCTCCAGAATAGGCATCTTCTGAGGAGACATCTGGTATGTTTTCTTTGTCCCAGCGGAATCAAAATTTCAAACAAAACCTTTCCAGGAACATTCCCGTTGATAATCGAATTTGAAATTATTGGTCTGATGCCAACCGACCTCTCATTCCATTGCTCGTGACTTTCTACCACCCCCTAAGTCTATAATTTATTTTAGATTTAAGTAAAATATGTGTGATACTGATAACTCTAAATACCTATAATTTCATATTTCAGATGATTCAAGTGAACCTGAAGAAAATGGGGAAAGGGAAACGTCTCGAGGGTTCCAGTTTACTAACTGCAATGTGCAGATACTGTAAAAAATAAACTTGCTTGAATGGTTTTGAACTTATTTATTTATTAAAAGATGTTTCCAACAAAACCATCGTCGTACAGGCATAGCGTTATCAGACCCGATCTGACAAGGGAAAAGTTCTTCTCGAGGCGCGATACCGGGAACAAGGTGAGTCGAAGCCGAGCCATGTTCCCGGTATCGAACCGAGAGTTGTTGAGAAAAGCGCCCTAGGGGATTATATGATAACCAACCTCTCGAGTACGTCGGTTATCTGATAATCAGTCCCTGGCAAGGTCGGTCACAAATACTAATAACCCCACATATTAACCCGATAATCAACCCACGTGGTATATAGATGTACACTGCAGGTTAACCCTCCCAAACACGGATGGTAGTTATAGATGTACATTGTGGATAACCCTCCCAAACACAGATAGTAGTTATAGATGTACATTGTGCATAACCCTCCCAAACACGGATGGTAGTTATAGATGTACATTGTGGATAAACCTCCCAAACACAGATAGTAGTTATAGATGTACATTGTGGATAACCCTCCCAAACACAGATAGTAGTTATAGATGTACATTGTGGATAACCCTCCCAAACACAGATAGCAGTTATAGATGTACATTGTGCATAACCCTCCCAAACACAGATAGTAGTTATAGATGTACATTGTGGATAATCCTCCCAAACACAGATAGTAGTTATAGATGTACATTGTGGATTACCCTCCCAAACACAGATAGTAGTTATAGATGTACATTGTGGATAACCCTCCCAAACACAGATAGTAGTTATAGATGTACATTGTGCATAACACTCCCAAACACGGATGGTAGTTATAGATGTACATTGTGGATAAACCTCCCAAACACAGATAGTAGTTATAGATGTACATTGTGGATAACCCTCCCAAACACAGATAGTAGTTATAGATGTACATTGTGGATAACCCTCCCAAACACAGATAGCAGTTATAGATGTACATTGTGCATAACCCTCCCAAACACAGATAGTAGTTATAGATGTACATTGTGGATAACCCTCCCAAACACAGATAGTAGTTATAGATGTACATTGTGGATTACCCTCCCAAACACAGATAGTAGTTATAGATGTACATTGTGGATAACCCTCCCAAACACAGATAGCAGTTATAGATGTACATTGTGGATAACCCTCCCAAACGCAGATAGTAGTTATATATGTACATTGTGGATAACCCTCCCAAACACAGATAGTAGTTATAGATGTACATTGTGGATAACCCTCCAAAACACAGATAGCAGTTATAGATGTACATTGTGGATAACCCTCCCAAACACAGATAGTAGTTATAGATGTACATTGTGGATAACCCTCCCAAACACAGATAGTAGTTATATATGTACATTGTGGATAACCCTCCCAAACACAGATAGTAGTTATAGATGTACATTGTGGATAACCCTCCCAAACACAGATAGTAGTTATAGATGTACATTGTGGATAACCCTCCCAAACACAGATAGTAGTTATAGATGTACATTGTGGATAACCCTCCCAAACACAGATAGTACTTATAGATGTACATTGTGGATAACCCTCCCAAACACAGATAGTAGTTATAGATGTACATTGTGGATAAACCTCCCAAACACAGATAGTAGTTATAGATGTACATTGTGGATAACCCTCCCAAACACAGATAGTAGTTATAGATGTACATTGTGGGCAAATCTCCCAAACACAGATAGTAGTTATAGATGTACATTGTGGATAACCCTCCCAAACACAGATAGCAGTTATAGATGTACATTGTGCATAACCCTCCCAAACACAGATAGTAGTTATAGATGTACATTGTGGATAACCCTCCCAAACAGAGATAGTAGTTATAGATGTACATTGTGGATAACCCTCCCAAACACAGATAGTAGTTATAGATGTACATTGTGGATAACCCTCCCAAACACAGATAGTAGTTATAGTTGTACATTGTGGATAACCCTCCCAAACACAGATAGTAGTTATAGATGTACATTGTGGATAAACCTCCAAAACACAGATAGTAGTTATAGATGTACATTGTGGATAAACCTCCCAAACACAGATAGTAGTTATAGATGTACATTGTGGAAAACCCTCCCAAACACAGATAGTAGTTATAGATGTACATTGTGGGCAAATCTCCCAAACACAGCAGTTATAGATGTACATTGTGGATAAACCTCCCAAACACAGATAGTAGTTATAGATGTACATTGTGGATAACCCTCCAAAACACAGATAGTAGTTATAGATGTACATTGTGGATAAACCTCCCAAACACAGATAGTAGTTATAGATGTACATTGTGGATAACCCTCCCAAACAACAGATAGCAGTTATAGATGTACATTGTGGATTACCCTCCCAAACACAGATAGTACTTATAGATGTACATTGTGGATAACCCTCCCAAACACAGATAGTAGTTATAGATGTACATTGTGGATAACCCTCCCAAACACAGATAGTAGTTATAGATGTACATTGTGGATAACCCTCCCAAACACAGATAGTAGTTATAGATGTACATTGTGGATAACCCTCCCAAACACAGATAGTAGTTATAGATGTACATTGTGGATAACCCTCCCAAACACAGATAGTAGTTATAGATGTACATTGTGGATAACCCTCCCAAACACAGATAGTAGTTATAGATGTACATTGTGGATAACCCTCCCAAACAACAGATAGCAGTTATAGATGTACACTGCGGGAAAACAATCGATGAGCCACGTAACGATAGCCTCTCTCTGACAAAGGTTTTTGAAAGTTTCCTTAATGTAAGTGCTACCAGTCATTACATGTTTAACATGCGATAATTAAGTAATATTTGTCTGATGCAACTCGGTGGATCAGATAGTTATGTTGTCGCTCACTGTTTAAGTAAACTTCAGAATGGTAGGTTAAGATAAGTCTTTATAAAGCGTTGGATCTAAGACCAAAGTTACAACCTTTGGTACTCTAATGTCACGTGGCATTTAGAATCCTAAACAAAATTTGTTTTCGAGTTCGACATCATCGGATTTCCAGGAAAAGATCTAAATGGGCAAAAGAAATTGGAGAAGGTGATGCTGGTGTGTTGTTGCAAGGCGACGCCACGGGCAAATATCAAGCTGTTGACTACTTTTGAAAAACAACAACTGGAGAAGGCTTGTGATAGATCTGCCACACTGTGGTGTTCGTCACTATAATACTGCAGTGTCATGTGTTAGCTGAGCTGAGTGTGGCAAACAGAAAGCAAACGACACCCTTGTCGAGTATTATCCTAACTGACTTCTTTAACTTGATACTTGATTCGTGGCGTGAAGGATAAAATCAGACCAATATATCAGAAACTAAGTAAACAGCAATTTGGTTCCTATGTTGTTTGGGAAATTTAAAAACAAGCGATTTATGAAACGAGACATTTATGCAAGGATTGCTAAAGTATAGTGTGTATGGTAATTTTGTTCTGTTTGACATATGTTGCATCCTCCTCACGTCTTGATCACCTCCTTTCCCGTGATGCATGAAATACATGTAATAGTCTATCTCGTGGGTGTTTAATCGGTGTACAGACGAAGGTTTTTCTATCTATGGTATATTAAGTAAATTAAAAGATGATGTACCAGAACAAAACTCCACTGTCATGCTACACAATTCAATGTCTCTATTGTTCCCATGAAACACTAGATTGAGACAAGTGTTTGTTTTCACTCTTCATAAATGCCATGTTACATTCACAAACATGTTATTCTACCCTGGTGTAAAAAGGATATGGGACATTATCTTTAAATCTGTTACTGTACTACTACATGCCATCCACACGAACACCCTTTAAATGTGTTATTCGTCATGGTAAACTTTAAAATTAGACGACGCGTTGAAAAAGAGAAAGTCCTGCACAGTTAGTGCTAATTTTACATGCTAATGATGATATGAGAAGCTGTCTACATTCATCAGACACTACACATCAACCAACCATTCCGATGAGAGACATGAAGTGTCAAACATATAGACACTACTCAGATCAGCCAACCATTCCCATAAGTGACATGGACTGTCACACACACACACACACACACACACACACACACACACACACACACACACACACTACACAGAACAACCACACATCAGAATAAGTGACATGGACTTTCAGACAGACACACACTACACAGAACAGCCAACCATTCCAATAAGTGACATGGACTGTCAGACAGATACACACTACACAGAACAACCAAACATATCAATAAGTGACATAGACTGTCAGACAGACACACACTACACAGAACAACCACACATCACAATAAGTGACATGGACTGTCAGACAGACACACACTACACAGAACAACCAACCATCACAATAAGTGACATGGACTGTCAGACAGATACACACTACACAGAACAACCAACCATCACAATAAGTGACATGGACTGTCAGACAGACACACACTACACAGAACAACCAACCATCACAATAAGTGACATAGACTGTCAGACAGACACACACTACACAGATCATTCAAACATCTCAATGCGTGACAAGGACACAATCACACATTGACAGCAACGCCGTATCAGTCATGCAATCACTAGAAGCTTTCGTAATAACTTGATCACGTCTAACGCTGCGGAGAGGGACCTAGTGTGTGTCCACCTCCTCTGGGGATTTGCTCCAGCCATGTTTAATTATGACACTGGTCCCTAATTAGAAGCGTAGATACCGAGGGTTGAATGGCAATGACTGGAGTATGATATATGAATCATATGTGTCCACGTCGATCGATGATGTGGCCTCCCCTTGGAGCTAAAATTTAGGCCACGTCTTTGTGATCAAACATTGTTAATCTTCCACGTCCCGTGCACCGTACACAAGTACATAACTAATTACAATATCCTAATTAAACTCCTGCATGCGATGGAAGACATGTTAAGATTCGGTTCGAATACGTATTCCCGAAGCTTCACTGCTAACGAAGCAGCTTGGCATTCGACATGTCTCTCTGTGTGTGTGTGTGTCTCTCTCTCTCTCAACAATTGTCAGCACCACATTATCGATCATTTTCTTCTTATTCTTTTTAAACACGGTGCAAAATAATTGTTAAAACAAAGTTCTTTTTAGATGTTCAGCTCGACAGCATTGCCACATTGTGAAGAAAATCATTCTGTCTGTCCTCCGTACGGTGTAACACTCGCTCTTTTGAGGCGGTGGGTGTTTAAATTAAGGTAAACCTTTAGTTATGACTTGATCAGAGGACCAGTATTGGGTGTACACATGGGTATATCGCGGGTAAGTCTGCGCTTATCTGACACAGACAGTGTATTCATTTGGTTTCACCGATGAAGTCGAAATTGCTTAGTGAAATGAAATCTTGGGTGTTTGGAATAGGGAGCAGAGCGTAGTGTAAAGACTGATGTAACCGCGTACAGAATCCACGCCCGTCCTGTAAAGTGTGCAAACAGTGTGCCCACGATGAACATGTCCTGCTAGAAATCATTCCACACGACGCTTTGATATCGACCTTGTTATTTAGAGAGATAATATACCTTCTGATGATCCAGATCATTAAGTATTTCCGCTAAATGTCGCTTGATTCCCGCTGTTCAGTGTGATGATATCTAAAGACATACTTTTGCTTACTGAAAGTAGTATTAGATGCAATTAGGTCACACATTGATGTCATCAGGTATGAAGGAAACACCGTGGACAGGCATGAGAAACAGATGGCAATCATGGGATACAGCGAGCAGACACGGGCATGGAATGGTGAGGACCATTGGGGTATGCTGGAAATTAAGAAACACAGGAAACGGAAGACAAGCTCCGGACACTGAAGACAAATGGGGGATACTGACGTCAAGCACTGGATACTGAAGAGAGGCATTTTTGATACTGACGCCAAGCACTGGATACTGAAGACAAGCATTTTTTTTATACTGACGCCAAGCACTGGACACTGAAGACAAGCTTTTTTTATACTGACGCCAAGCATGTGGGATGCTGAAGCCAAACGTGGGATACTGAAGAAAAAATGTGTGGGGTGCTGAAGACAAACTTCCGATACTGAAGACATACATCACTTTTGCAACTTGGTGCCGTGAAAACACACCATAGGCATAGCTTGTGTATACATCCACACAAAAGGTCAAGAATGGCTTGACAGCAATAGTTTGAATAAGGCGGGCCCAATCAGCCTGACAAGCAGCAGTTGTCCTACATCCACACACTGTCTAGCAGGCGACACTACAGCTGACTCCGGGAAACTACGGTGACTCGTACCACCTCTCCACCATCCATCAGGTAGCGTATTTCAATCGCACATTGAGTGCAGAGTTGTACTGAAAAATTGGAACATGATGAATTTGGTGTTTCGCTGGTCACCTTGTTTTGAATGAAGGATCATGGTTGGAATGAAGTGTCAACCTATATAACTGTCGTTTCAAGCCGTCTTTAGCAATAATCCAGCAGTCCAGCCACAGGCTTCACACCTCCACTTTCGTCACTAAGTAAGCTAACACATCTTGTATGGCAGTAAACGGTAAGCATTCAGAATAATACCGCATCATGACTGTGCTGGTACATAACTGTAATCTATATGTCTCGTACCTTTAACGTCGTTTGTGTTCATGCCATCCCTGTATATTCTATAGATAATGAAGTTGAATCAAGGGTATGTTCATCAGTTAGCATGCCAGGTTAACCGCTCTGTGAATTCTCTGACCTTCAAACCGACAATTGACATCAGTGTTAATAAAGAGGCAACAGTCACTGTTCTACCCCAAAAGTCTCTTTGCTTGAGATCGGAGTTCAAGGACATCTATCAACACTCAGACTCAACTACAAGAAGACACGAGTCAACTACATCCAAGCAGAAACAGTGGACCTTTGCCCTACGTAAATGACTGATGACAAAAAAACCTTGGGAAGTTGAGGTTGTAGGGTTAAATCGCCTACCGCCGTAACTGGGAGTGTTTACCGAGTGTATGAAGACATGTATCATGGCCTGTATCTAGCAAGTTGCACACAGTAAACATATTTCAGTATTAACGTGGTTCAAGCACTTACAGTGTACCAGCCTATGTAGCTCAGGAGTACACCTTGCACTAATCTCTGTATTTCTGCGACTTTAGATACAAGGTGAGCTTATACAGTTCTGTAATCTCCGAGTGAGTGAGACTCACGTCTACATACAGTTAAGTGATCTCTGAGTGGGTGAGGTTCACACCTACATTCAGTCCATCTAGTGAGTGAGTGAGTGAGTGAGGCTCAGGTACAGACGGTTCAGCATCTGCTGGGGACTGTAACTACGGTTATTGTACGTGGGGATGAGTGATGATGCTTCTGGCGCACTACAACACACAATGGCTCTAATATGATGAATCTACTAATTCTGTCAGATCCTTGTTATAAACGAAATCACAAAAACAGGTAAGGCTATTTCCTTTCATATTACTTTTGCGTAGCCCCAATCAATGTTATATCAGTCATTCCCAACACCATTTGCCAACATGGCAAGAATCAAAAACCTGACAGATATTAAGTTTTAGAGTCGACCAAACGTGGACTCCCCGTCATAGGAAATGAATTTTCGGTTCACTCTGTCATCCTCATTAAGCTTTCTTGACGTCAAATTTTACGCTTGAAGGAGAAAAATAAATGGTAATCCAAGTTTATGATTTCCACAAAATGAGTATTAAGCATCAATGTTTGTGAGAAGATCTGCGCTATTAAGGTCCACTGCACGGTATGACGCTCAACATTGCTCGCTGCTCACCAATACTCGTAAATCATACACGGTTTATTTCATGTCATCTAAAGCTAGATACACGCTTTCCTAACGTAATATTTACATTTCCTCAACTAATATTGATTAATAGCAAGGGAAATATTACACGCGGCCGTGACAAGGGAAGATAAGCACAATCTTTGAACGATACTATTATTTTTCACGTTGTGTTGCGTGTCTTGTTGGCCGTAATCGTATCACAGCCTGACATGCACGCGAGGTGGTAGACCCATTTTCCGGGTCACTAACAATATTAGCCTTGTGGTCGCGAATAACTAGCACAATAATTCACTATGGCTCAATTGGCTCTGGCGGTAGGGTATAGGTGCTGGGATATGGCGTTATGAAGCCTGTGTTCTGTGTCCATGGGTTGACGCAACAGTAGCTTCAGTCCCAGCCAACAGTCGGTATCCATTGCGACCCAGGGCTGCTGTCATAGTACCCGTTTAATAAAGGAGTAAACGGGAAATGCCTAGGCATGTCGGATAAATAAGTGAATGCACTAGATGCGATGTACATGACGTATCTGGAGATGCTGGTAGAGCCTAGTATCTCCAGGCAACCAGATAGCGCTACATGGTAACGGTGCAACATGTCATCGCTGAGCGTTAACAGCATGACACGTGCTTCACACAAGTTGCCCAAATCAATCATTTCTCTCTGGACTTGTGGTCTACAATACTGTGCAAGGGCATAAGGTGACAAGAACAATAATGTGTAATACAGTAGCCAACTAATAAGTTTTCAGTCTGATTCGGACTTATTAGTGACATCAACAGTTTATTAGCTTTGAGAGTAGCATGAATTCACAACGTCACCTTACAACATGGTCTCCGTTACTTCACAAAGTCAGTTTACAACATGGTCTCGGTTACTTCACAACGTCACCTTACAACATAGTCTCGGATACTTCACAACGTCACTTCACAACATGGTCTCTGTTACTTCACAACGTCACTTCACAACATGGTCTCGGTTACTTCACAACGTCACTTCACAACATGGTCTCTGTTACTTCACAACGTCACTTCACAACATGGTCTCGGTTACTTCACAACGTCACCTTACAACATGGTCTCAGATACTTCACAACGTCACCGTACAACATGGTCTCAGATACTTCACAACGTCACCTTACAACATAGCCTCGGATACTTCACAACGTCACTTCACAACATGGTCTCTGTTACTTCACAACGTCACTTCACAACATGGTCTCTGTTACTTCACAACGTCACCTTACAACATGGTCTCAGTTACTTCACAACGTCATCTCACAACATGGTCTCTGTTACTTCACAAAGTCAGTTCACAACATGGTCTCTGTTACTTCACAACGTCACCTTACAACATGGTCTCAGTTACTTCACAACGTCACCTTACAACATAGTCTCTGATACTTCACAAAGTCAGTTTACAACATGGTCTCGGTTACTTCACAACGTCACCTTACAGCATAGTCTCTGTTACTTCACAACGTCACCTTACAACATGGTCTCGGATACTTCACAACGTCACCTTACAACATGTTCTCCGTTACTTCACAACGTCACCTTACAGCATGGTCTCTGTTACTTCACAACGTCACCTTACAACATGGTCTCTGTTACTTCACAACGTCACCTTACAACATGGTCTCTGTTACTTTACGTCATCTTAAAACATCGCCATCGTCGTGGCAAGAGCTTATTTACAACTAGTATAACTAGTATTATATATATATATATTGTGTTTGACTAACATTTATTTGCCGAAAATCAAATGTGAAAAAGTAAAGATCATTTTCAAACCATTAACATGACTTTGTGTCTGTGGCTTTAGAAGATCGTTCAAAATGTTAATCAACGGTATGGTGGAAGGCCAATGAACTAAGAAGATCTCAACGCCACAATTAACAGAGGAAGTCCATTTAATAGGAATGCCGTTTAGTTTTACTTTCAGGTTTTCTGTGTTCGTTTTAGGGATTGAATCCCATTACGCGAAGACACCACCTTGAATAGTCTGACCAGAGAATGTGATCACAGCCGACAGAATGTATAATATTTTCCATTACTTACTATCTGTCTGAAATTACCCCTTCACTCCAAAATAACCGCAACTTCTTTTGCAATGTAGCAAGAAGTACTGCCAGGCTGTGATATGTATGCTCCATTGCCTGCCACCTGACTACCTCCTACATAAGCTTCCAACAGACTTATATCCAGCACTTAACGCCTGGCTACTGATTTCCGATACGCAACTTTTACTGCCATGTCTTCAGGATCCAATATATAGTCCGCTAATGCACGAGAAATTATTAACTAAATTAATGAGCGGTAACTACATGGTTTCCACGGCAACAATCAATTATTTTTCTGGGCCTGTCTCCTCGAGCTATAAAGTTTCTTCATATAAAGTAACTCGACACAGGGAAGAGCAAGTATTCAGCTATCCTGTTTGTTATAGTGCTGGTACTCAGCTCTACATCCCTCTCAGTCAGTCACGTCACCATATCACATCCAGCCACAACGTGCGTTCAATACAAACTACCCATTCTGGGTGGGCACGGGACATTCTGTCATTTCTGTCTTTCCACACTGTGGCAGGTGGTGCCTATCTCCGTATGTGCCTCATGCATACGTCCAAATGTGTCTAATATCTGTGTCTTGTCCCCTCTGTCCGGTCGTGCATGTATATGTCTAAATGTGTCTTACTGTCTTGTCGTCTCTGCCCAGTCGTGTCTCATGAAGGTGTCCATGCGGTTTGCTTGAGTTCGTGTCTCGTTATGTCCGAATGTGTGTCATGACTATTACCAGTTGTGCTTAATGTCTGCCTCCTTACATTTATCCGTGTAGACAGTACTAATCTGGGCATTGTTAGTTCGCTGCCCAAACTACATGGAGCTTAAGTCCTAGAAAGCATTGTGTTATTACAGACTGGTCGTACATCTTATCGCTTACCGACCCCACTTCTACAGATTTATCGTCCAATTATTCAGTCTGATAACGATAATCATTCTATAAACGACAGCCAACATGTGTATAGCTGCATGTTATAGTCCCCATCACTGCCGCTCCCATCGTCTAACCAGGCCCTTGTAATGCACAACCGTTAGAAGGAGCTTGAAGGGACGAAATGTGCCTTAAGTTATGTCTTTCTTGCGCGGGATGATGTAGTCATAAATCTTCGTTTTATCGTAAGAGCGTGCTTAAAATGACACTGGTGATGGCTGAAGCATTGCGGGAAGAATTCGGTTTGAAATTATCCACTGATAGTTTCCTATCGCAAGCGTTACTGTTCCACCTCCCGGAGCGCAAGGTCTACGGTTGCGTAGATAAATGTACAAACATAATACGTACGATTACGTGCATTCTCAGGGGGTGTCGGGAAAAATAGTGAAACCTGTACATTTGATGATGACTTCAACTCTCAGGATCGCTTCATGTGATTGCAGGTGTTGTTATTTTGTTATAAGTATTAAAGTGATAAGAACCTTTATTAATTCAGCACGTCCATGAGTTGTATGTATTCAGACTTTATTTGATGCCTTACATGGTTCGTACATTTGGCTTATGTGACATATTTCTGTCAGAAACTTCAGGTCTTTCTCAAAATGGCAATCAACCATAAACTGTATTGCTGTGACAGTTAAAGGTATCATTTGACAAAGAGTAGATTAGGCTGAGAGCAGCGACTCTCGTAGGTGTAGGTCTGGTTGTGATGGCGCGTGTGTGATGACAAGGTGGTGATGATGAGGTTAGCGTATAACAGATACCTGTAGTGTAAAACAATGTCTCTAGTGTATAACATATGCCTGTAGTGTAAAACAATGTCTCTAGTGTATAACAGATACCTGTAGTGTAAAACAATGTCTCTAGTGTATAACATATACCTGTAGTGTAAAACAATGTCTCTAGGGTATAACAGATACCTGTAGTGTAAAACAATGTCTCTAGTGTATAACATATACCTGTAGTGTAAAACAATGTCTCTAGTGTATAACATATACCTGTAGTGTAAAACAATGTCTCTAGTGTATAACAGATACCTGTAGTGTAAAACAATGTCTCTAGTGTATAACAGATACCTGTAGTGTAAAACAATGTCTCTAGTGTATAACATATACCTGTAGTGTGAAACAATGTCTCTAGTGTATAACATATACCTGTAGTGTAAAACAATGTCTCTAGTGTATGACAGATTTCTGTAGTGTAAAACAATGTCTCTAGTGTATACGAGATTCCAGTAGTGTATAACGATGTCTCCGGTGTACAACAATGCATCTAGTGTATAGCAGATTCCTGAAGTACATAACAATGTCACTTGCTTTTAGAAAATTAATGAAGTGAATTACAATGTATCTATTGTATTACAGGTTTCTGTAGTGTATAGCAATGTGTATGGTGTACAACAGGAATAGAAAATTGGCACTAGAAAATACTGAGTGAGTGAGTTTAGTTTGACGCCGGAGTCAGCAATATTCCAGCTATGGCACGACGGTCTGTATATAATCGAACCTGGAGCAGACAATCCATTGATCAACAACATGAGCATCGATCTGCGCAACAGGGAACCCATGACATGTACCAACCGAGTCAACGACCCTGACAGCGCAATCGCGTTGTCGACTCTTACGACAAGTATAGTTGCATCATTTGTAGTCTAGTATACAGCAAATTTCTCTGGGGTATAAAATGTTTTTAGTGTACAGCAGATTCCTGTAGTGTATAAAATGCCTCTAGTGTATAACAGATTCTTGTAGTCTATTAGAATGTCCCTAGTACATAGCAGATTTCTGTCGAGTATAAGAATGTTTCTAATGTATAACAGATTCCTGCCCTGCTTAAAATGTCAGTAGTGTTTATGGGAGTAGAAGAAATGTATTTGTATACTACCTACCTGGACACGAAAAGTGTTGGGATATCACTATTATAAATCTAAATTGTCTCTTAAAGACAATGTAACTCACTGAAGAAAATCTGTCTGTCTGTATATTACTCTTCTGCCAAGCACACCGCTGCAATGCTTAGAGCAGGGTATGGACTTGAAGAACATAGTACGTTATCCAGTATAACAGCGAGATATAGGAATCGACATGCCACTGTTAGTCTGCACAGTCTTCTCAGTCCACGGAACATTCAAGTACTCTTCAACAATAGAAAAGAACACTGTTAGGCGTTTTCAGCCGTTCATTTCTATTTATTTTGACGGAAATCGCTATTAAGACTATTCCTATGTTTGAATCCCGCTAGTCATATCGTGGTTGCTGTGTTTTGAAAGCAAAGGCGTCCTAAAATGTGTTTGTAAACGTTTGCCACGACAAATGAAAATGATACATGAAAATGTTTACCACATAATGTACGTGCAACTGTCGGAAACATTGGCACAAAAATCTAAGGAAGCGTAGCAGGGCCATGATGAAAACATTGTTTGATGTCACGACATTCTACATAGGACATACTGTCTCCTACGTAGTACTTAATGTATCCTTTTAAATGTTCGGATTATGAAATGCAGTTATTACATTGAGAAATGTTTGGTTATGCAAGACGTTAGATAGTAGAAATGCACGTCAATGCACATTCATGACACTGACACAGTGTTACTACAGTGTTATCATGTGTGTGTAAGTTACGTTTGGGGAACGTGGACCTTGATCTAATTACACATGCGCGCACATACACAGGCAGAGGAAGCGGGAGAAGTTTCTGGTATGAAATTCTCGTTATGACACGCCCTCCGACAGTTTTGGTCTTCATGAGGCTGGGTTGGATCAGATATAACTCTCGTTTGCGATTTGTATTTTCGTGATCGTTCAAAAGTGGACTTGACTCGGGTGGAAAAGTGTTGAATGAGGCGTAAAGCCGTACGGAATTACAAAAGGCAAAGATTGTCAGTGTAGTTGTGTGTATAAATATAAGGGAATAAGTACGCATAGATTGCCACCGATAGTCTAAGGCACGTCATCATTATAACTAATGTGCAACGTCTTCTGAAATATCCAGCGCATAATAGAAAAATGTAACAAAGTGCAACATGCAACGGTGAACTAACCGCAACGCGTAACAATAGAGCAAACTGAACGCGAGGCAGTGAAGTACAACCGTCGGTCCAACACATGAAAGCAATGTGCAACAATTATAGTATTCCCAGAAATTATTGAGAATCATGTTGCGTCATGTAACTCATTACGTTTATTAACTTCTGGCGTTTTACTTACATAAACATGTTAAAACATCATCCTTTTACAGTCTCAGTCTTGTTTTAGTACTTTGTTAGACCTCCTTGCTCAGCAATACATGCCTGAATACGCCTAGGCACACTACCCATCAAAGTTTGTAGGTAATCGTGTGACAGGGTATCCAAATATTGGACCACCTCGGCCTTCATATCTTCAATATTTCTCAGTCCCTTTTGGTTTATTCTGTCCTTCATGACTCCCCACACATTCTCCATTGGTTTTAGGTCTGGGCTGTAACTGGGCCAGTCTAAAACTTGAACATTTTCGCCCGACAACCACTGTTTTGCGTAGCGCGCAGTGTGTTTTGGGTCATTATCATGCTGGAAAATCCAGTCATCTTCATACAATGTTTGTGCTGTCGGAAGAAGGTGACCATTTAGAATGTCAACGTATCTTTCTTTTGTCAAGTTTCCCGTGAAAACACACAATGGCGTCACTCCGCAAGCCGATATGCCACCCCACATGTGAAACTTCGGGCTATGTTTTGGTCGCTGGTAGATAGGTTTGACAGTATCTTTGGTCCAAATTTTCACACAATTAGGGAAAAGCCAAACAGAACTTTCATCCGAAAAGAAAACTATCCCAATCTTGATTTTCATGAGCCCGACAACAGTTTAAACGTTTTTCCTTTTGTGCATCTTTCATCAACGGCGAGGGAATTCCACGTTTTTTCACCCAATTAAGTCTCTGTAATTCCTGCCTAACTGTTTCATTGCACACCTGAGGACTCCCTCTGCTAATCATTTCATTTCTGATGTTTTCAACACTTTTCAATTTGCCCCTACTCACAATCTGCCCAAGTCTTCGGCGATCCACAACACTGAATTTCCTAGGCCGACCTGCCCCTGCTTTGTGCTCTATCCCGGTTCCTGTTTGAATATTCTTCAAAGTTCTGTATACTGTAGACAGAGGAATACCATGTCTACAAGCTAACACTTTAGCATCAGTCTCACCCCTTTCAAAATCATCTAGAATGAGCTTTCTTTTCTCTCTTGTGTAAATTCTGCCATGTCAACACAGGAAGCCGTCTGCTCAGACAAGGGAGATAACTCTTGACGTAATGAGCTGCCATCTAAGCCTTCAAGAGTTGTGTCCCTTATTTAGTATGCTTAGTGCATAGTGAAAACCCTTTTTCCAATCTTAGCATCATTAGAAAAAAAACAAAGATTTTCTCAATAATTTCTGGGAACACTGTATACTACTCCTCAAAAGTCTAGACTCACTTAAAACACCCACTACATGTTATATATGTTACAACGAAGATGAACTTCTTCACCTTCTTGGGGGGAAATGTCTGCAAACCTTATGCAGATAAAGTGCACGAGGATGATTCATCAAATTGATGAAATGACGATTGTGCAGATATCGTGCATGTGAACTGCTGCGTTTTGGAGTAAAGTTTTGATAAGAATTAGCTATTTTTCACCGAGTTCAAACATTTGTTGAACACATGACAATAACCTTGTCAACGTTACGAATCGGTATTATTATACATCAGTTCATGTGTAAACAGCACCTTTAAAGGTTACATGCAACCAAAAAATCAACCATAATTAAAACACTGTTATCACTTATTCATGATACATAAAATGCATTGCTGATAAAGAAAATACAAATAAACAAAATTCTAAGCGTATAATCGCAAATCAAAAGTGCATAATTTTGTACTTGGGTTACCTCCATCGAAGATCCGTGAAGGTTCCGGGGTAGAATAGGCTTTCAGCAACCCATGCTTGACATAAAAGGCGAATATGCTTGTCGTAAGAGGCGACTAACGGGATCGGGTGGTTGATCTATTTTCGCAAATCGATGCTCATGTTGTTGGTCACTGAATTGTCTGGTCTAGACTCGATTTTCACAGACCGCTGCCATATAGCTGGAATATTGCTGAGTGCGGCGTAAAATTATACTCACTCACTCACTCACATCCCCCGAAACCGAACAGCCGTGATACCGAACCCAGTCGGAGCCGGTGGATGTGCACTCAAATGTAACGCAGCTTTTTCATTGCCGACCCGTGAAGGTCCCGGGGGTAGAATAGGCCTTCAGCAACCCATGCTTGCCATAAAAGGTGACTATGCTTGTCGTAAGAGGCGACTAACGGGATCGGGCGGTCAGACTAGCTGACTTGGTTGACACATGTCATCGGTTCCCCATTGAGAAGATCGATGCTCATGTTGTTGATCACTGGATTGTCTGGTCCAGACTCGATTATTTACAGACCGTCGCCATATAGCTGGAATATTGCTAAGTGCGACGTAAAACTAAACTCACTCACTCACTCACTCACTTTTTCATTGCCCACTGGTTCATTTGCCGATACGTTTAGCTGGCTCTTTCTTTATAGTTTCCTCTGTGACAGAGTCTGCTTATGACAATCAAAATGTTGTTTTTTTTAACGTAACGAGTAGATTACTTAAATGTATTTGTTTGCGTACACAACCAAGATTAGACTACTGCAACCGACTCCATACTCCGGGCAGACATACTGTTTCATGCTCAGCGAACCTGTTCACTGCGCATGTGTTATGAGCGCAACGCAGTATAGCTGTTGAAAATTAGTGAATCGTTTGAACTCCGATTGCGCGGGGTTTTTTCATACTTTTTTCAACTTTATAGGTTGAATTGGCATTTTTGATGATTTGTTTGGGTAAGTGCATACTGAAAGGTATGAGAATCTGCACAGTTGTGTTGTACGTTGCATGTGACTTTTAAACAGTATGGAATATTTTGCAAAATTTAGTTTAGAACAGTTGACTGAAGAAGGCGGTTATCTTTCCAATAGTGTGTCCAACCCTTTGATGGGTAGTATAGTTCAACACAAGAGTCTACTGGTGAAGGAAACAGTAGACTCTTAGAGAAAATGAAACGCATGTTAGTAAACTCCAATAGTGACTGTAACAGTAACAGTGGAAATGGTTTCCGTGTCTGGGGGAACTTAGTTGACCATTTCAGATTAATGTATATTAACATAAATCAGCTCCTATCGGAGATAGTAAGTCCTACGTCGGAGATAGTAAGTCCTACGTAGGTGATAGTAAGTCCTACGTAGGTGATAGTAAGTCCTACGTAGGAGATAGTAAGTCTTACGTAGGAGATAGTAAGTCCTACGTAGGTGATAATAAGTCCTACGTAGGTGATAGTAAGTCCTAAGTAGGAGATAGTAAGTCCTACGTAGGTGATAGTAAGTCCTACGTAGGAGATAGTAAGTCTTATATAGGTGATAGTAAGTCCTACGTCGGAGATAGTAAGTCTTACGTAGGAGATAGTAAGTCCTACGTCGGATATAGTAAGTCCTACTTAGGACTTAATAACTCATACTAAGCCATACGTAGGACATACTAAGTCCTACGGACTTTATAACTCCTACGTAGGAGATATTAAGCCCTACATAGGAGATAATGAGACTACAGTTTCGCCGTGGCCCTGATACGCTTCCGTAGACATCGACAATAGGCCAAAATACATCATCATTTCATTACAAAATATACGACGTTTAAACATGCCAATATGGAATGGTACTGAACGAAACAGAACGCCGTTCCTGGACACTTCAACTTCCAAGAGTGACTACTCCTGGTCAGAGCCAATTTAAATTGGGAATTCGAGCATATCGACCAGTCGGACCTGCTCTGATACGACTACACCGACAGCGACGTCTCCTTATTCGTTTACTCCATTTTCGGTCTTTTTTCTGTGTGTGTGATCAGTGGCCCGCTTGACTGGTGATAATTTAGGAGCTGGCCATGTTGCCTGAATCCTGACTTGCTTCTTTAGCGACAACATCATCTTCAAAATCACAATCAAACAGTCAAATGTACGTTGTTGCAGATCGTGTCGTGCCAGAGTATTACCCCAGTGATTCACCACTGGTTGAAAGCTTAACCCAGGCGGCTAAGAAGGGTTCTCCAACCCCAGGAATCTAAGGAAGTCAGAGATGATGAGTAGATAGATTGAGAGGATGGTGAGGCTCTAACAGCTAAACATTCTAACAGTTGCTATGACAGTGATGACATCATCTCAGATGGAGACGGTTGAACTGTGGAGGATTCCTCCTGTGATGACTGACGTCCTTAAGATAATATAATATGAACATAATTTGAAAATATATGGGTATTCTGTGAAGGTGTCCCATCTGTCAGAATTAATAGTTTGAAAAATTTAATTTGGGAAATGAATACTATATATGCTGTTTTAGTGTCTATAAATTACCATGTTTTACCCGGGCCAGTTACGTATCTGAAGGGCTAGTATCATTCTGGGGTCATTAGCCCCTCTGGCTGGTGAACAGTTTCTATCTATTTCTAACACTGAACAAGGTGCATGCATGAGACCTGGGGAACTGGCGACGCGTTGTTCCGCGATGGATGGATGGTCCCCAAGCAGTGACGGGATGGGAGACAACGTGTCAATCGACGTTTTGCGCCGAACGGCCATCGACAGGTGGATAAGTTTTGCGGAAGTGCCATGTCCTATACCGGGGAGATCATCTACGTCCAACCTAAATCGACTTTTACTACATTTACACTCTAAGGTAAATGCAACTTGTTTTGCGTTTAATGGGCACTTTTAGAGGCAGGTTGGAACCAACTAATTCAATATTCGTTGAGATTGAGTGAGATGAAACATTGCCAAAACAGCGAAAAACAAGTGTGCTGAAACACACCAGCACCAAGTTTGATTCAAACGCCCGAACCCCACAACCTGGTGCATGTGGCAGACAGACTTCCCTTGCAGCTTGTGGGAACGTTTCCTTTAAAGAAGCTACAGACAGTATTGAAGCCTCACAACTTCTTCACCAGGCCACAGAGCAGATCGTTAAGCGCACTCGAAAAGGAGAGGCCATTACATGGACGGTGACTGTTGCTCGCCGTAGTCAGATGTCTCCCTTTGTCATTCACAGACAAAGGGACACGTTCCAGGCCACTGGTATCCTGCAGGACATACCTCCCTCTGGAAGACCCAGAAAAAGCTCAAGTGCAGATGACACATATTTTAGGCGCCAAGCACTTCGGTACCTATCCACAAATGACAGTACCCAGTTGCAACAAGATGCATGGGAAGAATATATAAATATATAAATGCGTTTAATACATTCTTCATTTCTGGCCTGGGCGTTTCTGGTCTTGAAGAGTATATATACAGGAGCCAGCCAATCATCCCTTCAGACGCCCGGCTCAAGACAAACAGTATCCAATATTTCACACTTGGAGACATATGCACATCCATGGTTGCCATTGTGATGGAAGACATTCCCTGTAATGATTTAATCATATAGTTTTACAAATAGGCCAGTTACCACCCAGACATTCATTGGGGGTGATTTAATAGATAAATAACCATCAGCACATTCATTTAATGTAAATACAGACATCACACCTCCAAGCTCTCTTCCAAGTCCGAATTGTTGAGGGTCTGGTAAAAATGGCCAGAGTATCTTACACCAGTCTTCTAGCCATTGTAAAATTACATTTACAAAACGTTAAGGAACTACATGACGTTAAAGCAACGCTCTTACAGGCTATAAGGAGCTTTCCCCCTCTATAACGAAACATTACATTCTCAAGTCAATACATGGTTGGAATATATTCAATTATGAAAAATAATACAGTTATAAACTGGCAATTTTCTCCAGAAGATGCCGACCTGTTCACAACTCGTTTTTAAAGAATGCTTCTAATCTTGCTTTGATTATAACTCGTTATACTTATCAATTACGTCATTGTGTCGATTGTCCCTGATGACGACTGTACTTAGCTCTTAAATTTCTAAATTAGTAATTCAAGGGGGTAAATTAACTGATGGAATTTGTGTTTTTTCACCATTATTAAACCATAATTGTCTTCCATGTTCTGTAACCACAGTATATCTGTATATCTTTATGTGTAGCTGCATCCTTACTACATTACTGTATATCTAGTGTATAACTGTATCCTTACAACATTACTGTATAGCTAAACATAACTGTATCCATACTACATTATTGTATACCGAGTGTATAACTGTATCCTCACTATATTACTGTATATCTAGTATATGACTGTATCCTTACTATGTTACTGTATACCCAGTGTATAACTGTACCCTTACTACATTAATGTGTACCTAGTTTATAACTGTATCCTTACTACATTACTGTATCCCTAGTCTATGTACCTGTCCTTAGTCTGTAACGGTGTCAATAGTCTGCATATGTGTCCCAAGTCTGTAACGTGCTAGTCAATACCTGTGCCTAGTCTATAAGTATATCCCTAGCCTTTAAGTGTGTCCCTAGTTAATACCTGTGCCTAGTCTATAAGCATATCCCTAGCCTTTAAGTGTGTCCCTAGTTAATACCTGTGCCTAGTCTATAAGCATATCCCTAGCCTTTAAGTGTGTCCCTAGTCAATACCTGTGCCTAGTCTATAAGCATATCCCTAGCCTTTAAGTGTGTCCCTAGTCAATACCTGTGCCTAGTCTATAAGCACATCCCTGGCCTTTAAGTGTGTCCCTAGTTAAAACCTGTGCCTAGTCTATAAGTATATCCCTAGCCTTTAAGTGTGTCCCTAGTCAATACCTGTGCCTAGTCTATAAGCATATCCTTAGCCTTTAAGTGTGTCCCTAGTCAATACCTGTGCCTAGTCTATAAGCACATCCCTAGCCTTTAAGTGTGTCCCTAGTCAATACCTGTGCCTAGTCTATAAGTATATCACTAGCCTTTAAGTGTGTCCCTAGTCAATACCTGTGCCTAGTCTATAAGCATATCCCTAGCCTTTAAGTGTGTCCCTAGTCAATACCTGTGTCCCAAGTTCATAACTGTGTCGCCAGTCTGTATGTGTGTCAGTAGTCTATGTGTGTCAGTAGTCTATATGTGTGCCAGTAGTCTATGTGTGTCAGTAGTCTATATGTGTGTCAGTAGTCTATATATGTGTCAGTAGTCTATATATGTGTCAGTAGTCTATATATGTGGCCCCAGTCTCCATGTCCCTAGACTATACGTGTGTTTGTTGTATACGTCTAGAGATGGACTTGATTCCCTCTTTAGGGCACATTGTGCACACTAAAGCACAATTTGATTGTAAAGTGATTGAACAATGACATACAAATCGTAACATTTCTCTCCTCGCCCCTTCAGGGCATCCTCTACAACAGTAAAATACAGGTTCGGGGCTTGACAAATTTGTAATGCGGTAACTGGGATGGATACCATATTTAACAGGCTGGCCTTAGATGTATTTACACTTGTCAGTGGTCGCGCTGTTAGATTCTCACAGTCATGGGATAACCGCAATGGTCGGATCTAATTGAAATGATTACCGCCGTAACTGCAACTTATTCAGTTTCACAGCTAAAATACATTGTGTTAGTGTTGCACAGCCGTCAGTCACCCCGTCATTACGATCTCTCCCGCTATACCACCACACCGACAGCCATAGATCATCCTGTTCCCGTGTCTGTATACATACAGCAGGTGTCCGACACACACTGACTGTAATAGATCACCTTGTTCCCGTGTCTGTATACATACAACAGGTGTCCGACACACACTGACTGTAATAGATCACCCTGTTCCCGTGTCTGTATACATACAACAGGTGTCCGACATACACTGACTGTCGTAGATCATATTATTCCAGTTTCTGTATACATTCAACATGTCTGCAACATACACTGACGGTCATAGATCATCCCATCCCAGGGTCTGCATACATACGGGTGCCCGACACATACTGACAGTCAAAGATCACTCTGCACTTGCTAGACACAGATGAGGTGACTAAAGTTGGCTGGTTTACACTCACTTATTTTACATATTCGTATATAGAAGATCCACCTCAGCATCTTATTTATCACCGCACAGCACTTCACACTTCGTTGCTACAATGAACTATTTCATACATTTAGTGATCAAAGTGGCTGTTTTGTCAATCACTGCACTGACATTTCCCTCCTACTTTACTTTCTATAAACATCATTCTGTAGTACAAGCGTCACAGACCGAGCAGGTCGTGGGATACTCCAGCCCTGGGCTGCTTCACAACAGGCAAAGCAGACACCGTGTGTCATCTGGAGGTACATCGTTTCCAGGTTTAAATGCCACCCGTGAATCACTGCATTGATACACAGAACAACCGCACAATACCAGCAGATCAGCTAGATGCTCTCACAATATGGTGTACTGTCACCTAGGGGTACAGGGAAACACTCTCACAACGTGGGGCACTCTCATAGCATAGGACGCTCCCATACACGGGTACAGTCACAACCTCTCACATTATGTGATACTGGCCACACAAGCACAGAAAAGTTCTCTCACAATATGGGACACTGACATACACGGGTACAGCCATACTTTCTTACAATATGGGACGCTGCCATACACGGGTAGAGCCATACCCTCTCACAATATGGCACACTGTCACACACTGGTACAGCCACGCCCTGTTTCAATATGGGACGCCGTCATACACGGGCACAGGAAGACACTCTTACAATATAGGACACTGTCACACACTGGTATAGGGAGACACTCTTACAATATAGGACACTGTCACACACTGGTGTAGGGAGACACTCTTACAATATAGGGCACTGTCACACACTGGTATAGGGAGACACTCTTACAATATAGGACACTGTCACACACTGGTATAGGGAGACACTCACAACATGGGATACCGTCACACACTGGTATAGGAAGACACTCACAACATGGGATACCGTCACACACTGGTGTTAATCCAGCATAGTAACGACTGGAAAAGAAAGTCTAAAATGATGCCAGTCTGAGACATTACCACGGTTATGAAGAACACTACAACGGTGCTGATAGACCCATAATTTGGGCGAGTCGGGATTCGAACACAGAATCATTGTTTTCTTCTGTATCAAAGGGAGGCATGATTGCGGGAACTCAGACAGCAGGGTCACACGGGTCACTATGTGTGCATGTTAGAGTCAGTCATGGCTGGCAGTGACTGGGTTCTATTTTTTGGTTAGGCGGAGTAATTACGCTACACATTCCTTTCGACACGACTTAGTAACTCACACACATGGGGTTGCAATATCTGAGCCATCTCCCTAACTGTTTCCCAGTTGGTCTAGCTCGCATCAGTTTTGTCTATCAAATCTTCAAAACAGCATAACTAAGTTCGGCTAGTGCCGTATTAGAACAGCAATTCAAAGACTGAAGTATCCCTTTACCGTGTGCGATATGTACTGGCTTAACTCTCACACCTGTTGATCATTTGGAGATCATTTCAAGCGTTCATGTCATTTGTAAGCTAAGAAAACCTAAGAATATATGAATATATCACGACCTCGTCAACAAATTTTCCTCTTCTTGGATAGTAAAGATAAGAGCTAACATTTTCTTCATCAGTTGCATTCATTGTGAAAGGAAGTAATATGACGATGTTGCCTACATTATGTAGCATTGTTTATAGATCCGCTCTTCACTCCGGAGAAATTGAACTTGTCCGCTTTTAATAGCAAGCCCTGACAAAACAGTTTAGACTACTAATGATGAAATTCTAATCCTTTTACACGTTCATTTTTATACAGACAATTGTACAAAGGTTCTTGTGTACAGACGGTTGTACAAAGGTTCTTGTGTACAGACAATTGTACAAAGGTTCTTGTCAACAGACGATTGTACAAAGGTTCTTGTGTACAGACGGTTGTACAAAGGTTCTTGCTTGTGTACAGACGATTGAACAAAAGTTCATGTGTACAGGCGATCGTACAAAGGTTCAGGCGATTTAGAAAAAGTTCATGTGTACAGACGATTGTACAAAATCATGTGTACATGTGATCGTACAAAGGTTCGTGTGTACAGGAGATTGGACAAACGTTCGTGTGTACAGTGGTTGGAGCTCAAGGACAAGACACATGCTAATCAATCTTAATTTGCAAGTGAAAAATAAAGTCTAACCGAATCAAGAGATGTTATCAAGTAAGATCCATTAAATCGCACGGCTCATTCAAGACGTTCAAGAATGTCATTTACCGCAAGAGTGCACCACAAAGACAAAGTTTTCACCTTCGGGGCTTCCAGCTATAGTTGTTGTAACTACCTGTTGGAAGTAAACCTGTAGACAACCTGCGTCCTCCAGTCGTTGGTGATATCAGCGCCATGTTTCATTGCGTACTCTAACTTGTCACAATTCAATGAATGTACAGAAATATAGAATGAGAATCCGTCGTGTGACGAGACCTTCTCTCACTTTACGATACTAATCAATAATAGCATCAACATTCTCTTTGAACAGGCTCTGGTTCTGTTACATTTGATGACATCGACAGTACGTCAACATGTGCGTCATCACAAAGAACATTATCCCGTCGCCAACAAGACACTTCCTCACACACAAACACAAGCATACAGACAGGGGTACAGATAGCGAAAAAGAAGATAAGTTTGACTTACCTGGTTCTACCCTCTTTGGTCTTGTAAGAGCTGAAGTAGAGCCCTGTCAGATTGTCCCTGATATGACCGCCGTACTCAGCCACTTGGATCACGTACTCCGACCCTGCAGGGAGCTCGCCATCAAGCTCTGCCACATGGAACTGGTACTCGCTGTCATAGAACTGGCGCTTGATCTCCCTGGCAGGGTACTGATCACCGAGCGGTAGCACCTTCACAGTACTTTCTATAATGTCTATAGCATTCCTATGGAACATGACAAAACTGGTGGCCTTGACCACCCGCACACTCATGTTAACTGAACCGTGATAGATGAAGTGTGTTAGGTCCACTGTCAGCTGCACCTCGTAGAATGAGGGGACAAGGTCGCGGGGAAGACGGATCGTCCGCCAAGGGGGTAAGGTGTGCGTGTCTAAAGGTGTCTGGGTGGGGAAACTAGTGGAATCAGGACTATGGCTGTCACCAAGGGTCCCGTTTATACACACACACTTCCTAGGGTTGGTGACGTTGGTGCCGAAGGGTATGTTATCAGTTATATTGGACAGCCGGGTGGTCGGCTTCTGAGTCTGACCTTGGGCAGATGATGATGGCCCCCTGGATATGCCGTAACAGAAACAACCCACCTCCGTCCCGAAAAACAGAACCAACAATGTAATTATCACAATCACAAGGATGAGAAACGAACACAGTATTCCCACCTGAAACCTTGACATATAGCACCCTTTGTCGCGGGGTGATCGTAGCGTGACAACTGTTTCTTTGGTACCAACATTATTAGCGTTGGTCAGCGGTCTCTGCTCTGCAATAGTCACATCCGGGTATTTGTCGTTACAGTCCATTGTACATGTATTCCAGACTGCCCCTGGATCGCCACTCTCATTTACTTGTGACCTCCTGGACACCGCCGCCACCTTGTTAGACTACCCGTGTGTTGTCTCTTGTTCAGGTGAGCCCTTCCCTCTTTTCGCACCCCGAGCAACTGTCACTCCACTGGTCATATATGACGCTGTTCACTCCTTTTCCCGCGCCAACGAAAGATTAGCTTCAGACACTGTGCTTAATAATGTGGAAACGGTATGAAAACGCCAAACCTTCACTGCAACAATAGGCAAGACATGATGTCTTGAAACCCAAGGATTTGTTTGGGCAGCAGACCTGAGCTACAATACTCACGTCTTGTTATGGAGTATGATGTATTGATTCAAACAACTTTTGGACTCCTGTGATAGATTCGGCTTATGAGAAAAGTTGGGTTGTCTCACAAGCCATGCGAGCTAGCTGTAATCCCAGCTGCACCCGAGAGTAATGCGTTAGCGATGCATAAACTTGATTGCATAAAATCACTTATAAAGCCAGTATGTGGCTCAAATGTCTAACACGGCGCGGAGACTGACATAAAACGAGATCTTTTCTCACACGAGCCTGGCATGTGACGCACAGTACAAAAGTAAAAATATAGCACGACCGGTTCCGCCACAGTTAATCAATACACTAAATATGAAACTATTTACTGAGTGAAGACATTTCTTCCTCTTAAAACAATTACACGTAAAAACAGCAGATGATACAAAACAAGGTATTGCGCTATTGCTTTCTTCATATATCCATGAAACACAGTCGGCTACGAGTGACTACCGTGTGCAGCACTGTGACAGCTGGTAGATCTTCCACACAGTTTCATAATGACATAAGCGAGATGGGTTACTAGTTGCCAACTCGGAAACTTGTCACTGAAAACACTGCCATGTGAATCACAGCATGCCGGGAGTACCGGAGCAATCTGTTAGAGGTTCCAGCGAAGCGTAGAAATGGAATTGTCACTCACCCCATTACGTGGCTCCTGAAAAAAGCCTCCACTGTGCCCCACCATGTCCTGTCACTCGCGTTGAGTCCCTCGAGCAGCGTACTGGCGGTAGCCACTAAAGTGTCCAGGCGTTGTATAGAAATGTGTAGTCGGTAAGCCAATTACAACAGCCTGTGGAACAGCGGTATGGGGTCCACCAATCTTTAAAACAGACAGAGAAAGTATCGACCGAGAAGAAGGCTGCTACGCGCACACTACAGCCTGTGTATACTAGTAAAGCGGGAGCTTATATTGTCAGTGGATGATACTGCGTTCAGGTAATCGTCTCCGACACGGCTGTTCCCAAGCCACACAACCTTTGTTAAGTTGGACCCTTTTATGCCACGCACCGGCCGTCTGATGAGTTCGGCAGTACGGCCTCTGAACTGCATCGACAGGAATGAATTCTTGCAGCTTCACATTAGTGCCTATTGGTCATTGTACATAGCACACTAAATGCACTTGAAGACAGCGGAGGCGACGATGCTACAAGTGCCTGACACACTGTTCACGGGCGCTATAATGATGGTGCTCTGCCGCCTGTTAACAATACGGTCGCTACTGTAAGACACGTCTACCGCCAGTTTACAATGCTGTCACTGATACTATGATACGTCTGTCGTTTGTTTACAATATGTTCACTATTGCTATGATACGTCTGTCGTTTGTTAACAATATGGTCACTATTGCTATGATACATCTGTCGTTTGTTTACAATATGTTCACTATTGCTATGATACGTCTGTCATCTGTTTACAATATGGTCACTACTACTATGATACGTCTGTCGTTTGTTACTGGTATGATATGATATAGTCTGCATTCTGCAGTCGGTTTACAATACGGTCGCTACTACTGTGATACGTCTCCAGTTTGCATACACCACTGTCACTACTACAGTGATACGCCTGCTCTCCACATGGAACACTGTCAGTACCAACATATATACAACAAACAACACTCGGTACTATAGTGATACCTATCTTGTCTGCATACAACACTGTCACTACTATAGTGGTAGGTCTGCTCGCTTTATACAACACTGTCACTACTATAGTGGTAGGTCTGCTCGCTTTATACAACACTGTCACTACTATAGTGGTAGGTCTGCTCGCTGTATACAACTCTGTCACTACTATAGTGGTAGGTGTGCTCGCATTATACAAATCTGTCACTACTATAGTGGTAGGTCTGCTCGCTTTATACAACTATGTAGTGGTACGTCTGCTCGCTTTATACAGCTCTGTCGGTACTATAATGGTAGGTCTCCTCGCTTTATACCACTCTGTAACTACTATAGTGGTAGGTCTGCTCGCTTTAAGCAACTCTGTAGTGGTAGGTCTCCTCGCTTTATACAACTCTGCCACTACTGTAGTGTTACGTCTGCTCGCTTTATACAACTCTGTCACTACTGTAGCGGTAGTTCTGATGCATATGTGCATCACCGTCACTGCTGCTGGAGTGTATGTAGACTTATTGAACGTCAGTTTTGACAAACTCTGTAGATATTGAGAATATGGGCAGATTGGGTATAATGAGTATTAGGAAAATGAAAGTATGAAGTTTGGGCAGAATGTAAATAGAGACTATCTGCAGAATTAATATACTGAGTATATATGTTACAGTCAGATTTTGAAATCAGTTATTTCGTGAAATGACTAAACAATTCAGCCATTTCGTTTAATGATTAAGAGGATTTGGCCATTTGGCGTCATTTTGAGTAACAACAATCAATGTACTTCTGTCATTTCATGAAATTTTATTTAATGTTTATGTGATAGTTCGTAGGGTGTGGCTGCTGTGGACACAGCAAGTGTCAAACAAACAGGTCTAAATGCTTCAAAACCAAGCTGAAGGGCAACAGTCGCTGCCACAATAACTTTAACTGTTAGTGACACTACGTGATGTTGAAATTGTGATCCACTTTTGTAAATTAAGTTATGAAGTGAAATTTCATTAAATGGCCGAAGTATATTGATTGCTGTTTCTCAAGACCCTCTTAGTCATTTCAAGAAATGACTGCTTTCACAGTCTGACTGTAACGTACATACCCTTTTGCTCCTTTGAGGAGCTGAGAATGATATTGATCCTATACAAATATTAGTATAAATGTTGACAGTATTGGTAAAATGTGAATACAGGTATTGGTAGAAAGGATATAGGAAGTACTGGCAGAATGAATGTAGGAAATATTGGTTGGATGGATACAGGAAATGGATAAAGAGAGTATTACCAGAATGGATACAGAGAGGAGGTATTTGTAGAATGGTTATATCGAATATAAGCAGAATGCGTGGGTGAGTGTGGTGTCCTTGTCTTTCATTTTGTTTGTTTAACAAACTATCATTACAGTACTGACACAGTTCACTATTTGTATCGAAGGGGGAAGTGCAGAGAAGGGAACAGCCTCACTAATAGCACGCAACCCCTGTCGACAGGTCTCAACAGTGCGTGTTTTTGCGGGTGCCAATGTTCCACAACAGTCTGCCTCGTTAGCATGGACTGGGAAGAAACCAGTCGTTATGTTTTGACTGTTGCCTAACCAGTAAACATTGTCCTGAAGATGCCAGAGGTATGTTATTGTGTCTTTGATGTCATGCTTCTTTTGTCTGTGATATCGGATCAGCTGGGTATCCTAGTTGTCGTTTGAGTAACGAAACAAGCTACACCCACCTCACTCAGACGCAGTTGTGTACTATGCCAATAATTGTAAAACTGTAACGAAGTTTAAAGGATGGTTTACGTGTCATTATCAATGTCTGTTAAACGAAACGCGATAAGAAAGACCAGAAGGTGCCACGTTCACGAGCTGAGATAAAACTTTTCAGTTTACCTCAGTTGTTTTATCTATCTACCGGTGCAAAGCTAAGATTTGACATTTTTTGTGCACACATGTAAGATCAAGTTTATTGAGTATTTACAAAAGTTCAAGCGTACTTGTACGCTATAGACTGGGCAATCTGTACCTCTGAAGGTTTGATTTAGTGGAATAGTAGTGTCAGTCACTTTTTTTAACAATGTTTGACAATGTAAAGTTGTCAGATGGGTAGTGTACAGTCTGTCTGCCATTCTCTCTGTGATTCGACAGTGTGGTCCGATGTCGAACAACTCTTTCCACAAAACAATGGCCATCGGGAACTTCAACTGCAATACCACCAATGTGAATAGTCCGGTACCTTTTATGAGCAATTGGCAATGTATTACCATTCCCACTTGTCAGATGAATTCGTTGATTGTTGTCATTTTGTAATGTGATTGTGAACAGTCAGCATCCATGGACCTCATGTAACACGGTAGTTCCCTGAACCAGTCACAACAGCTGTAACTGTCTCTGGGGGTTAAATGAATGTTTCCTGAAAAAAAAAACTGATATGTGTCTCTGCTGGTCATTATTTATGTGGAGCATTATTAACAGTAAGGCTGGACGTGTAACCAGTTATCTGATTTGCTTGGATAGTTTGTCATTTAACTGTTTGACAATGGGTGTACGCTCACAGTGACTGTTCGGTCGTATTGACGTAGAGGACAGGGCTGCTTCAAACAGTTACCCTGGGAGTGGATGGGCTGACGTTCTCTGTACGATGTCCCATAACATGTGCTGGCTGTTTCACACATTTACCCTGGCAGTGGATGGGCTGACATTCTTTGTACTATGTCCCATAACAAGTGCTGGCTGTTTCACACATTTACCCTGGCAGTGGATGGGTTGACATTCTCTGTACTATGTCCCATAACAAGTGCTGGCTGCTTTACATCAGCCTGATCCCTGTAATATAGCTGGAATATTGCGGCGTGACACCCTAGTCAAGGCGTTCTCCGTGCTGACTGAGGTGGGGATGAAGCATATAAAGTTATAGTCACAGCATCTTGTGGTCTTGTAACTGGTTTGTTACTAAAGTTTTTAACTGTTACAGTTTTTGGTTGTTCTGACTGTAACATTTTCAACTGAATATGATAGGAACATATGTCATCTGTTCAAATACGGCAACAAAGACGCTACGATTCTTGGAGCTACATGGGCATTTCTTTAATAAACACTATTTTACATCAGTAATAACTCAAGACAACAACTCTGGTGTGATGGAAAACAGGTCATTGATGGAGCCATGCCGGGTTAGGACCTGGGTTAGGACCTGGGTTAGGACCCAGCTACTCGATCGTAGATCATATCTTTCCGGTTCATGCACTGATACTTTTCTAAAAGAAACGAGTGATTTTATTGTCTGACTTCAATAACGCGTTCGACTGTATAAACAATAATATTCTAATGGAGAAGTGTTGGACTTCGAGGGAAATTTTAAGCATTTCAAAACCACTGTACAGAAATCTCAGTACTGGAAGTGATCTGTCTAAATACTTCACCTATACTTCAGAGGTATTTTTAACGGTGAACACATTGAATTCGAAACGGTGAATCAGTACATGTACGCAGACACTGAGTTTTCGTGAAGCTGTCCAGGAGTAAGCCGGGCAAGCACGAAAAGCTACATTGGCTATATGCCAATATTAAAGGAAGTGTGATGATTTCCTCTACAGCGAAATGTATTAGAGGTATGAGAATATGATGGCTTAAATATCGTGCTATGGTGCTGATGTGAGGGGAACATCTCTCAGCACAATCACGGAAACCGTTTACACTGTATTCTGTTAGCGTTTTCTTGGTCATCCAAGTCAACGCCAACGAATATGGTTCCTGGACATTGTGAGAAAACCCATCTCCAGAGTGTGTATACGACCAAAACTATCGTTTACAGGTGCTATGTCATTCACCCACATCCATCTAAATCACCACACACCAAGCTCATCTTACGCTGAACCCGCCTCAGATACAGGGAGCAAAAGATCAATTCTATATAAACTTGGCATCGGGATGGTATGGATCCAGCAGGAAATAGGAAATACTGATATTTTCATATCAACTTCTAAATAACGATACTTTAACACAAGACTGATACTCTCGGTTTGTTCCGGCAATAAGTGTTCAACCTACAGACACTTCAAATCTATCCTAAACTTTGGAGCATGTCTAGGCTTTCTACTTCCACTGCGCAGAATATTAACTAAATTCTGGTGTTCCAGATTTCAAATAGAAATCGAACTATGCCGCCATAACAGTATTCCGGAGGATGAAAGATTATGCCAGGTAAATACCATTCATGTTAAGGAAGATGAGCTGCTTGTGCTATCAAAGTCCCCATCATACAGTGAACCGAGGAAGACATATATCTAAAACCATTATAAACTTATTTACCAAATATAACGATGAATATTGTGTTATAGTGTCTTAATTCATGACAGCAATCGTTCAAATATTACTAATGACAAGACACTATGCAGCGAAGCCATGGTGAGTTAATTTTAATTAATATCTATTTGAGGTCAGTCTGTATTCTCAATCCTTATCATAACCGCGGTGTACATTGTGTTGTCAGCCGCCCTTTTCCCTTTGTCATGTCCATTAATTACTGGATATGACATTTGGCTGTGTCTGTCATCACATTAACTGTACAATGAAGTAAACTGTACACCTGGTGAAAGTTAGACTAATAAATTGGTTGCATCTAGTAATATTGGGTTGCACCAACCTGTGCAATTGATAAAGCACTAAGGCAAGCCCTGTAATTATATATGCTCACATCTGTATTGGAAAAGTGCACGTGGAGTCCGGTATTCCGGAACAGGGACAACTGCGAGCAAGATCACAATTATGCCGCTCGTTGGACTCCGCTCACCTCATTCATGTATACTTGTTTGTCATGTCTTGTGTAAGCATCTAAAGAATTTTAACTCAAGGCATTCCTTTGTTTCGCCAACGTATTGTACGTACAGTATATATAATTGTGGGTATAATTATCAAGTTGACACACCGAATACCACGCATTGAGAATTGTAAAGGTCTACTACGATAAACTGGAAAAACTACTTTGGAGAATATTTGTTATTTTCTTAAAGTTACAAGCCCTATGTTAGAAAATTATAATTGAAGCATTTGGTATATCTAATTTATGTGTATAACTATATTTGGTCAGTGACCTTACACTGAAATGAAATCTGTCTATCTATCTGTGTATGTCACATGAGGTCCTGTACAGTCAACACGGGCATTTCATCTATCGCACCCCGGTCAAGGATATGTACAGAGGTACTAGTTGTCAACCCACTGCCTTTCACAACACTCTGGCTTCTATTCTGAGGTAACACGTAAAACGAAGCAAATGCTGACAGTGGGGAGTAGCTAACAAGATAGCTAACACACGTGGTGAAGAATACATATTTGCGATTGCAGATTGCATATTCCACCTACGTTCTGGCATCATCGTCATACGATCCTCCTCACATACACGTCGCGGTGGGGGTTACATGGTGACACTAGTGAACGTATATTACATGGTGACACTGGTGAACGTATATTACATGGTAGTATTTAGATGGTGACACTAGCGAACGTATATTACATGGTGACACTAGCGAACGTATATTACATGGTGACACTAGCGAACGTATATTACATGGTGACACTGGTGAACGTATATTACATGGTAGTGAACGTATATTACATGGAGACACTGGTGAACGTATATTACATGGTAGTGAACGTATATTACATGGAGACACTGGTGAACGTATATTACATGGTGACACTGGTGAACGTATATTACATGGTGACACTGGTGAACGTATATTACATGGTGACACTGTTGAACGTATATTACATGGTGACACTGGTGAACGTACATTACATGGTGACACTGTTGAACGTATATTACATGGTGACACTGTTCAGTCTAAGTAAACTTAGCCTCAGTACTTTTCGTTACACTCCACTAATGAGTCTTGCAAAACCTTATGGGAGGTCGCGTCAGGTAACCTTTGAGATTGACCAATCAGAACACATCTTTCCAAATCGCGAAGGTGGACATTCGCACTTTGCACTTTTTATCTCGAAAAGATTCGTACCCGAACGATTCCGAATGCTATTTAGCGTACGCTCGCTTCTGGGTGATGCACACTGCACACGTTGCATCCATGACAACGGTGAGTAAACAATCGGTGAAAATAGTGTTTTTGGCAAATTCAAGGATGTTACCTTGCCGAAATATTAGCTAATGGTAACCATGTCAACAGAAACCCCAAAGCGCATATACTGCACGTCAATTAACTGTGTTATATGCGGATTTTGGTTTGTGGAGAGATCTGTGTCAGTGACCTGAATATTTTGTAAGTCCCTCCGATCCCTACCTAGTAGCTATTGGCTGATTGGTTAATTTTATTGAACCGTCTCTAGTTTGATTGGACGGTCATAGGCCTCTCAAAGGTTATCTGACGCAACCCTCTACTAGGGCTTGTTAGACTCGATGTTGGAGAGTAACGAATAACACTGGCACTAATGTTACTTAGACTGTGACACTGGCGAATCTTTATTACATGATAGTGAACGTGTATTACATGGTGACGCTGTTGAACGTATATTACATGGTGACACTGGTGAACGTATATTACATGGAGACACTGGTGAACGTATATTACATGGTGACACTGGTGAACGTATATTACATGGTGACACTGGTGAACGTATATTACATGGTGACACTGGTGAACGTATATTACATGGTGACACTGGTGAACGTATATTACATGGTGACACTGGTGAACGTATATTACATGGTAGTGAACGTATATTACATGGTAGTGAACGTATATTACATGGAGACACTGGTGAACGTATATTACATGGTAGTGAACGTATATTACATGGAGACACTGGTGAACGTATATTACATGGTGACACTGGTGAACGTATATTACATGGTGACACTGGTGAACGTATATTACATGGTGACACTGGTGAACGTATATTACATGGTGACACTGGTGAAAGTATATTACATGGTGACACTGGTGAACGTATATTACATACGTATACCAACGTATATATAAGTCTTAAAGCACTGGTCTGTTTTCTTTGTAGAACTAGTATTTTCTGCATAACTTCAACAACTTTTATTGTCGCGTTATTCGTTATTTTGATAACGCTATGCCGCTTTGATGACACGATTTGCAGGCATTCAATACCAGAATTATTCACATTATCGTGCCTCAGTGAACAAAGAGACTGGTGGGTCTGGCTGTCACTGAGTCAGTTTACTGACACCAGTAGAGGGTAGATGGTTGCGTCAGTAAGGCATACTCTGCGACGGATACACAGTGCCATTTAGAAATTGGTTAAATGCAGCACACCTTACAGCTGTGATTGCTGAAATGTTTTCTTTAAGTGTAATCCCAAATATAACACGTGTTACATCCTCTACCGCGCCATTAGATGGATACCTCGGTGGACGTACCAGCAAGGGCAGATAGCTACCTTCACAAATGTACTCAGTAATGTATGCAGAGCCTTCAGAGGTACTCTACAGTGTGCACATAACTGTCTAGCATGACTCTATGATGGAACCTGGTTACCTGTGACAAATTCCTTGCCTGTACTGTATCGACATGTCAGATACTGTGTTACTGTGGTCAACCGGATCCCCGGTGCTGCAGCCACGTATTGACCTATAATTCACCTAACAGTTAAAATGTAGTACATCAGAGAGTAAAGTGGAAGAGATAAACGGATAACCTGTTTGCAATGAAATCGTACTGATGAATTTCACTTTACACAAAAATGTAAAAAGAATAAAGTGAAATTGTGACTGCGACTCATAATTTAAATTGCTAAATGAAACTTTAAATCTCCGAATTTTAATCGACTTAGGATAAAAGTTGTTTAGCAAACGATATAGATTCAAATCGCTAGTACTGGTTTGTACCACAGAGGTGTAAGCGCAGTGGTTGGAATAGTGAAATAATGCACGCGCGGTACGTGATAAGGGTTAACTTGGACCAACCCTACCTGTTCTAGGCGTTTCACTTAATGTGATGTAATACAAACCAGTAATAGCGATTTGCAACTATGATGAATACAATGCTGAAATGTAAATGCTCAGGTGTCAAGGTAAAATGTTTGGGGATTCACAATCTTAATTTCACTTTACTTGATTTACTTTTTTGTTTAAAGTGAAATTCACTAATAGTAAGGTTGTTCTATCCGGTTTGGGTTTTGATAGATATTACTCGTGACTAACAAAGGGCATATTTTCTACCTTAATTATATGCACACACCTAATACCCGTGAAGATTTGGGCTAGAACTGATCTTCATTAACCCATGCGTGCTGTAAGAGACGACTAACGGGATCCGGTGGGCAGGCTTTCTGACTTGGTTGACACGTCATCGTATCCTGTTACGTAGATCGATGCTCATGCTGTTTATTATTATTATGTTTTACAGATTAAGATAGAAATGCAGCAGAGAGGGTTCAGGTGATCCTGGCACAGTCAGGCTGGTAAGGCTCATCATCAGCTCAGGGCCCTCGCCCCCACTACACGCAGCCCAGACAGTGAATGGGTCTTCTCCCAGGAAACACTGCCTAGTCGAACCCACCAAGAATTTCCCGGAGAATATGGAGGCAGCCAACACTGCAGCCTTCAGCATTACCCAGATTGTCAGAAGGGCTGTCCTAGCGGTGGTACGTTTTAGCCTCTTCCAGAATCATTTTCACATAAGTTGACCATTGCACCCCCAACAGCCCTTTCTTGCCCATTACTGACCCATGGTGCCTCCATGTTACAGTCGTCGGGTACAGACAGAACTGTTTCCAGAACCTTTCACTGGCATCCATGGGAGGCCGTTTATCATGCTCACCATTACCATTTGTTTTAATTATAAGTTGCCTGTAGAATTGTTTTTCATTAATTCTAAAAAGTTTATTTTGTTTGATGAATTTGTTCTTCTTTTCCCATTTTTATTTCTTTCAGTCCAAAGACGGAATCGAAAATTCCGAGAAATATCTTTTCTTTTGCTTTCTTGTACTGCAGTTTTAATTTTCTCCAAATTGCCTTTTGTCGTTCAGACATGGGATTCCCTGTTGGTCTTAACTTCAGGCACAGCTCTATCCAGGAAAAATATTTCTAGTTTCTGTTAATGTGACTTAAACTGTTTTTTTCTGTGGTATATTGTTCTTCGTACTAAATGATTTTCCTTTGGAAACTGTGTGAAGTTCCTCCAAGGCTCGAGCGGCAGCATAGACAATTAATTTCATGTAATGAACAGTCTGCAAAAGGCTCATTGAAGAAATGTCATTTAATAAATCAATTTCATTTTTGGGAAAAGACACATTTGCATGTTTCATTAGCTTCCGTTTTTTCTAAAGGTATAGCAGAGATTTCAACAGAAATACAGTGAAACAAAATATACATGTACACAGAATTTTCGGAAAGATCAGTAACTGGAGAAGAGGAAGGGTGATTGTCCGAAATTTCGAGGCCAAATGGCTTTGTGTTGGAAGAGTTTGTCTCGGAGATTTTACTCCAAATACGTTGGGAGAGAAGGTAACACTCAGTTTTTTGCAAGTTCTTTGTACATCCTAACAATACCTGACCAATCGTCACAGACTTTTTCTATGTTTTGTCTGATATTCACAATGAATTTTGACTGTGTAAATTATGCATTAATAATGGCTTCCAGTTTGATGAGGTGCTTCGTATTCTCTCTACCCATTTCAATTTTTACGAAGATATTACATTTTTAGCCAATGGAATTTAAGCCCACTACCACCACCACAGCCACCATCCACCTAATCTGGAGTTAGACTTATCTTATCAAGGTTGTTTCGCCATATAAATCTAAGACATTGTTTATTGAGAACATGTCTATAACAAATCCATGTGGGCAGAGAAGGGCAGAAAACAGGTGTTTTAACTTGGACATGAGAAATGATATTAAAGCTGTGATTCTTCCTAAGGCGTCAGATTTCTTGCTAGCCAGATGTTCATTACGTGTTCCCTTCCATTGGCTTATGTTATTATATCAATATCGAAATTTATTCCTAAGCGTTTGAAATCATTCTCCATTCCTTGATCCTAACCACATTTATCTTGTTTTCTCTACATTAACCTTTAGAACTGAAAAGCGTGCGAGGAATAGCAGGTTTTAGAAACTAAACATTTGTTCAGATCCATCCTTGACGTATCATCGGGAAACTAAGACAATAAATACTATATATGTCCTATGTTTCACCCCTTTCACTTGGTATTATTTCTAATGTGAATAATTCAGATCTCAACAGAGGGGATATATAGGTAAGGCGCTACCGGATCTCCATGGCGATAACCTCTTTCAATTTTAAAAGGGGAGTAATGGAATCCGTTTACCAAGACTCTTGATTCATTGTCGTTATATAAAGTTGTAATCCAGTTTATGATGCCTGGGGGAAAAGGGAAGAAAAAAAAGAACGCTACAAAATTAGCTTCTATCGATAGAGTCAAATGATTTTTTTTCAAAATCAATTAGTACTAGAAGTCCCGGAAGTTGTAGTAAGTCCCGGAAGTTGTAGTAAGTCCCGGAAGTTGTAGTAAGTCCCGGAAGTTGTAGTCCTAGTCTGGTCCATAACCTCATAAACTGGTCTGGTTTTCACCTATGTATCTGTCTTTTACAAAACCTGTTTGGTCTTCATGAATTACAAACAGAGGCATGTTATTGATTCGGTTTGTGATTAGCAACTGCTTCAATGTTCATGCTGGTGATCACTGGATTGTCAGGTCCAGATCCGATCATTTTCAGACCGCCGCCAAATAGCTGGAATATTACTAAGAGTGGAGTATAACTAAACTCACTCACTCACTCACTCGCTCGCTCACTCCGCACACCTAGGTGTTGCCCCTGCCTCCTGTGACTGGTGATAAGACGACATTAACTCACCATCCCTCTAAGTTGTGTACCTGTTCTCGTGAACTAGTTTAAACTCACAACTGATACATCTCAATAACACATTTCGTGTACATTCTTCCACTTCTGCCGGGACAGGCTTCAGACGCAGTTTGTGTCGTGTTGTGCGAGCGGTCGCTTGACTGACACTGCCGCCTATGGTTCTACTTTATGTCATAAATCTGATGCCAGCGGAAATTGATTTCAAAAATCACATCAAAACTCCACAAAAACAAAATTAGTTGCAAATACAGTGTCTGCATTTTGAATTCGGAGAATTGGGTAGAGCTTGTTTGTCGGTCTACGGTCATACAAGCATCAAGTCAGACCACAACCGTGCAGCTGCACACTGGGGATGCATGAGTGATGCATCCTGTAGCTAGGGTATGTCAGCTATGTCCGCTATGCATCTGTGAGATTGTAAATCATGCAGGCCGCGATCTAGGACATAGCTACACGCTACACGCTTGGGTAGACAGGAACTGTACGGAGCACGCTTACATATACAGACACTACCACAGCACTGATGTGCACGATGTACGCCATACTCTGAACAATGCACGCTACATGCTGTAGGATATGTAATTGATGCTGCACACTGTCCTAGGTTACATCAACAATTTATATACATACATATAAAATACGGATAAAAATACAAATTTATCATCCAATGCTATGTCGTCATGAATTTGACGACGTTACAATGCTATGGCATCGCTGCACTACAAATCTAATGGCAGTACAGTGTTGAGAGACGTACATTTTTTCCTTGAGAAGAAATGAAGAATGCTTTTTATGACAAATAGAATATTCACCCTCAGATATTTGTAACTTTATCAACTGTTCAAATAAATATTATCAGTGGACACTTGGGTAAGATTCTCCATATATTTGATGTCCGTCAGTTTGCATGCAATCAGAGGTGTTCAAATGGCTTGTTACGGGCCACGACGTGTCTATAATGTACGCAACACCTTATTGAATATGCACTAGTATACTGACAGTCCTGATACACCCTTTATGAACGCGACACCGCTTGATTAATGTACACTGGCTGTGTACTGAGTATGTCAGTTTTGTATGGACATGTTTAGCATCTAGATGATGCCAACCTCCGGCTGCAAGACCTGCACGCAGCAATATGGTCTGTCGGCTATGTATCGAATAACATGTATGGTGAATGAAACCTGTCATGCTCTTTCACTGTGAGATGTTAACTAGGAGGTCTTGTATTCAAGGAAAGATGACTGATGTATGCTGTTTATGGACGGTAATAAGTGTGAGGGAATGTCGTGTGGTTCTCTGTATAAGGGAATGTCATATAGTCCTCTATGGAGGAATGTTGTATAGTTTTCTGTATGAGGGAATTTAGTGTAGTCCTCTGTATGAGGGAGTATCTTATAGTCCTCTGTATGAAGGAATGTTGTATAGCTTTCTGTGTGAGGGAATTGCGAATGTAGTGTAGTCCTCTGTGTGAGTATTATCGTATAGTCCTCTCTATGAGGGAATATCGAGTGGTTCTCTTTAAGAGGGAGTGTCACGTAGTTCTCTGGATGACAGAATGCCACATGGTCCTCTGTGTGTCAGTGATGATAATATGTGAGTATGTCAGTGAAGACAGTATGTGAGTATGTCAGTGTAGTCCTCTGTATGAGGGTATGTCTTTGATGACAGTTTGAGGCTTCGTCCGTGGTGATGGTACTTCAGTGACGACAATATGAGAGCGTGTCAGCGATAAAATGTCAGAGTATGTCAGAGATGACAGTATGAGATTATGTCAGTGATGAAATTATGAGGATGAGTGAGTAAGTTAAAATTTATCGTCACATCGGCAATATTTCAGCCATATCGTGACGAAATTATGAAGGTATGTCAGTGGTGACAGTATAAGAATAGGTCTGTGATGAGAGTATGAGTGATGACCGTATGAGAGTATGTCAGTGATGACAGTGTGAGGTTATATCAGTAATGACAGTATGGGAGTGTGTCAGTGACGACAGTATGACGGTATGTCTGTGATGATAGTAGGAGAGTATGTTAGTCATGACAGTACGAGAGTATGAGAGTGATGACAGCATGAGAGTGTGTCAGTGATGACAGATGGAGAGTATGCCGGTGATGAAGTATGAGAGTATGTTAGTGATGAATGCATGAATGTGTGTCAGAGAATATAGTAGGAGGGTATAACAGTGATGGCAGTATAAGCGAATGTCAGTATGAGGGCATGTCAGTGATGAAAATATGAGAGAATGACAGTGATGACGTTATGAGAGTGTGTCAGTGATGAGAGTAGGAGGTATAACAGTGATGATAGCATAAGAGTTTGTTAATGATGACAGTATGAATGCATGTAAGTGATGACTATATGAGAGTATGACAGTGATGACAGGATGAGTGTGAGTCAGTGACGACTGTATGAGAGTATGTCAGTGATAAGTGCATGAAAGTGTGTCAGTTAAGATAGGAGGGTATGACGGTGGTGGTAGTATGTGAGTGTGTAAATGATGACACTATGGGGGCTTGTCAGTGATGAAAGTTTGACAGTGTGTCAGTGATGACAGTGTGCGAGTGTGTAAATGATGACAGTATGAGGGCATGTTAGTGATGACAGTATGAAAGTGTGTCAGCAATGACAGTATGGGAGTGTGTCAGTAATGACAGTTTGAGAGTATGTCAGTGATGACAGTAAGGAGAGTGTGTAAATGATGACAGCATGCGGGCATGTCAGTGATGACAATGTGAGAGTATGACAGTGATGACAGTGTGTCAGTGATGACAATATGGGAGTGTGTCAGTGATGCCAGTAAGAGAGTTTGTCAGTGATGAGAGTATGCGAGCATGTCAGTGATAACGGTATGATGGTGTCAGTAATGACTGTATGAGGGTATGCCAGTGATTGTTCCATGACTTGTTTTTGTAGATGCCTGTTGTATGTAAATGGGGTGCCCTGAAGGTATGAAGTATGTCACATGAGTATTTATCAAGGTGTGTGTAATGTAAAAGTACGCAACGTACTAGGTGATGTAAATATTTCACATACATAACCTACTGACATATACATAATCCTCGGATGTATACAGATGGTGTCTGTAGCACACAAGATTACATATTAGTGTCCACCTTGCTGGTAGTTATAGCAGAGAGGTCTGTCCGCAACACTCATGGGTAGGTATATGATGAACGTCATTGCAGTGAGTTGCCTGAGCGGCACATGTACGGAGGGCGTCAGCTCTGTAAGCAAGGACACAACAATGATGTAGTCTGAGGTATGTGAATGGGTCCGTTCGTCAACACAAAAACCTCCAAGACCAATCACAACATAATCTCATATCGCCTATCCTCCGTTTGAGTTATCAACCCTCCCACCAACATGCCGCTCAAGAGAAACACAAGGCCCCTTGTGTAAAAGACTGCTTGGAAAATCATTTCAAGTTATCCATCTTTCTGTTTTTCAGGTTTCGTGGATTTCTCTTAGGTGACATTTAAAACAGTACCCTTTAGATGGGTTGCTCTCCAAATGTCATGTGAACCCAGCCGGTGGCCGGGGACTTGTCAACATGGCGGTGTGAGGAACCATAGCTGATACTCAACACACCGTGTGTGCGGCAATCTGCGGTTCTGCTGAGCTAACAAGGAAATGATAACATAACAGAAAGTCCAGGCACTTCTGATAGTGACAGGGCCATGTCCAAGACTGTGCAGAGGGACATGTGCCTCAAACGCATTTACAAAGTCCAAATTGATACAGTCAGTTTATGGGTGGTAATCTTCCCAGATCTTAGCGTGGTTTTACGACTATGATAGGGACAAACAATCAACACGTTTCTATTTACTACTTTTGACAAATGAGCTGTCTTTTGCAAATTAAAGGAGAGGCTTTTGTTCTCGATTTGAGGACGTGGATTTTACATCCGATAGGGAACATGTATCTCAGTCACTTCGGCAGAACAATCCCATTGCAAATTTTACATTGTGATGTATTATGTTCCCTCGGAAAGATTAATGTGCGTGAACCTCGTGGTCCTGATAATTTGAGACTTTTTGTGTTGAGAGTGTCAGAAGCATCCAACTTTATTCCTGGCAATAGTTGTCTGTTTCCTTACCATAGTATTTACTTCCACTGCCATGAAAGAATAGTCAATCAGTTAGTTTTAATTGATTTTTAAATGTTGTTACATCCATCACAATTTACGGACAGGCCTAGAAGAGGTGCATCATAGTTCTAATCATCTGGTTCAATGCGAGTTTTATTTGTCGACTTTATCCACTCACATTTACTCAAGTCGAAATTCGTGAATATGTATGTCATTTGTACTGTTATTAAGGAGATGCCTGTATGTTAGAGAGACTACAGTTCTTACTGTAAAGGGCTCTCCACTGGCCCGGTACTTACTCCCATCCTACTTATTCACTATACACGAAACTGCCGGTGTATATACAATAGCTGTCGCTGATGATGCAGTTCCTCCAGCAAGTTTTAATTAATATATGTATATATAATTAAAACTGGCTCGAGCTGCATCAACGTGAGTTTAGCGTTACACCGCACAACCAGAAGTTACAAAGTCATTCCATATACTCACAGCCAAAAGAAATGCGAATAGATTCTTGAGAGGCATTTAGCGAAACGCAAATATTGTGAAATGATGATGTTAACAATGAATGAAAACATGACATTTTTCTACTGACTTTACTTTCTCAAGAGACAACGATAAATCGAAAGCAAGCAGTTCGTGACATGACATGAAATTCCTGTCAGTCAATATGGAAACCATATAACGCATGCTTTTGGTTATTCTCCTTCAGAGGAAAGCACACGTTAATGGCAATAGCGGGTGTGACCTACACTGGCATCAGCAACAGCTCCCCATCATCTTGAAGAGTCGTCGAATGAACCTCCTTGGAATGTTATTGTAAGCGTCAATAACGCCCCGTTGCAGTTGTTGCAAGGAAACTGGACGTGCTCGCTGTTGGTGAATTTGTCTTTCCACCTGATTCCAGACGCGCTTGATGGAATTCAAATCTAGACATAAAGCTGGCCAATCCATGGCCTGGATGTTGTTGGAATGTCTGTTTCAGCCTTGCTGTCTGTGCTCTTGGGTTATCGTGCTGAAAAACGAGATGATTTCTTTTAGCACAAAATAGACGAATTACTGGTCTCAAAACTTCGTTGATATAGCGGTGCCCAGGAACACCCGTACCACGACCTAGCCCATTGCTGTGAAAGGTTATATGTCAAACATGACATCCCCAGGTTATGGCACCAAGTCCCTCACCAACAATCTCTCTCCAAAAACACGAGGGAAGTCCTTCACCAACAATCTCTCCCCAAAACACAGGCGATTGACGATGCCATATTCTTACTCTGTCGTCTGCGGTATAGATACAATGCGACTTTTATCTGGGAAGACGATATTCTACCACTGTCTATTGTGCCAGTTGCGATGGATTGGTCGTAAAACGTCTATGTCGTGGCACAAACGTGCATGTGAATCATGGTCGACGGCATCGTAAACCAGACTGAGTGAGACGGCAACGTACAGTATTGACGCTGGCGGGTCCGGCGTGTCTTATGGTGTTACGGACTGTTGTGGTAGCTGGTATGAAGAGATTGAGAGGTCACAATGTAGTGGTCTTTCCTTTATGATGTTACATGTAGACGTCCGCGACAAGGGTGGTCAGCGACGTAGTCTGTCTGCTGATAACGGTCAAGCAGACTGGTGATGGTGGCCTTATGTGTTACATAATGCCTGGAGACACGTTGGATGCACCAACCTCCCTATTGTTCTCTGACGTTCGATAGCACTTAAATGTGGTATGATCACTATTGCATGAAACTACGATAGCAGACATTAAGCAGTATCCGTTCCTTACGTAGCACCGTAAGAGCAAGAACATCTTGCACAGAATGCAATTCTAAATTCATGACCCGTCTCTGCAAATGAAAACCACTGAGATCCAATTTTAGTGATGTGTGACGTCACGTATGCTGTGACTGTGGTAAACATTTTTTTTTTCATTAGCCGTGAAAAACATCATTAATTTAATCAATTACATATCAGAAACATCTTCAATGCTGTGGATTTACGTCACAGTAGATAATGGTGAATTTCGCGTTCCTTTTTGCCGGTGAGTATATATAAGCCATGACGTGTTCCCTCGTTACAAGAAGCGACATCATAAGAATTTCCATTTGTCACGGAATCAGTAGGAACTGAAACAGGAGAATGACAAAACGGACCCCAAAAGTCTACTTCCGCCAGATATTGCATCATTTGCATCACCCTGTACTGGTCGTGAAAGTCATGTTTTGACAATGATAAACCACCCTACTCATTCTGAATCCTTCACATTTTCAAACCAAACTTACAGGTCGTGGTCAATTTGCAAAGTGAACGGTCATGAAAACAGAAAGATGTGAGCATTCTTTTTATTGGAATTAAAAGAATGCGGTAGTTCCACGTTTGTTGTGCAATAGTTGCATTGCTACTGTTTAGGATGTGGTTGAAATACTTTAACAACTTTCCCATTTCCTTGTTACACCAGCCACAATACTGAACCCACTAGCTTCCATACAGAATTAGCTTCATAATAGGAGAACCAGTCTCTCCGTCTTATGTGAACAGCATGAGGACCTCATTCACAGTAACTGAAAATACAACCCGATTCTGTATATGATCTATGGTAACTGTTGAGGGCAAAGCAGCTTAAATAACTGATTTGCTGGTGTGTGCCAGCTATTGCTACCTTTCCCTATGCTGGACTACACTACAAGACTTACTACTAAAACTACAAGCCTCAGGGGAAGAAGCAGCTTCATACTGGAAGAGCATGCACGTGAAAAATGAGTTCCATGTTAGCCTGAAGAAAATGTATGATAAGGAAAATAGGACCCAAGATGACATTGTCCAGGAAACACTAACACATGAATCAGACTTCATCCACCTCCAGTCTTAAAAGTCCCCTGCTCCTTAACGGCTCGAGCTGGAGCGTTAGTGACCTCGTCATTAAACTGATCACGTTTTGTGTGAGCAGCAAAAGTATTTTTTATGATTTGTCCACCTCTATGTTAACATGCCAGCATCTGGTTGCTCCTTTGACTCACGCATACTAAACCACAGACAGCTACCTGACATGAACACCGAACAGACAACACACATCTTTTGGGTTATTAGAAAACCCGGATTTTTTCTTTTCGTTCTACTGGATTGAAACGTTTTGACGAAGACTTGTTTAATTTTGAAAAATATGATTTTTGTTTCAAGCAAAATTTACCAAAGGTGTTTGCATTGTGCCTTTCAAATACACATTAGTTTCTAGACTCTGCTGTTCTTTACTCTGAAATGACCAGATCGATCAGCCCTGATAATGTTGAATGTCACATAGTGTCGAAACGGCTGATACTGGGTGTTCTAACTCGCAGGTGCACGGTAACCTGAGCCCCATAGGCAAATGGGTATGCTAGCTACCCCTAAAACTGACACTATTTCCCTCTATGTGATGTTATTTGATATGCGCTTGTCACTGATAAGCACATGTATTTGTGCCAACTGACACGGTGACACAAATTCAGTTATGGAATTTAAGAAAACAAGAAAGAACTAATCCACGAACACTCTAACGGAAGGGCGACACAATGTATACATTGGACAAATAGAGGACTGAAAAGACAGAGAGCGCGTTCTTAAACAACAGATAAAGGCCCCACCAACAAGGTACATCCACTTAAACACTCCCACTGATAAACGTGCAACAGAACATAAAAAATAACATATTTCTTCGAAATCAGAAGATACAAATCAGCGTAAAGCTTGTGTCGTTACAGTTGTGTCCATCGTTGAATGCCCAAACATGTATAAGAACTTTGTATTTACCAATGTGAATGGCTGCGATATACATGTCGCACATGTTTGATACAATGTTTATAATTTGTAACGTCTACACGGAAGACCTTATTCACAGAAACTGAAATCACAACCCGATTCTATGCTGGGTATGTATAACCTGTCAAGCCAGGAAGATTAAAGTTCATCATTACAAACAGACAAGGTACAGCAACTTCATGGTTACAGAGAGAACTGCCTGCTTGAGTTCTCAACTTTCAGACCTAATTTACATTCACCCCTCTGTCTAAAATGCGGTAAAACAATTTGTCCCCAAATAACCTGTTGAATTCTTACTCTTCATCCAAACATTGTCCTAGACACGTTAATGATGAAAGGTTTTGACTGAGCACATGTAACGACGAAACCCTACCACATACTGCAACAGAGGTCCTGGTGATTCCCTATCCAGGAAATATTCATAAAACAGACTAAGAAAACGTACTCAACCAAGGAACCATACATGGGGGTCTCATAAACATGGATGCTGACTCCCTGAGCATGTGCTGAGAGAGACATCGCCAAGAATATACATAAAAAACAACTTATCTTCTATATCAACCAATATCATCAAATTGTTTAACAGACTATAATGACATCTAAGTATTCAGGACTAGAATTACTGATAGTATGGTATGAATTATTCTTGGATAAACACGCAATGCTACAATACAACTAAATAAGTGTATACTGACTATCGAAATCCGTGTTTGGTCAACAACCTTGTGACATTTACTTCGGCATATCTGACATTTGAGTGCAGTCTTCTTGCATGGATATGACATCTGCGGTTTTGACAATATGATGTCAAATCATCCTGACCAAATCATGTTATTTATGGTGAACGTGGTCGTAATCAACTGTCCATTAGTATTTATTGAACATTTTGAGCACGAATATTGAACCTAAAAGAGTCTAGATATGTAAAATTGTCGTAGGAAATGGTTCTAAATATGGCACAGTCTGGAAAAGTAAATGGTGTTTCAAAGGTTAAACATTTAATTTGTTCTACTGGATATGCCTGTGCGTGGGAATGTCAGTTTATTGATAAAGCCTCTGTATTTGTGTCTGGCCTTAGGCACTTTTAGCAACCTGCATGGCATTCCTTTTTATCTTGAACTTTCTAAACCAAGATCACCTTCCCCTATTTAGAGAAGTCAATTTTGACGTAAATTATTGAAAACTGACAACAACTGACAACAACTGACAACATATATCTCTATCTCGATGAAGGTCACACAAATTTGGAAATGAATTAATTGTGACGAGCTGACAGTACTCTATTTCAATAATGTAGGGTTATACCCTACGTTTATTCACAGGACCTCGGATTTCCACTGAATACATCCCATACTTTACCTTAAATCTTATAATAAGGATTTCACATACTGACGGTGTAGGGACGTGGAGTCAGACAATCGTAACGACAACACTAAATCACAGCCAACTGTAGTATAATATTTTCCATGAAGGAAAAAATAAAACAAGATACATTGTTTCGGTAACACTCATTCCAGTCATTTCTCTACTGCATGAAATGTTTTATCCTATTATACATGGTAGGGTGTTGTTTCATTTATTAGCAACACTTATTATTTACGGTTAGAACTACTATTTTATGGAGCGCAATAGTGCAGTGGTAAGGCATCCGCCTAACACGCTGAAGGCCCGGGTTCGATCCCCGGTGGAGGTTCGGGTCTCGTGGTGGGCACATTTGCCTTGAATCCTTGGGCAGGACTCTTAGATCCTCATTGTCTCAGTTCACCCGGCTGTAACATGGGTACCCGTGCGGATGTGGCGGCAATGTGAGTAGCTAGTTCATTGCGCCTAACAGGCAGCTTGACCGTATGTTCCCCAGGGTGTGGAAACAGTATCGGAGCGTACGATAGTGTTCTATGGCCCGGAATGCTAATGTACGTAGTAGCTCCGTGAGCAGGCAATGTGCGTGAACATGAGCGCCATATAAGGACCCATTACGAGTGCTATTGTGAAATCTCAACATCACCGCAACGGAAATGGTGATTTTGTTCTCATTTGAAAATATGAAATTATTTTTCCCTTTAAACCCATTTTCTCCAACATTACCACATTTTATCTTAACTGAATTAAACGCCTTTTCGACATCTACAAAAGCGACAGACATGTTTTATTTACTGAAGGATAAATATTACTCAATCGCTCCGTAACAAATCTCTCATATGTGACCACTGTCTACTGTTGGTAAAAAATGTAAAGGTTTTACTAAGCATACCCGTGAGAGAACTGCCATACAGTCGTCGGAATTGTTTACATTTCGACTCTTATTTAACGAAATACTCATTCCACCCACATAGACAAAACTACTTGTATCTAATACTCTACTCAAACTGTGGACCAGAAAAGTCATGTTGTCGGGTGATGAGAACTTAGGCTTATCTGAAAAACACGGTGGCCAAAAGCAGATGCACGAACCTTACCTCGAGAGACAGCAGAGAACATTTCACATTCAGTAACATGGGATGCCAAATCTTCAGCGTCAACATAGCCAGCTTCAGCATCCTTTGAAGAAAGATATGTAAATGACATATCCACTTTATGTGTGATATAGTAGCTGCATGAGTACAGCATCTTTGTACAGAACTTGTAGGTTTTCCAAATAGTTTTAGCCTGAGCAGACAAATACATCCAGAGAGCCTGTATCATTCAGTATCACACTTCGCTCTCTGCGAGAAACTGTATAAATGTTTGTGAGTTGACAGTTATGTTTACAGTTATTCTGACTGCGATAACCTTCTTACAGCCTTCCTGTTTCCACCCCTTAGAGGCAGGTTACAAAATACAAGATAAAATTCTGTTATTTGTCTTTTCATACAGGATGCGAATCCAAGACCCACTGACCTAAATCTGTAATTCCCTCTTCGAGAGACGTTTCGGTTTCAATAAATGGAGAATTGCAGGAAGTATGCATTGCCTGCATCAGTGGTGAGGTAAAAAGGTTTTCCGTTCATTCACTCCAAGCAAACCTGCTGAACCTGAACTCCTGATCATACCAAGATGTAGTAAGCTCAGCATGGCTGGTGGAAGAAAACCGACAAGATAACTCCTGTAAGAGTCTAATCGGTCAACATCATTTCACGTTTCTCCAAACACAAATAGAATGAAGGAAAGTAATCAACAACACTAGAGCCACTATCGCCTTCAAATGTAAACTCACCACCTTTATCTCCTTCAACTCGCCCATTGAATGTAAACTGACCGCAAACAGCATAAAGAGCGTCAAATCTATTAATTATGGTGTCATGTTACACACTCGGCGCAACAGGGGCATTATGTTCAACAACATAAACTAGTGCTGGAAAGAAACTATACATAGCTAAATATTATATAAAGGCTGACAAAAAAATAAAAGCTGACAAAAGTGAAAAACTACACTGCGCCATGTCATACTTACAGATCCATCCTGTCCGGGAATAAAAGGCCAAACAAGGTTTTGATCGCGAATCGCCTGAGCGTCGCAAAATACAAATCCAAAAGGACGTGTTTAGGGTGTAACACGGAATGCACGTGCGTGCTAACATTAGTGGAACGAAATAAAACATGTCATGTTTGAGACAAAGTAAATCCGACATTGTCAGAGCCAAGGCTGCACCCGAGCAACCGTCATCAGGATGATGGAACGAATAAGACAGAAAATACAACAACCATCCCAGGAGTGTTCGACAACGTGTGCCAGTGCCCGGTGATACTCGCCACATCCGGACAGTTGATCTTAGACTGCGACGTCAGCGGCAGCGACGGCAACAGGATACCGTATCAGTCGACATACAATGCACCGGCATAGAAATGGCGAAAATCGAGAATGCCAACCTCAAATTTCGCTGGTTAGGTTGAGAAGCTCAAGGGCGTTCAGGACTATGGGTTGTTTAATTCTGTTCTGTTCTGTTCTGTTTAATTTATTTATTGATTTCATTGTATTCTTTTTATTATTAATTCGCAATCATTCTGTTGAAATGTTGCCATTATCACAGATTTACTGAGCAAAGAGTCAATAATTGAGCTCGGGAAGGGAAACAGATCAGGGCCAATTTGGGTTGTCTGTTTACCTCAGCAGGTAAACAGTTTTACCCTTTATTTTGCAATGTACATGTGTAACTGAATATCTCACCAATGGTGCTTGTTGTATTTAGCAGGTGAAGTCCAATTTATCCTTACCTAGAGGAGTTGCATTTGATGAAACGATTCAAATCTATGTAAACGCCTGACATTTTCAGATTGAGGATACGTATTTCTTTTTGACAATTATTTTATAGAATGCAAATGAGAATTTGAAAAAAGGCTTACATGCGATTTCAATCATTTTGTAATAAACCTGTGCATCTTACCGATGATGAGTTCAGCTAAAATTAAATATTCTGAAGTTATAATTATGCAAGATTCGAAAGAGCCATTGCCCCCTGGCATCTGGCAAGTAAAAGGCCAGAAAATAGCTAGAGTTGGTCGCAGTGTCTTTTTGCAACATTCCACTCTCTCCGACTTGTTATAGTAATTATACAGTTTTAACTCATGCAAGATTCAACCTGATGGAATAGATTTTCGTATGTCATTTTGTAATCGGTTGTCTTCATTGTTCATTCATACTTACTTTACATAATGAACAAATTATTATTGTTATATAATTATAGTTATATAATAACTTAAATATCAAAAGTGTGGGTGAGTGAGTGAGTTTAGTTTTACGCCGCATGCATCAATATTCCAGCTATCTCGCGGCGATCTGTGAATACTCGCGTCTGGACCAGACAATCCAGTGATCAACAACATGAGCATCGATCTGCACAACTGGGAACCAATGACATGTGTCAACCAAGTCAACGAGCCTGGCCACCCTATCCCGTTAGTCACCTCCTACGACAGTCGCATTTTATGGCAAGCATGGGTTGCTGAAGGCCTATTCTACCCCGGGACCTTCACGGGTCAAAATATCAAAAGAAAATCATGACCTAAAAATACCTATCATTTCTTTGGGTGTCATTTTGAATGAAGCGACATTTGTTGTATCCTTACCCAGAAGCCTCTCCTCTACTAATGTATCAGCTTCTGTACTTTGCAACTATGTCGCCACGAATTCGTCAGTCTGATTGTTGAAAACCTTATCCATTTCTGACTGTACATTTGAAATTGAACAAACATTTAGATATATATGTATCTAGTAATTCTCAACAGCAAGTAAAACACAGTGGACAGAGGCTTATTGTTGAGGTCTAAAGCTTCCCAGACTCCAGTAAAAACGCTGCGCTAGAGGCATCCATGGAGGTGCATTTTTTGTTTTTGATAAGAATATTAAATAATCAAAAGAAAAATACAAAATCGCAAACGTCTCTTGCGGCCACAACCCACAGAGGACCTGAAAGCCAAGTGCTCGGTTGAACTGGTCTATCCTGAGATAGACAACCACGATAAACAAAGTTGATGGACGGTGAAAAAAGTTTTGAAGCCACCTTCTATTATTGAATGGAACGTCTATGCTGGGATCCGTCTATACTAAAACACATCAGTCAGTTTACTTTCGCCTTCTCGCTTCAAACATGTAGGGAGGCTTTTCACCTCGAATAAAGATCTAAAATACAAACGCGATGGTCGTAGGTCGTTTAGATCATGTTGAACACAGTGAATGCTGAAAACACGTGTAGATCCCACTATCAATTATTTCACAATCGGATTACATAAGCTCGCAAACCTTATATCAGGGAGAATATATACAAGGAAGAGGAAACTCCTCGAAAAGCCCCTGAAGGTATGCCTCAGTTCGTACTTAAGACTGCGGCCGGTTTATTTTCAGTAGCTGAATAAACCTGAAAACAGACATGTAGAAGATAAGTTAACAATTGAGTCAAATAGTTATTATTAATGTCAGTATTAAGACAGTAGATTTGTAGTAAAGTTTTACGTCGATATGTTATAGTGCACTGGCTTCCATTCTCGATTCACCGCGAAGATAAACTACATTGTGTCGATAAAAAAAAACTTCTTTCACACATTCGTTTAGTTTTTAGTAGGGAACCATACCATTAGCTGAAAGGTATTTGCGAGTAATAGTGATAGGTTTGAAAAACTTGTTATGGTGTGTGTGATGTATGTGAAGAATATGACATATAGCCGATCTGATCTGATCCGCCATTGATTTCTATAACTTCTTTCTTTCTGGTTGATCTTATTATTTGACAAAACTGGAAAGGTGTTTACAATGCTTTGTGACAGTTTTACACTTTCTGTTTTTGAGGGGTGCGTGACAGTGTTAGTTAACATTTTTTTAATACAGTTGCCATTGACCCCATGAAATAATCTGATTTAATTATTAATGTAAACAAACATGTCTCAAAGTAGATTTTTGAAAAGGACAGCCATTGGTAACACATATGTTCTGGCGATACTTTTGCGTTCTTTAACATGTTTTGGGAGGGATGGCCATGGTGTATCATTTATTCTTTCATTCATTCACACCAAGAATTTTATTCTTTTTCTTTCTTTCGTTCATTCATATACAATCCTTGTTCCTAGTTCATACTATATAATTCATTTATTCATTGTAACATTCCGATTGCTACAATAAACTGGCTGAAGTTCTGTGAAACACAACTGAAGTTGCCCTGGAAACGAGCCAAGTCACTGTGTGCGCTGGAGCATGACAAAGCACACGTTAATTAGTATAAATGGTAAAATCTGTTGTTGCCATCTATGAATCTATGAAATAGTTAAGGTGAATATTTTCCGAGATTTTTGTTTCCGATTCTTGGTTCGAATCTCTTCCTTCATGCGTGGTATTTGGCGACTTCGGCTAAAATCAGTCGGAACTCTTCCTCGGAGAGTTTACTGTCTGTAACGGTACTCCACCATCCCTAAGTAACCCAACATTCCTGCTGAAATATCTACTTCGGTGAGAGGAGCTAGTGTTAGGTGTGGCGGTGTACACACCCCTTTTTACTTTATTATTCATTTCTACAAAACCTTCATTCATAACAATTGGTATCATTTGAAAGCTCATATCCTCACCTTTCTTAGGGAGTAAACTGTTTTCTTACGTCTTTTATCTTGGAAAAATGCCTTCACTACAAAGTTTACCAACCTATTCTCTTAGCTCAAATTTCACCAGTTAAATGCCTATATCTTCTGTTAGACTTTTATTGTCATTATAGCATTCAAGTTAAGTTAATTATTATGCAAATCTAATTGGGGACTTTCTCAGCTTACCACCAATGTGAGGATGGACATATTTACAAGCACTACAGTCAGTAGTAGCATATGGTTTCGGAATTGCAAAAGCACATTTCCTGGGGACTGGGGGTCTGAGACGGTTGTTCTGGTAGTTGTCTCCTCTGACGTCCGCTCATTCCCCTTATCTAGTCTATGGTCATGCGCCTCTGGGCTGCTGGACATCGCCACTGCGCTTAGGGACGTTGGGGGAGGACCTCAGGAGGCCGGACACGGGTAGATATGGTTCACCTTCTTCATATGCTCTATGGGGTTGTTTTGCATAGCCAGCTGTAAGGAATACTATTTACTAGGCATCCAGAGAGTATGTCCAATTTTATTCCTTTCTTTTAAGGCATGTGGTGTATAGTTCCTAGACTGACAGCCATAGTCCGTGTTTACCTAGTCCCTTGAATATAGTTTTGCGGGTTTGACTCACCCTGTTCTACAATTTTCTAAGATTGAAGTTACCAATACAATATCATTGTCACCCAATCTGTATTTGTTCATCTTTGACTCCTAGCATATTAGTTCCTCTGTGGAAATGTCCCTTCGGATACTAGGGTGGAAGTCTGGTTTGTCTACAGCTACTTTTCTGCCTGTTATTTCTATGCTACGTACGGGAACTAAGGCAGTTGTACCCCAGTATACCGCAAGGGGTCAGCTGGCGCCGTAACACTGTCCCTGAGTGCTTGATCGTGTGCAGTTTGGCTTCAGCCAGAACCCGGATCTGGTCACGTTTTCAGGCTTTTCACTGCAGCCGACGTCTGATGAAATTAAGCATGATTCCCACCAGTCCCGATAACGTACCGGCTATTTCCCTCCCCAGGACAACTGACTAGCCTGTTACCTGTTTGGTCTGGTATCGGTGACACGTACATCGTTTTTTCAAGCAGTGGAATGAAACTGCCCAGTAGAAACCCATTGTTTTATAGTTCGATGACATTACTATCCTTATCCCTGATGACAGAGGGGTAGGTCAGAACCAGATTAACAATCCAACGCATGCACAGTTGAGATTCGACCTCTTGGCGTTGGTATAGGTTGTTTTGTAAGTGCAGGAGGAACAAGGCGTTTTGCTACCCGACTGATCGAATCCGTGTGTGTCCCCTAGATCGGAGAACGTGATGGTGACTCTTTGATACAAGTTTGACACGTGGCCAAGGCTTATGCTCATGAGACGATTACATGTAACTGATTTTCCTCCAATCCTTGATTGATGTATTTGAGACCAATGAAGTTGAGATCTTCGTGCAAGTGAATCGTCAAGGTCTGCATGGGTCCTGTGGTCAAAACGCGGACCCCGTTGAGTCATGTTAAGAGTGCTAATCCTTGTCGTAAGACGATCCGGCAACGTCGGTGCTGGTGTCTCAGCCTGTGAACAATCCACTCAAAGGTGATCGTCACGCGGAAACGTTGACGAGATAGAGACAGATGAGCGTGGTGTTTAATTTTATGCCGTTATCCGAATCGAAAAAAATACTGTTGGTAATCGGATATCAGCACACTGTTGGTAACCATTAAAGATGCTCTGGAGTTGATGGGAGCTAACATACCCGTGTGACTTGGTATTCGCACGACTTGTGCGAGTGTAAGGGTGAAGTTGAGCTACCAGTCGGACTCTTTGAAATCAGCCAGCGACACTAGCTCGTACTCGTTGTTTTGTAAGTGCATCAGGTAGAATCTGATTTCCTCGCTAGGCAGATCGAATCCCTCGGTGTCCCCGAAACCGTCGAACATGACATTGGAACGATGGCGCAATGTGTACCACGTCCATTCCCAAATAGTTTTCAAGTGGTTTTCGGATAATTTCTCGGACGTGCATCTTCAGGTGATGGATGTTATTGACTAAGAAAATTTTAGCGAGCGAGATCTTGTCTTCCACGATCACATTAACACCCTGCAGACTGGTGTGGGAATGGACGCTCACCCCTACGTAAAAGGAGCAAATGAACGTGGTGGTGTTGTTCGTTTGGTCCATCGGAGCTTTATCCCTTTCACAATCTCGATTTTGACCTTATGGAAGTTCGTTCAGCACACACCACTACAAATGGGAAATAAAACCCTTCTTAGGTTAAACCCGTTTATTAGATTGTTACCTCACTGCAGGAGCAGTTGCCTTAAACCGTGACATTGTGCAGCAAGAGAATGATTGTAACCTTAGTTTACATATAATGGCATGAAGAAACGTGACATATTTCACAAGGGACTAAATCACTGTATCAAACCTTTCAGGGTTCAAAATATACATACGACCATAGTCACATAGCCTAGCAAACAACAGTTGAATGTATACAAAACTTCACTGGATGTCCATAAACACAGTAAATCGGTAGTGGTTATAATCCTGAATGCGGTACATAACTGTTCTGTATATTGTCACCTTCCAGAATAGTGTAGTACTATCTGATGAACACGGAGAGGGGGCAATTAACTTCCCCCAAGTCTGAAATAATAAATACCTCGTCGATAGTCACGCAATGACATATCCATAACATTCGTTGGCGTGTGAATACATTTAACACAACTAAATTCTTAATAAACAACCAAACATGATACCCAAAGTTTCTGCAAGGAACAATTTATAAGAACATATTTTCTCATCTTCAACATAAAGTGACAAATCTACTTATTTAACTTTGCTGATAATGTCCTCATAAAGGCCTTTTCCTTAAGTCCACCTTGACAATATGAAGATCAACTGCATTAAGTTCAGTTTAACAAGACATTCAACTTAACAAGACTTTATACAGCAAATTTTAGGAGCAAAGTCATGTTTTTCAAGTGTATAACTCGGTGTGCTTGGGAACTATGTTCCCTCACTAAGGAGATGTGTTTGGGAAATTTGTTCCCAGATTAAGGCTCACACCCCCCACAAATAACCTTGAGAAAAGAGCAAGAAACGTGACTGACTGATGGTTCACTGAGGTAGACTTGGATGACCAGCGTGGAATTAGCCAGTACATTTCCAGGACGTTGACCATGCTGTCAAATTCTGACGCCACCTGCAATCCCACTATTTTACACGATAGTTTGTCGACGACCACAGTATGACTTTGCGTCGGGACGTAAGCCAAGAGCAACGTTCCATTGTTGACGACTTTGGTCAGGTGAAAATATAGGGAGACCCGATCATGAGGTTGAGAATCCAGTCAGTCTGAGAGAACATTTCCATCCATCAGTTTTCGTCGGTGTCAGTGAAGACGAGCGTGTACGGCTAGTCTCGAGTAACGAGTGTCCTCTCGGTGTAAATTTAGTCCAGGTCGAACAGCTTGCAGCCAAACGCCGTGGCTATCGTCCATTCGCCCTCGTCATTGCGGACAAGGTCGTACTGCGTGTTGCTGTTCACTCCTCCTCCTGGTCACCTAGGACACTGACGTTGGCAGGTTCATCAGAACTGCATGTGTCTCCGAGGTCAGAAACTACCAGATGGGAGCATTTTCTCAGCTGTATGGTCGTTCACGGACCCGAAGATTCTGTAATGGTAATACTGAGGTGATTTATGTCTAACATAAAAGATGGAGTTCTGTTATGTTACCTCGTGTTAATTTCTTGTACTGCCGCTACGAAAACGATTCGGGGCGACCGTCGTTGAATTTACGTTTTCACGGACACGGATCTCAACAACATGGAAGGGTGTTCACCTGACTATGAAACACTACAATCTCAAGTTGGTTTTTCTGTTATTCAACAGCACGACCATCCCGTTCGAGTCGGTCGTTCATTCTAAGTTTGACTCCCAAAGGTTTGAAGATTTCATCATTGAGCGAGCATGCGCTGTAGTAACCGTGGCTCAGGAGGTGTCGCTGTTTGTTGACTTCGTAAAACCATACTCGCTCACCTACTCACTCTGGGGCGAGCCAGGTTGACCGCGCAGATTTACAGTACGGGTTTTTTTTTAGACAAAGCTATGTGCTATCCAAAAGTAATGCGCTGGCAAGCCATTAGAATATTGCACATTTCTGGTTTTACGTGTCGGGTTTCAGCACGCATATTATTATATTTCCGTAAAGTAGAAAATCATGTCTTTGTATACGAGAGTAGTATAATCTATAATCTATGTATATAATCTATATATAATCTGTACCAATTTGTTTGAAGTTCTGTTGAGGTTCGTGAAATAAATAGGTCGCACCAGTCACAAGCGTGTTCCAGTAAACTGTGTTGTGATGTGTAATGAAAGGGTTTTCAGAACTATTGTAACTCACGCCGTCTACTACTCTCCGACGGTTCTGTCTATCCTCCCATGTCACGGGGCTAGCTGTCATTACGCGGTTTATAGCTTACCATCCTTAAAGTAATCGATCCGCCGATCTTGGCCTAAGACAATTGCTGAGTTTTTTTATGACCAGTCACAGAGTGGAACATCAACACGCTGGGAGTAGCGTCGACGTCATCACTCACCAAGGCCATGGTTTGAAAACGTGGAACAATATCTAGCTCTGTTCGAGATCGAGAAGCTCGAGGCCTTCAGCAGATGTGACATGGTTAGCAATGCTGGTGAAGAAATAACCAATGTCACAATGAGCATTATATTCGATAGCTTTGATCAATAAAATATGTACGTAAATGACGAATCCTTCCGATAATGTGGTCACCTGGCTTTCAAGCTCACGTTTCACGTCCTGCACCTTCTTCAGTTACAACGCAGATCCACCTACCTTAATATCTCACACAATCAGATCTACCTACCTAGATATCTCACACATGCGAACCCCCCTACCTTGTTATCTAACCCCAAAGAGAGCACCGACCTTGACATATCACGCATGCAGATCCCACTACCTTGATATTTGGCACAAGCAGATCACACATACACACACACACCTGCCTTGAAATCTCACACATACAGATCCCGCTACCTTGATATCTTACTCATGCAGATCCACATACCGTGTCATATAACACATGCAGACAACCCTACCTCGAAATCCGATGCAAATCCTCTACCTTGATAGCGTACTTCATACCTTACTTTGATATCTTACTTTGATATTTTATACATTATACATGTAATTCTCCCAACCTTCGTATCTCACATATGCAGATCCTCTCCCTTGCTATTTCACATTTGCAGATCCAACTAAATTGATATCTCACACATGCACATCCCCAAACCTTGACACCTGATACATGCAGATCTCCTACCTTGATATCTCACACTTCCAGATGCCGCTGCCTTGATACCTCAAATGCAGATCTCCTACCTTGATATCTGACACATATAGATCCCTGCCTTGATATCTCACACATGCAAATCCCCTGCCTTGATATCTCACACTTCCAGAAGCCACTGCCTTGATATCTCAAATGCAGATCCCCTTACCTTGATATCTCTCTCACACACACACGAATCCCTTGCCTTAATATCTCACACACGCAAATCCCCTACCTTGATATCTCACACTTCCAGAAGCCGCTGCCTTGATGTCTCAAATGCAGATCCCATTACCTTGATACCTCTCTCACACACACAAGAATCCCTTCCCTTGATATCTCACGAATGCAGATCCCATTATCATGACATACGACACAGGCAGATCCCCTCCGCTGATATTTCATACATGCAGGTCCCCTTACCTTGCTATTTCACATATATAGATTTCCTAGCTAGCCCGTCTTTTGGGAGAAGGTATAAATTAACTTGCATGTAGATCCCAATATGACAAGTGTTGATCCCCACTGGTCTTATGTTTAATGTATGTATTCAAGATATCGTCATATCACTGGACCTGTCTGCATATGAAGTGGGTAAGTGGACAGCGATATAGTTAGATGTGACAAGAATGGACGTATATTGTATATTCAGATATGTGTTAATACATTCTAAATATTCTTGTATCACTAAAACAAAACTTCATTCATCATCGATGTGTCACTGATCTAGCTTTTATGTCAAATTATGTAGAAGAAAGCTATATTCTTTACACCACGAATGCCGCTGAGAGTGGCGGGTGAATATATCAACTTGGTATTTTTCATGTTCTCTTACACTTCTACCCAAAGTCCACATTTGCACAGTTCTGTCATGCCGTAATGTTGAGTTCTGGGGCAGTATGGGCGTTGATCTGAGCACAACTGGGACAGAGGATCCAGCTTTCATATACGCTATATAAATAGCACAGTCGTTCTGGGGCACAGACACATTCAATCGACAGGTATTTTCGTATTCAGTTGAAAATGATTAACGCTAACTGGAGCGCTACGGGATTCCCTTCATGGACGTTTTCATTTACTAACAGCTGAAGTCGAGTAGATCAAATTGCAGTTTACTTCAAATACCCATTGCTGATAGCCTTACATTTGTCTCCAAACACGGGGACGCGCGGATGAGCCGAATAGAGACTTCAACGTCAGTTGAGATGCCACGGGTAACAAATGTCCGCTTTTGTTCACTTCCACAAATCGCTCTCGCGCCATGTGCCAGTCGGACAAACTCCTCACACTGAAAAGTTGGAAAGTACCATCGAGGAGCTTTCCGTGAAACATGCACTTGCATCTCCTGTGAAGTAACGGAATGTATTCACGAGGCAGAAACAAATATGCCATCTCACGATCTCATGAACTATGTACATGAGGTCAGATACCAGAAACTTATCAAATTAAGCTCAAAGCACCAATGCAAAATCTTCTTGCTCAATAAAACACTGAGTAACATTTTCCAGAAGTTTATACTTAACGGCTTAACGATGTTTGCATGTTCATGTAAGCAGTAGGGCTGTATATAATACCGCAGAAATATGCAAGGCTCAGTATCTCTGACGGAATTCATCCGCTCTTTCTAAATTTACTTCCGAGGGTTATAAGAAATGTTGGGGTTTCTTCACGAATGACATAGCATGATGACGAGAGTGCTTTCCTTGTGTATTATGATAACCTACATTAGAGGTATACACTACAGGAAGTGTGCTCAACGTCCTATAGTCAGTACAGTAAGGACAGTACTGCCACACGTGACTGTAGTTTCCCTATGCCTGTAACAGTCCCTTGAAGGTCCCGGGGTAGAATAGGCCTTCAGCAACCTATGCTCGCCATGAAAGGCAACTATGCTTGTCGTAAGAGGCGACTAAAGGGGTCGGGTGGTCAGACTCGCTGACCTGGTTTACACATGTCATCGGTTCCCAATTGCGCAGATCGCGATGCTCATGCTGTTGATCACTGGATTGTCTGGTCCAGTCTCGATTATGTACAGACCGATGCCGTATGGATGGAATAGTGCGTAAAACTAAACTCACTCACTCACTCACTCACTCACTATGCATGTAACACAAGTTATACTCGAGAACCTACCTGGATGTTGCAATGGTGTGTTTTAATTCTAGATACTCCTGAGTTCGTTGCCGATCTCAGTCACCAAAGCACCTTACCACAGGAAAAGGTGATGTCGCTGAAGCAGGTTGCGTTGACATGGATCACTTTTTCCGGGATCAAGATTGATGTACTGGTTTATCCTGACACAGAAATGACCACCATGAATTCACTGGGTTTGGGTAGTGTGGCATTAACTCATTCTGGTCAGGTTTAGTTAACGCCATATGAAAAATGGTCTGGGAATTTATAAAAGTGATGTTATTGGTTTAATGCGGACATTTGACCTATTTTGAATTTCGTCGTCATAATCCTTCTTGAACTGTCTGGGTTCCACAACTTGTGCAAGGATACCTGTACAACGTCGGGTTTGAAGTTACTCAAAGTTCACAGTATTCTGGATGGACAAACACACACAGAGAGGTTTCTTCTAAGAAACTCAGCAGTGACATTAATGAATGTGTTCAAGTAGATCTTAGGGGTTTGTTACTTAGGGCTTCTATCATCCATTTGATACATTGTAATGCCTTGTGTCGACAAACCTATAAGTGTATATCTACAATATCTGATTTATTAGTTGTGCCTGTGTGGTCAGTTGATTACAGTTATCTACCTACCAGTTTCTTGGTCTCTTCAAGTTAGACTCAATGACAAAGGCTGTGCGTGTTGTGTCTTTTCTGCAGAATTCATCCATTTTGAGCCAAGATGGGCTTGACAAAAAATAAATTCTCGATTCAGGTGACACATACATAAAACAATGTTCGCAGGTGTTCAGTTGACAATGACGTGTTAATAACAGATGACGGCGCCACAGTCATTCGAATCTTTCAACCGGACTCGCAGCGTTACGTAGTACGTCACGTCGCACGTTCTGAGGAGGCGTCGCATGTTCCATATAGTGAGGTCATTAACTAAACAATCAAATTAAATACAGTACTTGAGGCAGGAAGGATCACTAACCAAGGCGTATGGATAACAACAACACATCTTACGCGTTACTGACTGCATTCTGACCTTTTCGTTTCACTTGTTCTCTTTGCTACGCGTAGAAGTAAACTTTTATCTCATCATCTTTGGAAGGTACGTGGTCTTTGGTACGTGGAGTGGTACTCTATGGTGATTTCTTTCCTGAACCTAAAGTACTTGGAGATGTTTCTTCAATATTATCAAGCATTAGTTGTTTCCTTGCATTTGACAAACTTGCTTGATGTACACAACACCAAAAGTTCAAACCTGTGGCTTGATTGTGACATTTTGACACATACTGATGGGTTCCGGTGTGCTTTAGAACGAGCGCCTTCTGTCGACGGGTAGTATAAATGGATTGACTTACAGTTCTGTGTCTGTTTTCGGGTGTTCAGATATTTTGACGCCCAATACATGCGGTCATAAATAATCTTATTATCCTGCACGCAGTTTTGAGAGACGTTACAGAATGCCCCATTATGTGGTGATTTAGTTGATGCTGTTCAAGAAGATTCCCGAATACACTGGACTCCAGTAGCATCTTAATATCGTAACATAAACACATGTGCGAACATCAGATTGTTACACATTCTTGAAAACCACATATTGCCAAAATATATACATTGCTATCAGTTCCTACGGAATCATGTACACAAATATTTCCCTGCAATATGGCACAATGGTAGTAAGAGGAAATTCAGTCAGTGATACTATGTTGCACAAACACCGGGGTTCCATCAAATATACTAATATCTCAGGTTGATATGATAAAAGAAAGAACATTGTACTTTTTCAAAGTGTTACCACTCTTTCTCCTAAGATATGTTTTACAAAATCTGATGACATGTCTGACTATGCCAGCATTAAATAATTCAGATGTCATGATTTGTCTTCTAAGCAAACGGCTTTAAGAGTCTGTGACAGAGAAAACCTAACACCAGCAACACTGGACTGAGTGAAAGGCGCTGTGCCCTACAGATAGATAACATTTAACTAACACCAGCATTCATAACACCCTTTACAAGAGAATTATGTTTTTGTATAAATGTTCCGACACAATCTCACTAGATCAATAAAGTTCCCTGGGGGTGTTGTTACACTCACTAAGCTGGGCTCTTACACATCCTTCTCCGAGATGGCAGTGACTTGTCCTATGGTGTCAAATGATTACCGCTACATCTCCATAGTGGGTTCGTGAGGAAGGGTGTGCAGGTTCCCGTTAGATCGAGCTGGCAGTGGAGGATATTTGAGAGAAAGTGTTGGCGAAATGGTTCGTTAGGGGAGTTTCACGCAAGGTAATGGGGGTCGAGGAAAGAGTTAAACCTGGTCTCAGCCTTCTGTGATAAATTGTTGGTCAGCGAGTGGAGCGTGGTGGTCGGCGTGGGTGGAGTCTGTCAGTGGTCGTAATGCGAGCGTTAATGCCCATGGCTCTTGCAGTAAGTGGGTTGATTGCTAGAGTGTGGTTGAGTAGGTCGAGTACTGGCGACAGAAAAGATGCTGGTGATGTAGAGTGCTCATCGCCGTCCAGAACTAATGCTAATCTACGACGACGGTATTATCATATCTTACTTCACTTCCACGATACTGTCTAAATAACATGTAAACCAGCTCCTGTTGATTCAGTGCTTTCATTCTGTTGCTATACTGTTTGAGAGGTAGGATACCTTGATCAGTTCATCTCAAGAGTTTACATCCGAGGCGAGCTCACATTAATATCACTATAAATGCTGCTTGAAGCTATGTTGCGAAGAAGCTGCCTATTTTATTCTGAAAAACATTCAAAGCGATGCGTAATAAAAATATCAAAATTACCATGGGCCAAAATGACGTAGACTTTGATTGCAAACCGAAGGTAGTGTTGTAAATAAACAGTTATTGACTGCCAGTACACATTTAGTGACTGCAACATAAATGGAACATAGATGATCTACATAACCTAGTCCAGGGCAGTCTTGACAAGTACCTATGGACCACTGACTGGACACTCTGAACGACCTCGGTCATGCAGCATGACGCGAGTGAAACAGATCCGTGTATATCAAGAGCTCTGGATACCCCAGGGAAGAGCTCTGGCTCCCACAGGGAAGATCTCTCGTATTGAAGGTGCCATGGCAAGTATACAGCAACAGTGGTCATACATGGGGCAACACCTCCAGCAAGTATTTAGCTACACTGGTCATACATGGGACAACACCGGCATCAAGTATTCCATTACAGTGACAACGCCAGTAAAAAGCATTCACCTACAGCTAAGAACTATTCAGCTACACTGGTCATACACGGGGCAACACCGGTGACAAGTACTCCACTACAAAAGGTGACAGGTCATAGACTGGTGCATATTTTACTGAATGATGCTCAATGAAAAGCGTGTTTGGTTAATATGCACCTGCAAGACCTAATTCCACAGCAAAAGATCTCACTATTATCCAATTTCTTATTTGTGAGGATTATTATCCGTATTTTGTCATTCAATTATTGATAAATGCTGACATGTACCATTCCCTTTGGCAGTTTTAAGTAAGATCCCCATTCTTGTGCTCTTTGTATGAAGACATCAAGCATTTAATTCATGATTTCCTCTGGGAAATATGGCAGTTATATGGAGGTTACTTCACAAAAACTGAAAGAATTGTAGAAATGTCAACTTCATCATCAGTGCAATTATCGTCATCACTTTTCTGGATGATGGTAGGCCTACTGCGAATTGCAAATTTGAGACGAATGCAAATTAGGGCAAAAATATCAAATGTGGCTTTGTACCAATTGTGAAAGACTGTAAAATGATTACCCTTCAAAGGGATCTCATTATTCATTGTGTATGTGTGCTCTAAATTATTAACATGTGTGACCTACCACAAAAATAATCACAGTAGGAAAACCCAGCCACTAAAGACATCACTAACTTTCTTTATAGATGCTGATGTCCATGGCCGTTCCCTCCTGTCCCTGTCCCTGATGTCCATGACCGTTCCCTCCTGTCCCTCTCACTAATGTCCATGGCCGTTCCCTCCTGTCCCTGTCCCTGATGTCCATGGCCGTTCCCTCCTGTCCCTGTCCCCTGTGTCCATGGCCGTTCCCTCCTGTCCCTTTCACTTATGTCCATGGCCGTTCCCTCCTGTCCCTGTCCCTTGTGTCCATGGCCGTTCCATCCTGTCCCTGTTCCTTATCTCCATGGCTGTTCTCTCCTGTCCCTGTCCCTGATGTCCCTGGCCGTTCCCTCCTGTCCCTGTCCCTTGTGTCCATGGCGTCCATGGCCGTTCCCTCCTATCTCTGTTCCTTATCTCCATGGCTGTTCTCTCATGTCCCTGTCCCTGATGTCCTTGGCCCTTCCCTCCTGTCCCTGTCCCTTGTGTCCATGGCCGTTCCCTCCTGTCCCTGTCCCTTGTGTCCATGGCCGTTCCCTCCTGTCCCTGTCCCTTGTGTCCATGACCGTTCCCTCCTGTCCCTCTCACTTATGTCCATGACCGCTACCTCCTGTCCCTGTTCCTTGTCTCCATTGCTGTTCTCTCCTGTCCCTGTCCCTGATGTCCTTGGCCGTTCCTTCCTGTCCCTGTCCCTTGTGTCCATGGCCGTTCTCTCCTGTCCCTCTCACTTATGTCCATGACCGCTACCTCCTGTCCCTGTTCCTATCTCCATGGCTGTTCTCTCCTGTCCCTGTCCCTGATGTCCATGGCCGTTCCCTCCTGTCCCTGTTCCTTATCTCCATGGCTGTTCCCTCCTGTCCCTGTCCCTGATGTCCATGACCGCTACCTCCTGTCCCTTATCTCCATGGCTGATCTCTCCTGTCCCTGTCCCTGATGTCCATGGCCGTTCCCTCCTGCCCCTGTTCCTTATCTCCATGGCTGTTCTCTCCTGTCCCTGTCCCTGATGTCCATGGCCATTCCCTCCTGTCCCTGTTCCTTATCTCCATGGCCGTTCCCTCCTGTCCCTGTTCCTTATCTCCATGGCTGTTATCTCCTCTCCCTCTCACCTATCTCCATGGCCGCTCCCTCCTGTCCCTGTTCTTTATCTCCATGGCCGTTCCCTAATGTCCCTGTCACTTATGTCCATGGCCGTTCCCTCCTGTCCCTGTCCGTTGTGTCCATGGCCGTTCCCTCCTGTCCCTGTTACTTATCTCCATGGCTGTTCTCTCCTGTCCCTGTCCCTGATGTCCATGGCCACTCCCTCCTGTCCCTGTTCCTTATCTCCATGGCCGTTCCCTCCTGTCCCTGTTCCTTATCTCCATGGCTGTTCTCTCCTGTCCCTGTCCCTGATGTCCTTGGCCGTTCCCTCCTGTCCCTGTCCCTTGTGTCCATGGCCGTTCCCTCCTGTCCCTCTCACTTATGTCCATGACCGCTACCTCCTGTCCCTGTTCCTTATCTCCATGGCTGTTCTCTCCTGTCCCTGTCCCTGATGTCCATAGCCGTTCCCTCCTGTCCCTGTCCCTGATGTCCATGGCTGTTCCCTCCTGTCCCTCTCCCTTATGTCCACGGCTAAATTCGCTGAGATGGTCATATATCAACTGTCCTATTTTACCGAGACATATATTCCATTACCCGAGTTGCCAAGCAGCTCAGTGAAAATTCTAAAGCATCTGTCGGCAAAGCATCTGTCGGCAAAGTTCACAATACAATAAAGTCATCACATCAATGCTCATCCTTTTTAAAATTGTATATGGTGACGTTTTCGCCATAACATTTGTAGCCGTTTTTGCCAAGGGAAGGTTCCGTTCTGTCCAAACGGTGACGTTTTCGCCAGGTGCCGTTTTGCTGTGGTGACGTTTTAGCCTGCACCCGGCGGTTAGACATCACACTTGGTCGGAGAATTCTCACCTATATTTTCCGCATTTGTTAACAATTCCAGTTAAGTCCGACATTACTTCTTATCTTACCTCACACATAAATGTCGTTTTCTGATTGGCTGAACGCTCTTCTGTTATTTCTGTGCTGTCAATGGCAACTCATTCGGTACTTCGTGGTAATACTTCTTCACCTCGAATAACGTTGAATCACGAATGATGCATGGAAATTACCGATGTTTTCCGAATGCAAACCGATAGAAGGGAGATAACTCTAAATTTGTTTAACGATGGCCGCGAAATGTTTTGCCTCGCATTCCAATGAATAAATATTTGACAAAACCTTCAAATATAGTCCCTGTAAACGTTAAGAAGGGGAATTACATCGTGGGAATTACACAATACAACACCTGCAGGAAAAACAGCAAAATGGAAGATTCGAATGGTACGATTCACACAGGTCGGCTGAAGAACAGTTCAAACAGTTCAGAATTAACATTGAGGTGTTCGGTAAGATACATACGTTGTTCACTGATCCCTCGGGGCCCATGGGTTTGTCAACGGGTTCATATATGGTTGGTGCGTCGACTTCGGATCGGCTCATGGATAGGATGACTGGAGAATTACATACATGCAATACTATGACGAGGACAAATGATGAATACGTTGGTGAGACGAAGGCATAGTTTAGTTGTTCAGACTTCTTTAGTTGGTTTCACAAGACATGACAAACAGGTATACATGAATGAGGTGAGCGGACTTCCAGCTCAACCCCAGGGCCTTTCCTGCGAGCGGCATAATCCTGCTCGCGGTCGTCCCTACTCAGACAGTCGGAATGCCGGACTCCACACTCACATCTCACCTCTCATGTCTCACGTCTAGATGTGAGCATACATATATATACAGTTTTTAACAACAATGGACAAGCAACGATTCAACAATGGACAGCTAGAGAAACAATAGCACTTCCTTCTACAGTTGTTGTGATGACAGACACAGCCAAGGGGGATGACCAATAAAGGCCATAAATGTCATTCACAGTAATTAATGGTAGTGACAAAGAGGAACAAGGTACTCTGCGGTAGTGATAAAGAAATGTAGAAATATTTGGACATGGCTGTCCTGAAGTAGACAATATATCAGGTTGATGTACCCTCGATGTTTGTTTATGTTCCCCACGCCCTTTTGGGCACAGGAAACATAACAAACAACGAGGATTCATCAACTCATAACCCACTCGTAACCTGTGAACAACGTACATTGTTCCCGCTGCGACGTGGAACTACTTAGGACCTACATGCAGACTCCCGCCTCCAGGAACTGGTACCACTAGCACTTCCTCCTCAGGTCAGGTGAGCTGAAGAGCCTGGTGTCTCTCTTCAGGTGTTTGTGTGCAACCTCAGGGATTCATGTGGACCTGTCCACTGGTCACTTACCTTTATATTCATATTTTAATGGCTATAGATTCTTTATTCAGACAAACAAAAACATTTAATCATATCATCAGGCTCAATATTCTACCACACTCCACGTATGCTAAGTAAAAGCTTTTCACTTGCACTTGGGGGATTGTTTATTTAGTTTTAAATAATATCAACTCAAATAATATGTCATTAGGCTTCAAACCATGTCAACGAACGAGGGCTAACCCGGATATTAACTGTTTTTACGTTGTCGTTTAACCTCCTGTCGGTTATTTAATGTTAGCAAGGTAACCCCATCAACGAGAGAGAAGCAAAGATGCTGAGCTGAAGAAATAGAAGCAGAAGTGGTTCCTGTCGGCTCCTATGGCTCATGTCCTGCCAGACGGCTTTATGCCTACAAGTATGACCCCACCTTGTGTCTGCTTGAAGATTTATTAATGGTCTACAATAAACCGGAGAAACTGACCAAGGCTCGGTCACTTGTGGAACTGCGACGTGAACGTGGTGGAACCGCACAGCAAGAGTTAAAACGGAGAAAAAGAGCAATATCTGCCGCTGTTGACTGTTACGCAAATGTTGTTTGACAGATGTGAAGAAAGGACAGAGTTAAATGACCACATGAATATTCACCAGTTTCCGCCGCACTGCTACGTCGCGGAGCCCGGGACTCACGCGACGCGGGACTAGGCGCAGGAATTGCCAAATTAACTGTATGAAGCGCGCAGGCTCTCTTTACATCCCACAGGGAAGTGTCTAGTTGCATATGTCGCCATTACTATTAGCTGGCGTAATTACAGCTCGCTCCCCTGATGTCAAGACCAAGGGTCCGATGTTGATTGGCGGGTTCAGATCTGATCTGCGCGTGACGACAACATGTCCGAACAAACTGCTTTTTCCTTCATTTTGACGGGACTGTCATCTAAAAGTAGCTTGTACAGTCTAGTATTATGTGCAGAGAAAGTGTTGGTTTTACAAAAGAGACATGACACTCGACAGGTATATTTAAAACAAATCGTCAGGTAATTAATACGGGATTCGAACCCACGATCCGTGGGTCATAGCAGAAAACGAAACCAGCCAGATGTGTCATAGACAAATAGAAAGACTGGAAGTACGGGAAATGAGTTATCTGTCCCCATGCTTATCTTAGTATGTAGATACTTGACAGATCGACAGTCAGTTCAAGCCTTAACATACAGACATTACACGCCAACAACAATCACATAGTATCTACAGAAATCATACAGCAACAACACTTACGCAATACCTCCAGGCAATCCACGCAAACAACACTCACATAGTACCCACAGACATCACACGCAAACAACACTCACATAGTACCCACAGACATCACACGCCAACAACACTCACACAGTACCCACACACATTACACGCCAACAACGCTCACATAGTACTCACAGACATCACACGCCAACAACACTCACATAGTACCCACAGACATTACACGCCAACAACGCTCACATAGTACTCACAGACATCACACGCCGACAACACTCACATAGTACCCACAGACATTACACGCCAACAACGCTCACATAGTACTCACAGACATCACACGCCAACAACACTCACATAGTACCCACAGACATTACACGCCAACAACACTCACACAAACATACAGACATCAAACGCCAACAACACTCAAACAGTACCTACTGACATCACACGCCAAAACAACTCACACAGCACCTACAAACATCACACGCAACGTTCACACAAACATACAGACATCAAACGCTAGCCACAGTCGCACAGTACCTACAGACATCAAACGCTAGCAACAATCACACAGTACCTACAGACATCACACGCCAACAACACCCACACAACACCCACAGACATCACACGCCAACAACGCTCACAGAAACATATAGACATCAAACGCTAGCAACAGTCACAGAAACATACAGACATCAAACGCTAGCAACAGTCACACAGTACCTACAGACATCACACGCCAACAACACTCACACAATACCCACAGATATCACACGCTAACAACACTCACACAGTACCCACAGACATCACACGCCAACAACACTCACACAATACCCACAGATACACACGCCAACAACGCTCAAACAGTACCTACAGACGCCACATGCCAACAGCACTCAAATAGTACCTACAGACACCACACGCCAACAACACCCACACAACTCCTTCAGACATCACACACCAACAACACTCACACAGAACCTACAGATATCACAGGTCAACAGCACTCACAAAACACCTACCTCTCATCATTGGAGCGTTTGAGTGAGTGTGTGAGAGAGTGCGTTAAAATTTCACATCGCATCGTCAATATTACATCCATACAGCGATGGAAACAGTCTTATTTGAAATATCCGTTGACAAAGAACAGTAAAACCAACTAGTCTGTCACAGATACTTACAGTACCCCTGCTACCTACATGGACTCTAGCTGGATTTACATCATGCCTTCAGCCGCTGGCGATTGTAGGCAATGTTTGGTCAAACCTTAAACGAAAACAATACTACGTTCTACCAATCCTGGTATGATTTACATGTTCATCCCTACCCTCTCTGGAGGATGGAGAGTTTGAAGACAAAGCAGCTCTTGAGGACGGATCCACCTGTTATCACCTGTGAACTTAGTTACACACTGTCTGTTCTTGAAACTCAAATCATTTAAACTTAAAATGTTTACGTATACAGACGTTGTCTCGTAGCTATAAGACTGAAATTATGCCGATGCGAGGTAAAATTCAACTCAACTCAGCCCACTCTGTTTACACGCACACGGGGATACACCTGAGATCAGCTAAACACAGCCCAACATTATACATGTGATTTCCATTTTCAAAGTTAATTGATAATTCTTCACTTCGATGTAGTAATGCTCATAGATATTGCAGTTGATTGTGGTGAGATTTCAGACTTTTGTGTGATTATGAACCTAATTGTTTGTTCAAAACGGCCTCTTGCAACTTGTATTTTTATGGCAGGTAATTTGAAGGATAACGTTTCAAGGGTCTACTATTTTCGTTTTATTAAATCCCAGTCTCCCTTGACTAATTCATGCTCCGAAGCTTACTAGCATAAGATGATGATCAGATGTTTTAATGGAAATTGCAGGACGATCAGATCAGGTTTATTGTTTCAGTGGTAAAATACCCCCAAATATATGTTGCCAGAGACATGGTAAGTGTGTATCTGTTTATCACTGTAGTGGCACTAGCACTGTACAGGAATAGCCTCACTCGTTTTACAATCAATGGTTATCTGGACAGGCTAACAAGCTAACAGTCCTCGACGAGACGGTTGCGGGGAAACAAAATCATTTTCTAAACACAAAAAATCAGGCATAGATGATGATCTAGGATTGTTTTGTCCTTCTTGTCTCAGGAGTTCAGTGTGGCAGATAATAGACGGACGGCAGACAAGTCAGCGGTAGAGTTGAAGACAGCATCAGCAATGTTTATTGTGGGTGTTGAATAATGGTCGAAATGGTACACAAAATGATAATCACGTGACAGAATGCACATCGGGACCGAGTGGGCAATGTTCCAGATGTGGAGACTCGCTATGTAACTTACACTCAAGCAGAAGTCAGAAGGTGATTCTTCATCGTCGACGTAATCGTTGGTGAGGCGACCGTTTCTGTCGATGATCTGGACCTCATCTGCCTGTCTTTCTGTCTGTCTTTCTGTCTGTCTGTCTGGTCTCTTTGACTGACCATGTCAGTCAGGTTTCATAAATAATGCTGCCACGCTGTGCAAGGTCACTGACCTATGCACATGTACATACGTAAGTTCCACCAACGGGCTTCAGCGAATTGCTGACTACATTAAAGAGACAAAGGGAATAGAATTTCGATGAATTGTGGATGTATATTAATATAATTATGTCGTGTGAATATAGGAAGATTTCAAAGAAACTTATTGAAATGGTTTTCTCTATGACAACAATCCTGAACGTCGTGGAACCTTTGTCCTCAAAAGCGTTTGATGAATATAGTGACAATATTTGATGTACACGTATACAGTAAAATGCATGTTATGAAGAACCATATTCTCAGAACGTGTTATCGGGACAGAGTGCAATGGTCAAAGTGGTGAACATTTATAAATGAAGATGTCCCTCCCATTTACTGTTGTACAGGTGGACGTTTTTCACGTTTGGCTCTCTCTCTTGGTGGTATCTTCGTCATAACCAGTAAATGCACCAGGGGTGTATTTCTAGAAGATTCATTAAGTATTGACCATTCTACTTTAACTGAAATTCGTACGAGGCCACTTTCTTTTTTGTGATAATGTCCCTTTGGGTTCCCTTTGGGTTCCCTGTTGGATTCAAGGTCAGGGTTTTAGGACGTGCTGCACACATTCCGAGATTCAAGAAAGAAAACATGAAGGTTAAAGAATTTGAATACTCTTTTTATTACGCATTATTTTGCAATCACACTGCAGTATAAAGAGAAGTCTTTAAAATGAATATCCTTTGTAACCTTTGTAAACAAACATGGCCGCCATTAGCCCATTAGGCTAACCCAATTCTGAAAACGTCTTATGCAGACGTCTCATCCAGTCCCTCTATGACAATGGTGTAAGGGTGTAAATCATGTAATTTTCAAATTTAGTAATTTCTTGTAATATTTATAATAAATACCTTTTCAGCCTTTAGCAACTGAACTATTCCATGATTGAGAAAATGAACACTGAGAATTGTGTTGATCATACTAACCAACCAATGTCTGTCATATAGGCTTGGCATCAGTAATACATATTAAAGACCACGTGTGTTTAATATTGATTCATTGAGGCTAACCCAAGGAGACTAATAGTTAGACGATTTATCTGATGTGATAAAAGTTACCAGGTCAAACAATAGTATTCCCGTTCCTGACACTTGTTTATGCTTGTAGCTTATCATTCCTTTAGCTATCGGAATTTTTAATGGTTTTGTACCTAGCTTGTCATACATCATAAAGTTAGGTGTAGACATTTTAAAACCTGACGCTAACTTCAAACCGAGGGTAAATTTTCTGTTTTTGTGAAATGAAAAGCCAAGATAACAACAATGACAATTTCTTTTTTCTCAATGAACAATTATAGATTATTAACCCTTCTTTTGCCCCTTCCGACTATGACTATTTCAGTAAAACGATAAAAATGTCACGGCTCCATTTGTCGCAGTATCTTTTGAGAGAATTTTAGGGAGTATTGCAAAGATTTACTGCTACTAGCACACAAGAAATTATCGTCAGCAAAGAGCAGTAACAGCAACTGTACATATATCAAAGCATTGTCAGTCAAACCAGAGACACTCACTCCCTCGCAGTTCTTACTTGTCAACCATTTTTTAATGTCATTGGGGTACATAGAGAATAACAATGGGGAATGATTTTCACCTTGTCTCACCCATGAGTGAGTAAGAAAAAAAAGTCTGATATATTATCATTAAGTTGCACACATGATTTGATATTCTGGTACATATATTTTCTTAGGGCGCGGAACCGGTTATGGCCGGGAAAGCTAAATCTGGACCAAACCCCCTCAATTAGGTTTCGCTTTCGCGTGAATGGTCAAACTACAGTGAACACGGAATTTCGCGTTCCGGGACTTTAATATATAATAATAAGTAATTAAGTAACCGATTCTCTACCAATAAGTCACACTGGGATTTATCACTGAAGATGGATCAGGTCAGCGACGTGATCTGTGTAGTCCATGACACCGATGATGTTGTTGAAGAGACCGTCCTACAGCAGTGACTAATGGCGGGTGTCCTCCATCTCCTCCCCCTGGGTGAGGCTGTCCGATGTGCTCCGATCCACGTTTGACTGTTCTCGCTGGACCAATTTAAGGACCTCAAAATGTTCGGATGGCTCTTCCTGGCAAGCTGATTTATCTTGTGGTTCCATCCCTCGGCGTTGTTGTTTGTTGTCCAGGATTGTCGAAGTGGTTCCAAACGTCTGGTCCGAACTGGCGAGCTTCCACCCACGCTGTCGTAACAGTCCATGAAGGCTCGGGCTTTAGGATCTGCAGGACTGTCAGCGATGGTATCAAGCCAGACGCCATCCACCTTGTCCAAGGGAACCAGAGACAAGGCTGCAGCTCTAGCTCCTCACTAGTCGTCGGACCTTGTCGCCATCCTTGTAGTATGAAGCAAGACCTTCCTTCTACACTCCTTCAGTGCAACAAATGCACTGGGAGAAATGAACGAAACATCCTCAAGTAGGGTGTTGGGAAATACACTTCTCACAGCATTGTGGGCTGCAAGTTCATAATCTGTATCCGTCGCAGTCGGGATACCTCATCTCCGTAGATAGTTGGAATCAGCGTTGTCTCCGTCTGTGCACGATGGAATAGCGTGGACTTCCTCCACTTCCATCTCGAATAGCACTGGTTGGTGGGTGTAGTCCAGGTGAAAAAAATAAAGTAATTAAAAAGGCAAACAAGTCAAACAACAAACGAATACAAGTGAAACAATTTAAAGTCTAATCGGATATACAATTGATATATTGGATAATTCATGATAATATTACTGCTTCTTGGTAATCACTGGCGCTTTGCATCCGGAGACTACACAGCTCCAATACCTCTTCTCTTGGATTGTTTCCTTACACCGATACTTAAACTTGTCATAGAACAAGTGCTGACCCTTCTCAGTGTTTGCCATGTTGATAAAGAAAAAATAACTGAGTTCATTATACAGGTCATTTAAATCTCAGTTATTCTCAGTTACCTTAATTGTCAAAAAGACCGTTGAACCGCAAGTTGGCCGGGGAGAGGGGGGCGAAGAACGTTCTGATATACGTCGAGTGTCGCTTTGTATGTTGAATAAAATATATTTCTAGCGAGTGTAAATATGAGGCTGGAAATCTGAGAGCATAACCCAGTGAGGAAACGGACTTGTACCTTTCATGGTGGCGATATTTTACTTTGACGTGAAAAATATTTATGGAACAGAAGCCAGGGAAGCACGCTGCCAACCTTTGCTCGCTCGCTGGTCATTTTCTGTCTGTTGAGCATCCCTACTTCCAATACAGTTTGCCTGTGATTACAGTTAGTAGTTGTTTCATTCATCTTATCACAGGTCATCGTACAGTTTTACATGTCAATAGATGTAATAATCTTATCATAAATATAACTGTCAAAGTCATCATGTGACGGACATTTACCAACATCACAATCCTGCATGTGTTAATATGCAACTCTTGCGGATTGCTGATTCAAGATCAGCGTTTATGGGAGTGCCATTTTCAGTGTCATTCAGAACCGATTCACTCGACAGAGCGAAAGTATTAACTACGGTATGAGATATATGAACAAGGCTACATCCTTCACAATTGTTATTACAGTTTCTGTCAAAGTAATCGTCGACATGAAAATCTGAATCTTCCATTTTTTTCTCATGGTATGCGGATTTGAGTTTCACATTTCCTAATGTTGTGCACGTGTAGAGGGAAATATCCGGACTGTCAACCGTGACAGCATCACCGAGGTCACGTGCGAATCATGGGCATATATCAAACACTGATTTACTGTCTTTTGAATGTTTAGGATTTATCTTACGAAGCTGTTCATTATAATCAACACGCACATGAGATAAATAGTTACACTTGCCGTTCGTTTATTAACACGTACTACGTTGTGAGATGCTGTTCGAGTCCCATCTCTCCATGCATGCCTCGCCACAGCCTCACGTTCGTACTTACATCGAACGTACATTAGAAATTTCGCTATGACTGGGCGTGGTGTTCTCTGACATTGAGACCTCCTGTGGACCCCTTTAAATTGTATTTGCATCCCATCTATATCAATCTGTTCTTTGATGAATGTTCGTAGAGTGAACTCACTCTCTTCGGTCGTCGTGCCAGCTTCTGGAGCCTTCTGGGCCTCAGGTGTTTATTAATAAGAGGTTGTAACGCGTAGATCATTGCCGTTGGCAGATCAGATTTTCCTTCAGTCGCACCTGTTCCTCACTGATTTCCCCAACAGTGCCAAGTGAACCTTTCATTGATTTAATTGATATCTGATTCTTTCACCGATTTTGAGGTTTGCCATTCGTCGAAGGAGTCAAGGTGTGAAGCTCGTTTGCATGGTCCTTAATAGTGCCAATGCCTTGTACTTTAACTCTAGTCCTGTGCCAACCTACAAACAGATGCTGAAGTCGAGAAACCCCGTTCTCAAGCAAGTTAAATCATGGACCACAGAGTCACTGGATCAGCTCAGAGGGTGTTTGAGTGTACTAATTGGAATATTTGTGAAGGCGCATGTAATACTCTGGACGGTCTAACACACGCTGTTACAGGGCACATTAAGTTTCGTGTGGATGCTATTGTTCCTCTTAGAACAATCAAAGTTTACCCAAATAATACACCGTGTGCCACAAAGGCGTTTTAATTTTTAGTGAATGAAAAAAACAGCATTTTGCTCAGGTGATATTCACAAAGGGACATTTTATGTCAAACGGGAAAATAAAAAAAATAAATGAATATGAAGTTAAACTTAAATAATGGTTTCCACGTACAATTAGAAATATGCCTTGCAAGGACTGAAGTCGGTAACTGGGATTTAAAAAGCGGCTGTGTATTGATGTTCAAGATAATCTGGTTTTTGCTAATTAACTGAATTCGTTTTATGCCAGATTTGACCTTCATGATTGTACCAGCGGTATTAATAGGATGTATTCACCGTTACCTTCATCTGATGACATAGTAATATCAAGAAGTAATGTTCTTTTCGCATTTAACCAACTCAAACTAGGCAAATATGACAGCCCTGATAACTTACCTGGCATGAAAGAATGTGGAGATAAACTATATGTCATATTTCATCAAATATTTCAATGATCAGTTAGTTCAGCTGTATTCCCCACGCTCTGGAAAACCTCCGATATCATTCTTGTTCCGAAAAGGAATAATACCGCCGTAAATATGACTATCACCCAACTGTTTTGATATCGATAGCGATAAAAACTGTTAATGTAAGTCATTTGCTAGATTTATTACAGTTTGCCTAAGGAACCGGGCGTGTAACGGAAAACGCAACATTAACCCTCCTGCAAAATATTTACTCTCATCTGGAGACTTGTAACAAATAAATAACAATTCTATTTTTTATTTTTATTCCACCTTCAGTACCCAGCAGCCACACCTTGTAGTGAGTAAACTGTTTTATCTTTGCGTTAATAGCAACATTATCAAACGGGTTAAAGTGTTTACGGTCATAGTGATCAGTATGGCAGTGTCAATAGCTACCAATTTTCTTTTCTAACAATCTCCACTGTAACTCCACAAGGCTGTGTTCGTTCACCCTTACTCTTAATTTTGTGTACCAATTACTGTTATCTGTCATTAAATGACGTGTTTACTGTGAATTTCGGAGATAAAATTCACTGTTTCTGATGCCGTTGTTTCTGATTCTGAACATATCTATCGTCAAATCATTGAAAATATTTGTGGTATAAACACAATTTTGTTTTTCTGAATGTAATGAAAAATAAGGAAATGATGGTTGATTTTCGGGGAAATAAGCAACTTCTACATCCTCTTATAATTGATATTGCAGAAATTCGAAGAAGAGTGAGCCATTACAAATATCTCGGTGTTATTTTAGATCCAAAACTTTTGTTTTCAAAACACTTCGATCAGGCTAACATTACTTTCTTTCCCGCTTAAGAAACTTTTCGTTTGACAAAAACCGTAATGGCCGATTTTCATCAAATCTTTATTCAAACTGTCGGGAGTCTGTCTGCTCGCAACAAAAACAAACTTTTCAAAATTGTTAATACCATCAGCAAAATTACCTGAGTGTCTTTCGAGTATATTCCCTTCATCTATGAGCGCCAGATTGTTAAAAAGGTAACTAAAATGACCATTTTAAACTGCTTCCGTCGTTTTTGACACAAAATAATTTCCTCGGTATAAAAAAGTCATATCTCATCGCATTTCATCTCGAATGGGTCTTCTGTCAGTCGACCATCTGCTCCATACAGGCGCGTTTTTCCAATTGACTCGTAGTCCGTCCTTCCTGGAGCTGCTGTTCCTTTCTGGGACCTGTGACGTGCCTGCATCACGCTTTCCACAGAACAAAATGTTGTTTAATATTCACACTTCTTGTGTTTCTTGACAGAAAGCGTTTTCTAGATGTGGCAGTTATCTTTTAGATTTCCCGACTTTTAACCGCTGACTTTCCCCCCAATTGAAAAGTTTTTGCCAAAGTGTGTTTCAACGCTACACCGTCACCGTCAATTATTGACACACGGTGTTCGTGGCACTGACTTGATCAAACAGCGTTTTAGCTGTTATTAGGTTCAGTGATATTGCATTTAAAACCTGTTTGAGGTCACACGTTCTCTGTCTGGGTGTTTTTTATTTCGTGGTTTTTCTTTTTAAATGGGTAATAAATAGAATACCTCGGTACTGTGAGCCTAATTTCAGCTGGGGCATATTTCCCGAAATCAGTCGTACGGAGGTGATTAATCTCTAAATATCTCTTTTAGGTAAGGAGCATTAGACACACAATTATTTTGTCAATAAATGTGCCATGTGATATATCAAATGAAGCTCATCTCACAAGGAATCTAAATATATTGACATCCTGCATTTTAGCATTTTCAAAATGGATGCCAGTTTGAAGTTGACAAAATCATTAAAATGATTATGCACAAATATATCTTGGCAATAAATGCTAAGAAAAGGGTTTGATGAAGTAACTGCCTTCATGTCTGGCTCAAAATGATTTCAGATGGTATGTTTGGCTGAGCCCGTCGACACTGTTCAGCAGATTTTGCGGAACACGCACTGCCATGTCCATCAAACACCACTGAAGGTGCTGAACCGTAATGTTGAAGCACAAAGGACACATAGTTGTCACATATCTGACTATATGTCGCATCCATGGGCCAAGGCAAACTTCCTAGCACTTGGCCACAGTGAATGACATAATGCGATTTCTTTTGAATTGGTATTGTGGACTTTGACTTGTGATCTCAGTTGATTAGCAAGCATCTGACCTGTCACTGCTGAAGCTGCCTTCATTCCTGTAGAAACTGCGTTGTCTGTGTTCGTCGATTTGCCAGCTATCAGACCACTTGCTATGCAGATGAGAAAGGAGAATGATCTTTCACCCAATTGAAGAATGTTTCATAGTCCTTGTTGTCTCTCACGATGTTACACAAATGGGGGTCAACTTGTTGCTCAGATGTTTGGCTGTACACCACTGTGAACCTATCTAAAACATCACATACTTGTATGCACTGAGGCATAGCATGGACCCATTTGGCACGAGTGCTGTCAGTATCCATTCCACCAGAGATCTTCAGCAGTCGCATAAGATCCTATTCGATCACTTGGTCAGTGAAATTGCCACTCCATAATTTGTCAGTTCAACGGATGGTTCTGTGTAGTCTTTGAACTGATCTGGTGACATTTTGTCCTTCAGGTTTTCCATTTCTGCATGGTACAGACGTGCACATTTGGTACAGGCAAGATGACCAGCAGCATGGAACAAGGGAATAATCTTGCTGACCGACAGCAAATGTAGATTCCAGTCTCCTGTGCGCTGTGAAATACTGGATCAGTGACACTTGATTTGCATATTATATCAAAAATCTACCTGTCATGCTTTTTTTATGAGACTTGCATCTTCAAATCATTCATAATTTCATCCGGATATTGTCCTGGTTTTGAGAGTCAAGGGAGCCAATATCACATTCACCACCTAACAAACAGTCATGTAAAGTACGGAGCTGTTCCACATTCAAAGAATCAAGAACATCTGTAGATTGCAGTAGGATTGACATGACAGCCGCAGGTGACAGCAGATGAGCTCGACGTGCACGGATATAAGCATGGTTTGTCAGCATGTGGATAACAGAATTATGTGCGTAAACAGTCGTCCAAAGATCTTCCAAACCGCTTCCGCCCGTCACATATCCAGTTGAACCCATGTATAACATGAGCAAATGAAACTCTCCTAATTTAAGGACAATCCTGTTCAGTTGTGGATGTGCCGATTTCACAACTTCCGCTGCTTTAATGTAGAGGGGCTGTCAGTTAGCTGCTATGTCAGTATGATTTGAGTGGAGCGAGGTACAGATATCTGAAGGGGGCGCTTTCTTGACTGGCGTTACTCATGAAATTCCACCTAAAATATGCCACAATATCTAACATTGATATCAGCATGGTCAAATATGAAATGTCAAAACATTTGTCATATGAAAGAATTGCATCACACAAGTGTTGGATCTCTCGATATTCATCGGCTAAGGAAAAGCTGCTGAGGATATCAACCAATTCTCTGCTTACTATAATGCTTTACATAACGTAAGTGTAATGTTCCATGCTCACAAGAGCTGGTAATATCCTTCCCCCAAAAGCACATCAACTTCAGATAAGATGAAGAGCTTTTGGCTCATATCCATTGGTTCCACCTATAAAGCTATTCATAACAGATGTGAGCTCCTGAAGTGAATACTGACAATCATCATTTTCACGAATATACATGCAGAGTTTTGTTAATGAATTTGACCAAAGGCACATGCATCAAATGTGTTGTTATCATGCCATTTTTATTGTCTTATGTATGTGTGGTGTTAAAAGTAAAATAGTTAGATTCCTTGTGAGATGAGCTTTAATTTGATATGTCACATGGCATAATTATTGACAAAATAATTGTGTGTATAATCATTTAAATTATTTTGGCGGCCATTTTCAAAATGCCACAAGGTAGAATTTGCAGAACTTTGTACCTTGCACATGGCAATGATGTTTTGAAGCTTTCCTGAAAAATTCAGCTCTCTACTTTTTTTTTCCAATGCCATGTTTAATGGTCCTGGAATTTTTGGAGATACATCATTTTGACAGTAGATCTTGTACAAAGCCCTGACGTCTAATTACTTAACTCGAAAAGCTGTGGCGTCAAAAACCACAATGCTATGACATCGCTGAACTGTACTACCAGTCTAATGGCAGTACCGTGCTTAGATGAACATTTCTCACTGAAGACTAGTGATAAATATAATCTCACTCTCGTGTCTATTGATATCAAATATATCAACACTCGGATGTTTGTAACTTTATCACCTCGTGATGGTAAATTTTATATCAAAGAACTCTCGGGTGAAACTCTATTTATATGCATTTATAGATTAATCAAATTACATGTCTTAAGAACTGTTTATCAAAAGGTTCGAAAAGTCAGGGGAACACACAGTGTTCTAGTTAATTCAGATATGTGACTTCATTTCAAAAGTACTTTACAGTGGCAAAGAGATAATAGCAGCATTTTGCAACATCATCAAAGCTTTTGAGTGACTGTGGTATTAAAATATCTTACGTATATCCAATTCAAATGAAGTAACAAGAACACTCTTAGATAGGTTTAAAAGATTACCGATCAACAATATTAATCCACTACAAAATGTGTACCTGCAGGCTTCGCCTGATAATCAATATTGGTCGTCCTCCCATTGTAGACTTACTGTAAACCGTGTTACCGACGAAGCGTTGTTATTAATGGCCCAGTGTATATCTTTTTAGATAGGGATACAGACTTCCGTTTTATAGACTCAACTTCCTCCGCACATACTCCGTACTTACGTGAGGCGCAAAGCTAAACTCACCCATTCGCTCAGTTCTCCTGTATACCGTGTGTATTTCCTCATATTTCCTTACTCTCTATCGACACTGAAACCCAGCCAGCCAATATATTGCTATAGTAACCTGGTGATCCAGTTGCAGGTCCGCCAGTTCGACCAAGTCCGTAAAGTGATAAGTCCGTAAAGGACAAATTTCATTATTTTCTTCGGTGTCCGTATTTCTGGAGCAGACGGAAACAACTAATCTAAATGACATCTCTATACGTCAAAGTTATCCAAGCTTAAACGATTAATGTTGTCCAAAACATGCCACAGTCAGAATTCCACGTGAGTTCCCCAGCTGTAGCCGCCATGCTGTACCTGATGTAAACTGCCTCAGTTTTATACGTGCAGTATCTTATTATTATAATTCTACACAGTGTTCTGTATTGGAATAAACATCAAGATGACAGGGGACGAAGGGGATTTTGGTCCTACTTTACTTATAATACTGAAATTCTGTAACACAAGCGGTTTATTATTTGAAACAACTGGAACAGACGTTCAGAGGAGAAACAATTGTTTTTCATACTCTTTCTACAACCTGTCACCACCCACACCACAGGCCCGCCCCATCCTCACATAACGACACCAACAGAAACACTATGTGCACGGCATTCCCTGAAGCAGTGACATATTCGAGAAAGAAAACCAGACAGCCAGACGCTCAGTGTTGTAGTGTCTAAGTTCAAAAACACCTATAATTACCGCTCTGGAACGGATGGCATAACCTCCCTGCCATACTGTGAAATAGTTGACTTTCCAGGAAATATGAGGCTTAACGCTGAATCCGTTGGACGTTTGTGTGTCACAATAATTTTTGCCTTTGAGTTTGACAAACAACTAGTCTCTGAAATGACCATATTTTACAGTAAAAAGTTCAAAGAAAAAAATAAAATACAGTGAAAAGGAGCATTGAGACTTTCTTCATTTTCAGAAGCTGTTGACATCTATACTAGTCACATATTCTAGACTTGCTTGGGATTTCTTGGATGTATTTGATTTTAGATTTGTATGACAGACTACCTTTGAGTATGCAATACATTTAATCTACAACACGTTTTCTAACATAAAAGTTTCCCACACTGTCCACAATTACAATTATCCCTGAGGCTGTGTAGGCCATCACTTCTTGTTCATAGCTGATGCCATCCATGTTAGCCACGATCACAATGTCACAAGACGATAGCTCTCATATTACATATATCAGCCAAGTAATCAGACGATAGCACCCATATTACATATTTCAGCCAAGTCATCAGACGATAGCTCCCATATTACATATTTCACCCAAGTCATCAGACGATAGCACCCATATTACATATTTCAACCAAGTCATCAGACGATAGCACCCATATTACATATTTCAACCAGGTCATCAGACGGTAGCGCCCATATTACATATTTCAACCAGGTCATCAGACGGTAGCGCCCATATTACATATTTCAGCCAAGTCATCAGACGATAGCTCCCATATTAAACATTTCAGCCAAGTCATCAGACGATGGCACCCATATTACATATTTCAACCAAGTCATCCGATGATAGCTCCCGTATTACGTATTTCAACCAAGTCATCAGACGATAAGCTCCCGTATTACATATTTCAACCAAGTCATCAGACGAGAACGCCCATATTAAACATTTCAGCCAAGTCATCAGACGATAGCGCCCATATTACATATTTCAGCTGAGTCATCAGACGATAGCGCCCATGTTAAACATTTCAGCCAAGTCATCAGACGAGAACTCCCATATTACATATTTCAGCCAAGTCATCAGACGATAGCGCCCATATTACATATTTCAGCTGAGTCATCAGACGATAGCGCCCATGTTAAACATTTCAACCAAGTCATCAGACGAGAACGCCCATATTAAACATTTCAGCCAAGTCATCAGACGATAGCGCCCATATTACATATTTCAGCTGAGTCATCAGACGATAGCGCCCATGTTAAACATTTCAGCCAAGTCATCAGACGAGAACTCCCATATTACATATTTCAACCAAGTCATCAGACGAGAACGCCCATATTAAACATTTCAGCCAAGTCATCAGACGATAGCGCCCATATTACATATTTCAGCCAAGTCATCAGACGATAGCTCCTATATTAAACATTTCATCCATGTTACAAGAACATATCATTCTTGTTGCAAATAGTTCCCCATATCACTAGACGAAATATATCACCAGTGTTACAAGTTTTCAACCATGTCACCAGAAGATATTGTCCATGTCACAACAGTGTTTAAGAACAAGGTCTCGGGAGTGCTGCAGCTGATCACCTATGAAACGGTGTTATAAACCCTTTGTTACTCACCCGTGACGAAATTAGAAACAGTACACGCAATGGTATTGTATGAGTGCGCGGACGGGATTACATCAGTGGAGCCTAGACGTCTCTAGCAGAAACAACGGTTGTCTACAAGATATCATGGATGCATAGACATTATGTCATATTATGCCATGTCAATAGGCAAGCTCTCCTCAACAGACATTTTGTCCCGAATCATTCGTGAACAGAAATCAAGCTCCCAAGTGGGCTTCCCTCGCGGCACACCTGCTCTGACAGAGGCTAGATGTGAATGCCCCTCAACCTGCTGATGTTTGAATATCAAATGCCATTACGACCATGTATCGTTTCCTTTCATCGATCTCAGAGTTGTCTCGAAGGTTATCAGCAATGCATGTTTCATGCTTCCCCACTGCATCAGTGTCAGATTTAAATAATGAAGTTCACGAGCAAATTGAGTGGGTAAATACATTAGCAAATCGTGGAAAGATCTGTCTCAGTTGTTCCTTCAACTGCGGAACACATTACCTCATCGGACCCTCCACAAACTCTGACAGCTTCTGTTCTTCTTAGAAAACTTATCTCCCCATGGAGGCGTATAGATATCGCATGACGCCGCTCAAGCGTTGTATGCATGGTTTTTTTGTATCCTACGTCAGCTACAAAGTCGGACATAAGTGGAATATTTCAGAACGTATGTAACTCGCTGTCGCTTGCTTGTTTGATACGTTCCGTCGTCGTGGTTGGGTCCGTCTTTATTGTATGAAATCCTGGTCGTGATGTTGGATCTGTGAATGTGGTTTTCTCCGAAGGTGTAAGCGTCGATGCATGCCCTGATTCAGGGCTTATCACCAACTGTGTGTTGATTCTCCATGATACAAGTAAAATGCTATCTACAAATAAGATGAACTGACTTGAACATGTATTAAAACATTTTGATTTCGGCAATGACTCGATCACAAGAACAGGTCACTTTAAAACATGTTATAATGTTGATGGACATCTTACTATGGTGGCTGATTCGGGCCATCGCTTTATCGCCCTGTAAAACCAAGGCGACATTGCGACAAAGCGATAGCACGACACGACATTGCGATACGCCGACACGATATAGCGATATTGCGATACGGCCAGAAAACGAAATGGCGAAAACCCGACACGATATAGCGATAACACGACACGAAATGGCGATATCACGACACGAAATGGCGATAACAAGACACGAAATGGTGATATCACGACACGAAATGGCGATATCACGACACGAAATAGCGATACCACGACACGAAATGGCGATAAAACTGGGCGACATTGCGATATGGCGATAACGCGAAAAGGCGACATTGCGATATAGAGACACGATATGGCGATACAGCGACATTGCGACATTGCGACATAGCGATACAGCGACATTGCGATATTGCGATATTGCTTCCATTCTATTTATGAAATATGGAAAAGCGGGTAAGCTGATTCAGTTTTAGAATCTGATAGGTGGAGTATGTGAGATAAACGCATTTGTAAAAGCATCCAGTTTACAGAAATAGCTATAGCTCATCCAAAAGCAGGATGAGTGATGACATATTTCAAACTGTGATAGTTGTGCAGGCCATGGTCATGCTAACTTTGTAGGCTAGAGGATTTCACCAGAACGGATTTGGCATCATACCGTGCTTTTTTCTTCTTCTTTACGAAATGAAAATATGATCATAAAGAAAAGTTGTAGAAACTTTATATTCTTGTATCTATAAATAAGAAAATATTACATTGTACACTGAATTAATTCCAGTAAGTATAGTAAGTCACTCTCAGAATTTAAAGAATTTAAAGCAAAATATATTTGACGCCGAATACAGTATTGTGGACCCACTGATGACCTTCAGGCGTTTCAGGAGACAGCCCAATTAAACAGTCCGAGATACAATATTACACATGATTAGATTAAACAATTTGATACAAAATTGGGTGGAATTGACTTTAGTTTAGGTTTGTTGAGGCTAGAGCAATAGAATTTTACTGGAAAGGTACATGTACGGGGATGTAAATGTTTTTGGGGTGAAACATCTAGTTAATAAAATACAATGTATATGATTAATGCACATGGGTTTCAATCTGTCTCTACAGATATTTATGGATTAAGAAAGTGTAGGTCTTGCAGTTGTTATAGCATGATCCCTCTGGTAAACGATTTGGAAACAAACAGATAAAAACATGTATGTTTGTTTGTTTGTTTGCTCTCTGACCATGTCAATGTTGTATTTGAATGGTGGGGTGGATATTACTATTTAAAACGTACCTCTTATGTCTTACCATCTGTGTAACTGCGGCGTCATATTACCACTAACTAAAGGATAATGGAACAACGTCGACACATTGTTCCATACATAAGGACAAAAAATATTACACTAAATGTAGAAATGTTTGAGATATTTACCGATTTTCTCTAAATAGACATTAGCAGGGTTGGGTGTTACCAAAATGTTCGTATAGCGATGTTTTGTGATATACGTTGGCGTACTGCAATATGTATTGCAATACATTGTGAAAGTGGAACACATGGTTTAAGGTCATGAAATTACTGTTACATTTCTTTTGAAACAATGCCACTTGTCAGTTAGGAATCAGGTGTAATTGTAGGAGAGATCAAATGAACATGTTTCTGAATGCTTTGCTCTAATGTTTGGAACTCGAGTCTCAGTTTGGACATAATAATTTGGAAAAAGCGCGTGGCAATAATTAAAGTATATATAGCTCTGAAAATGAGAGTGTAATAAGTAAGATATAATTTGAATTTAGACAATAACTCTGCCGATTTACATATTATTCCAGATTATTGTAGCCTTGTATGACTAATGGAAGAAGGGAGTGTTATAGTGTTAAACTCGTCCAGTTGTTTTCGTTCTGGCTGTCTTGAGTATCTTTGGCATTATGAAGGAAATAGTGAGTATTTTTACCCACTCCTTGTGGAGCTAATCTTGTTAAGTACTCTGGCGTTAAACATGTACCATCTTATAAAAAATAAACAATTTATGATTCTTTCTCCTTTGGAAGAGAGATGGCATACATGTTTCTTCGTCATTTGTTTAATGACTGATACCCATGATGGCCTCACTTAAGGTACGATGAGCATCAAGGTGTAATCTTTCTAGTACTGATCCTTGTTCTTGGGATCAGTTGTCCCAAATGAAGTCACAGTATTCAAAGACAGGAAGGAGGAATGATATATACAGTCTTTCTGTTTAGTTTATTAGTGCATATTTAAGACTCCAAAAGCAATATATTACAGGACTAGTTTCTTTACCTGATATTCGATTTGCATATTCTATATACCATTGCTTTGAAATCGTAGCCCTAAATGTTTATGATAGTCATCCATCATTAAATCAGTTTTCGCTCTAGGTATTGCCTTTCAGTGAATAACGTTGTCACTGGTTTTGGGGGACTAAACGACACCTGCAATTCATTTCTTCATTCAGACGGATTAGTAAGATCACTGTTCAATATTCTTGGTGCATCGGTGGGGTTACGTATGATTATGTAAAGGGAGGTATCATCAGCAAATAAAAGTATGTTGCTTGATACCAATAAGTGATTCATTTATCTAAACAAGGAACATAAGAGGACCCAATACGGAGTGTATTAATATATAATGATATAAAGGAAATACGAATATTATTAGTAGTTTGGCTACATCACAAAAATGGCAGATCGTATCGGGTGAACCGGTTCGCGAAAAGTGTACCACAATATATACTACTGTGAAGCTCGTATGGCAATATAACGGTTAAGCGGTGTTATCGGCCACGTCCACAAATTTATCATTGTCGTACTTTAAAACGAACTTCTAAGCTACAACCAAATCGAGAAAGTGTTAACTTTAACAAGTAAAAGATAAGGTTCTAATTTTAAATAAATAAATACATAAATAAATAAATACATAAATAAATAAATAAATAAATAAATAAATAAATAAATAAATAAATAAATAAATAAATAAATAAATAAATAAATAAATAAATAAATAAATAAATAAACATGAGATATTACTAGAATGCGCACGTAAAGCACGTTCTTCATCCAGTGTATACCAGTCGGCGGCAGGATGATGTGCTGTGAACGAGCCTAGCACATTGAGGTATACTAGTATATTTCAAAATTGTACTTTGTGCATTATGACCCAGACTTTCTTAATCTATAAATATCTGTAGAGATAGACTGAAACCCATGAACATTAATCATGTAAATTATTTTTTATTAACCAGATGTTTAATCCCATACTCCACATATTAGATTCTAAAAGTGAATAAACTTATCCACTTTTCCACATTTCACAAATGGAAAGGGAGCAATATCGTCATATCGCAATGTCGCTGTATCGCTATATCGCTCTTTCGCTATATCGCAATGTCGCTGTATCGCTTTATCGCAATATCGCTGTATCGCCATATCGTGTCTCTATATCGCAATGTCGCCTTTTCGCGTTATCGCAATGTCGCTGTATCGCCATATCGTGTCTCTATATCGCAATGTCGCCTTTTCGCTTTATCGCAATATCGCAATGTCGCCCAGTTTTATCGCCATTTCGTGTCGTGATATCGCCATTTCGTGTCGTGATATCGCCATTTCGTGTCTAGTTATCGCCATTTCGTGTCGTGTTATCGCTATATCGTGTCGGGTTTTCGCCATTTCGTTTTCTGGCCGTATCGCAATATCGCAATATCGTGTCGGCGTATCGCAATGTCGTGTCGTGCTATCGCTTTGTCGCAATGTCGCTTTGATTTTACAGGGCGATAAAGCGATGGCCCGAATCAGCCACCATATCTTACGGTAGTATAACAAGGACAAAGTTCCTGTCGTTGTCTTGGAGCTGCTTCCTCCCTTCAAACACAGTAGGGACTTTCTCCGGGATGGCGAATCTGCCTTCAGTTCTCACACCGCGGCACTGTTGGTGCATGTCAGTGAAACAACGCCATGAGACAGCCCAGACAAGACCCAACTAGCAGCACAGAAGAAGCACTGGGACATAAGAAAGTTTAAAGCACAATAAATCAGTGAGGAGCCGATAAAACACGACTACAGTTGTCTTGGTGGGTGACGTTTTGGCGCTGTACAAAGCAGCAGGCCGTCTTCCGGCACTTGGGCTGTGTTGACAGCAGGCTGTAATTGCCCACAGCGTGTGATATGTGCAGCTATAGTTTTATATCCCGCCCGTGGTGTGTAATCATGGTCTTGTCGCCTATTTATATGCGCATCATGACTTAACCTCGTCAACACTCTCGTCAACTCTCGTCTGACGACGTTGTTCGGCGATATTCGCGCTACAGAGATTCTTACTCCGATCAATGCTTGCTTTCAGAGCGCGGTATTTAGCCTTCCTGTTCAGCATTTAGCATGCAGGAACAGCGCTCCCGTATGGGACAAACGTTGTACTCTTCATTTCTCAGTTATTGAGCTGCCACACACCCTTCACTCGGGTACCGGTGTCTAGCTATACCTGACCCACACACCCTTCACATGGGTACCGGTGTCTAGCTATACCTTACCCACACACCCTTCACTTGGGTATCGGTGTCTAGCTATACCTGACCCACACACCCTTCACTCGGGTATTTTATGACATCGTGTTATTGAAAACTGCAAATATTACACACAAACTGACCACTATCCACTATCTTGAATCGGACTCGTGACTAACCATCGATGCTTCGGTCCCACTAAATGATATAATTTCAAGTTCAGAATAAAAACGTTATCGTAAGTTTTATCTGTAAAGGCGGTTATCTCCGATAGCTAGATTAGGCATGTAATACGGATGACATTGTGTGGCTGTCTATTAAATTCACTCAAATATGTACCTTACTTTGTTCTAGTTCTAAACAACTTTACCATTGTTATTCTATGTGAACTTTGATCTATTGGACGTCTATCTCTTTACTATTTTTTACAATTGGCACTTCCTTCAGGTTGAAGTGGAACGAGGCACCCTTATACACATGAGCATTAACTAAGCACCACCCATTATCATGCTATAAGATTGTGTTTAACACAACACACTGGTCATTCATGATATGGAAACCAAACACATTGTTATAATTTCGTTAGCTGAACCATCTAGAGTGTCAATCCATCAACTACCAACGCTGCTGCTACGTTCGGCTGTAATGTATTAACGGTCATATGGGGGCACTAAAAACGTTTTCAATGATCATGGCCAAAACTATAGTCACACAGACAATGTCTGTGGTCCAACGTACACAAAGTACGTTCACTGTTCAATCCTAAGCCATTTGTTGTATCCTCCCTTCGCACGGATAACTGCTGCAATCCTCCGCCTAATGCAGGAAATCATACGCCGAATGTGCTTCACTGGACTCCTCTGCCATTCCTCTTGAAGAGCCTGGGCTAATTCCTGTACATTTTGAATAGGTGGATACCTTATTTGAACTTAACGCCCCAGATGGTCCCATAAATGTTCGGTTGGGCTAAGATCATGGCTTCTGGCAGACCAAGGTAATCTGTCATCTGCGTTGTTCTGCAAGTATACGATAACAGCTCTGGAACGCTGGGGCCTAACGTTATGGTTCATAAATACTGGCCGACTGGCGAGGGGTGGTTACCAATATGGGAGACGGGACAACAGCAGCTCCCAGTACTTCCTGTTGGTATCATTGACCATTGAGTGTCCCTTGAATGGTCATAAGATTCAGCTTACAGTCATAGGAGATACACCCCCACACCATTACAGATCCACCGGCAAACTTTTCAACTGCATGGATCATCCGCTGTTGATAAGCCTCAGTACTCCTTCTCCAAACTCGCCAACGGCCATCAGTAACACGAAGAAGAAAACGGCTTTCAACGGACCAATGGATCCTGCGCCATGTCCTCAGACTGCGATTTTGCCGTTGATTAAACCTCGTCAAACGTTGAGCCTTGTGTCTATCAATGAGTAAAGGGCGTCTGATTGGGCAACGTGTACGGAGTCCAGTTCATCTGAGTCTCCTTCGGATGGTGCTGGTTGAGAGACGAAACACCCACTCTCCATTGTTCTCTGAGATCTTGGCATTGGTCATGGGCCTGCGTCTCACTTGGCGAACAAGGGCACGGCCATCACGGGGAGTGGTCTTTCTCGGCCTTCCTGATCGTGGACGATCCTTGACGTAAACAGTGGCCGCGTGTTTCCTTACAAGGCGACTAATGACAGTGTGATTGATATTCAATCTGGACCAGGACAGGACAAACCAGCTTCATGCATACCAATAATCTGCCATCTGGTATTTTCAGAAAGCATGTCCAAGAAAGTTCAATTTCAGCACTGTTCACATATAGATTCATCAATACGAAAGCAATGAGAATACTTCATTTCACCTTTTTATACCCCTCAGTGGCTTGAACCATGATAGAACGTTAAGCATGAAGAGCATGCATTTGAGTCAGCATGTGAATTTCATGCTAACTGCATGTATCTTTCGAAATAACAGGTTGTCTTCTCTGTTTTGACCCCTTTTTGTTACAATCGAGAATTATTTTTGGTGGTGCTTAATTAATGCTTATGTGTATATTTCTTATATTTCTGATGTATTCAGCATTACTGTATAGGATTGTGCATTTAATGCTGATTAAGACTACTCTGTTTTGTTACCGTTATAGAATGTATAGAGCGTCTCTGTTATCTTAATTATTGTATTTCGTTAAGAACACGACCCTCTTTTGTTCTGTAGATTCCATGAACACCCACTGGGTTGATATGTAGAGTGTTGATCAAATACATGTTTACTTGTGAATGTGTAGCATGATTTAAGTAGTGTGTGTAACGAATCTACATATGGTGTTTATGTTCTTTGATAGCTGTTTGTATTGTGAACATGTTGCAAAAAATAATTGTGATTTTATTTCTGCCTGATTATGTACATCGTTCAGTGACTGTGTGTAATAAACTAATCGTGTATCTACTCAAGTGTTTTGTGGGGGGGGGGTTGGTATAGTCATACCTCATGCTATGCGGGCTGATTACCCAACACTCGCCTTTTAATAATCGTGTGGCATTGATTCTGTTATGTGCTCAAGGGAAAGCCAAAATCAACTTTACCGTGAGTTTATACACGCGAACAGTAGTTTAAAACTAGGGGCATGTATTAATATTTACAATGTTCAATATTTCAAACCGTTGATCGTGTCGTGAGATATTGGAATGCCCATGAAGCAGGTGACTCACACGCTGGCTATGAAGAAGCTATGGCTCCCGAAATCCAGAATAAATGAAATGGCACAATGCACACACATTTGGGTTTTGAAAGAAACCGTTACCAAATAACACATTTGTAACAGTAGGGTGTTTCTTAGTGACTACATGATGAAGTTTCAGGAGGATAAAGCGAAAGTGGCCGAAATGTGAATTAATTCATAACCACTAGCAGAGAGGCAGAACTTGGCTGAAAATTGATATTTACATTGCACATACTAGAAATATTATAGACTGACACACATTCGAGCCCCGGAGCTGTGCTGCGCCCTAACATTGTATTTAATGAAAAATAGCGTCAAAAGGGTGTAAATGTGTAGTTCCTTTGTGGAGATGCTCGACCTGACTGTTGGATCTGTCTCCACACACGATGTTCTATGTTGTACTGATGGAAGCTTCAAATGGAATTGAACCATGATGTTATATGCGCATGTCATTCCTTGTTTAATGACCAATTATTGCATCGCAATGGGGAGCGAGATCAAATGAGCTGCTCGGCCTCTGTCGTGGAGCACGTGTGGCCATACGTAGTTTCTGTACATTTATAATTGTGAATATCGACCAAGGGCATGACAACACAGTACACCCACTGTGTGACCCTGTTCTTGTATACCAGACATCACTACAAGCAGAGGCTTGTTGCAGGGGTGACATATATACCAAGTGATATACAGGACACAGACCACATACGTCCAGTTTCATCCGATGCTGATGTATGGCGTCTAAAACTGGAGCAAAATCCATTTCCAAGAACGTGGTACATGTATTGTATGTATGATTGAATATTTCTGAGGTAAGATTTGTATGTTATTTCAAAATGTGACTTGCAGTTATAGTTGTGCACTTTGCCCGAGTGAAGGAAACATCATACATACCCGGGACTTTAAAAGCGTCGTCATGCATGTGGGTGAAACATCGTGAACGTCTTATTTCTCGTATGTTTTGCAGTGAAGTATAACGAGGACAGATGCTTGTAACTAACTGATGGATAGGTACACGTGTGTGGCAGGCAGGACACATGGCGTCTGTCGATGATGGTGATGGAGGCCGGAGTGTGCTGCAGCCTCGGCGGGCCATTCCACGGCAGATAACTCCATCTGTCAACAAAAACTCACTTCAAACCAAGCCTCCGCTTTAATTACAATTGATGACAGAGGTGTGAACAAATGCTTTTTATGCTCGATCTCTCTGGCCACAAGACAGAAGCTCAGATGGCGAGTCATTGTTTAATTGCTCTCAAACGTCGGCATGGAGTACATAAAAATAGGAACACTGACAAAACACCTGTTCTCAAGAAATGCGCATCAACTGATAAATGGACATGATAAAACAAATAAAGTTCTTTTTTCTATGAAAAGTCAATTAATTGTAAGAACATCATTAATTGTTCACAAAATTCAAACTATCAAAAGTCAGATGTCAAGGAGAACACGAAGATCGCCAATCATGATTGAGTACCCATGACAGGTAAACTAATCTGCATAAATTGATAATCAAACTTACTTTATAGGTTTTTTTTAAAAAACTAAGTGTTACGGGAAATGTATTTCACAAACGTTTTATCTATATTTTATCGCGGTAAACAACAAAGCTTGGCAATTATACAACTTGAAAACATTTTTTGTAATCTACGTTACCGTAAGACTGCCACATCTATAGACACAGAAATTTAGGAAAGAAACACTGGTGAAATGTTGCTATTCTGTTACACAGACTTATATTGAAACATACAAAGGTGACTGTTTCTGTTTTTCATTCATTACTTAAAGTACAGCAGTACATACGTACAGTGAGAATTCATCGAAACTGTGATCACGTTATATGTTTAGTTTGTGTAGAATATCAACTAGGATTAGCCAAAATAAAAGTAAATAGCCATTTAATATTTACAGGTGAATATGCCATAACTTTAGATCCTTAGAAGTCTCTCACCCGAGTAACGCTAATAGTGTGGGGACAATTCTACTCAGATAAGACAGTCACTGGACAGTCCTTCACATGTCAATTACGCCTCGGAACAAATTGTTCATCATGGTATGTACTTTTGGCGCATTATTCTTGGAACCAGAGGACGGCCAGTTCCAAAGACGCGCAACAGCTGTGCGCAATCAGAGAAAATAATGCTGCTGCTTTGGAAATGAGCTAAGGTAGATTGCATAACGTAGACTACCCAGCACCACATGAGCACAATGTGTGAAGCACAATTTCTGATGTCCCCCGCTGTGATAAGCACACTCATTCACTCACTCACTTATTCAGCACTCACCAAACGCTTAAAGTGTAAAGGAAGAATGTCTCCTTCATTTAGATATTACTACTGAATATGTGCGTTCATCTTAAAACCATTTTGGTGACACTGAATCTACAGTTTTTATCTTATGGCGGTCTACGGCTTTAAACCTGTGAAGCATCATTGTGAGAAATCGGCTGAAATTTAATGGCTGTGAGATTGGTATTGTATTGCCACAAAATAAAACGGTAAATAAGGAATAACTATCTAATGAATATACTCTGTACTCGGGTTCTGGAGCCTTGAGATGAACGCCTCGATGATTGCGTGGATCTTGCTAAACCAAGGAAAGTTCGTCTGGTTGTATCTAACTGAGCAATCTTTTTATCTTCCACTTTATGACTTGCTACGAGATGATCTTGTAGTCCTCATCCAGGTTCTCCGCTTACATGAACGGCTCCAAGTGATGCAGAGGGACTCTTGGTGGTGGGAACTAATGGTGCTTAGATTGCAGACACTAGCTGGAGGACTGTAGTGCGGAATCCTTACTGCATCACCTGTAGCCAGTCATCCATGACGTACTGATACACCACGTGACACGGCTGAACATACCGAGGTGTTGTTACCTGTTGTTTCGGAAGATGCTCGTGTGAGAATAAGGTCTCCTCCCTGCAGATCGCTGAGACACAACATCTTCATCAGTGTACAGACCGCCTCCTTGGTGTAGTGGTTAGAGCGTCCTCCGCCCGCGGTTTCGAGAGCGGAAGGTTGGAGGTTCGATCACCGGCCGTGCCATACCAAAATACGTTACAATGTGGTACTTCTTGGTCAGTGCCTGGTCCTCGGCATTAATGGGTACAATGACTGGTCAGTATACTGGTCAGTGGGGTATTTATGTTTAATTGATCTCAGTGACATCTCAGTGAGCTAGCTCTATAAAACCTGCTTCAGTCTGGACTTGTACTGTACAAACAGCCACACATACCCACGAGGAGTAGACCGAAGGTATATACTTCGCCAATATATTTTGCAAAACAATTTACATTGGGTAGTTTGCACTGTTATCATAAAGTCTGTCTCCTCTTGATCAGCGTTCAGGTACTGACAGTCACATATATGGTAAATATTGTGTCATTTTTCACATTGACTCATTCCACGCTGCATCACGATATTGACCCTTAAATGTCTCAAGATCTAAACTCTCTCGAACATATACTCTTCAAAGAAAGGTGGGGGGTAATGAACTTTCGGTTGGGATAGGAAGTGTAAACGTTAACAAACGTTCAAGAACAGATATTTTATGAACGCCCCAAAACACAACGCACGTGCACAACGCAGTAGCCCCGTGCACGTGCATAGGGTCCCATTCTTGATTTTGACGTTTTTTCAAGAAGGTCGAGAAATCACTTACAACATTAATTTTGACACTCACCTTACATCACACATTTGTTAGTGTTTGTTTCTAGTTTGTTTTAAAATGAAAATCGTATACATGCAAATTACATGCCACACACAAATCATCTTCCAAAAGCGACTACACTCCAAACAACTATGGTTGTAAGGAAGTGCAAATGGTGATGCACTCTCAAAACATCCAATAATAACATATCAACATTGATTGACACGGATTAATCGTAAATGAAGAAAAAGTGAAGATACCCTACCTTTTTTTAATATATATGGGATCAACCTCTGTAAACGCAACAGCTGCAGAACCTCCAGCAGTTGGCACAAACACTCCAGGAAGACTAGATGAATCTGACAGGCCCCATGAGGTGATATCATACCTGGCAGTCCATGGGGGCCATACAAGATATTAAGACCAGACCTTGACACTCCATTGTTTCACGTGCGCCATAATAAACCTGGGTCAGTGACAATGGTGTGCTAAATTTAAAGAATTTATGATCATCTGTTGACTATATAATACAGATGGCATAGATCTGAAAACCACTTTCTTTTTTTTTCTTTCTGTAGAGTAAAGCATATTCTACATATGAAATAAAAACACACAACGTCTGTTGTCGCATTCATCCTTTATTAAAATATGAATCTCTGATGATGAAAATATTATTTATAAGGAAATGTTCATGTACAGATGACATGTAGAAATACAAGTTCACTTGCTTAGTTATACAAGAAATGCCAGCATACAGACACTGGGGCTGGCTGCAACAAGTCTTCTCTTAAACTTCTTCTTCTCTTACAAGTCTAGTCACTCTAACTGAGGAAATATTCTTAAAAAATGTTATACCCAAAGAGACTGAATTCCACGAAACATTGAGCGAAATGATTCATTAAGAGATGGATCCTCAGTTGGAGCATATTTGCCATGTTCTCATACCTCTTCCACTTGACACCCTTGACAACTACGTAGCTTTGTGGCAGAATGGGACACTGGTCCCATTAAAAAATATTACAAGCAAAAGGTGTAATTACATGAAAGGTCTTTGAACTTGGGGTTTCAAGCTGGTGGTAGGAGCCCACAGGTTTCCCATGTTCCCTGACTGGTACCTGTTATATGATACATATCAACATAGTACATAACAGTGATAAAAAAATCATACTCAACCAGCCACTGGCAGCCATACTCTTTAACCTTATCCTAATGATGTACTTTGGTATACTCCAAGACACATGTGACATCTCCTGGAGAAAGAAGGCTATACATTACAAACTGAAAAAAGTCTGGTTACTACAATATTAAAAAATGTGTGGCAATAAATGTTTTGCAGAAAAATATTGTAGAAGTAAGCATGAAGAATGTATTTCAGGGTTTCTAAACTCCACAAAGCTGGAAATCTCAAAAGTATGGATATACTATACAACACCACTGACTCACAATCAGTGATGGTATCACAACAGTGACAGGTTGTTAAAGGGAATGAAACCTCCTCCTGCATGTTTGGTTTACTTGACAATTCATTTTTATATGGTTCAATCTAAAATACAACATGTTTAGTTCCTAATGCAGAAAACATTACAAATTAGTCAAGATTACAGTGCACTCTGTCACACTTGGACTCTGTAGTTCTCGGATTTCAGTATAAACCAGACTGACCTGATGGTCTCCACATCATCCTTCTTTGTTGTCTTACTGAAAAACCTCTGTATCACGGACTCTCATTATGTCGGATTTTGGACCAAACTGTCAGCTCGAAAACGTAGTTACACCTAAAAACATTCCCTTATAATCCGGACTGAGACTTGGCCAATAAACCTTGAATAAACAATCAGTTGATTCTTTGTGTACCTTGAGCGAGAAGTCTGCTTGACCAAGACTGCTTGATCTAGCAGTGAACACTTAGTTACCTTTGATGTGATTAACACTACATTTGTACATGTGATAACAGAGATGCTCATGTAAACTCTGTGTCAGTGTTAATATGCATTTAAGAGGCCTTCAGGCACAGTGTGATGTCAGTCAGGTCAAAATGTTTGAGCGATCACGAAATGCGACCAGTGACTAAAACACTCAGTTAAAAGTCACACTCTTTGATGACTGATTTCTTTTCAAACTACAGCTTTTATATGAATGTATGTAATAAACAAATGTAAATGCATCTTGCCAATAAGTGTTTACACACGTTCATGTATGTGTTTCATGCACAATCGTATGCTCCATAACTCCATTAAAATCTGTGTACCTTAGACTGCTGTTTAATTTGGACTTTTTAACCGGTCCCATGTCTGTCTGAATTAGACAGAGTGTAGTGTAGTTTCAATTTTTCAATACCATACAATCTCTGATAGACTGGAAAAAAACCGACAATTGCCACACCAAATGAATTACGTAACCTCCACCTTCCTCAGTAACAACTGCTCTCCAGCATACTGCAAACCTCTCAAAGTTGTGCAAAGTTTCCTCTTACATTGAGGCATATACATATTTCTACAAACCTACAAACTACACTCTGCAATATCAGCATCTATTCTATTTCCTACTACAACTGTGAATTCATGCCATATGGAACTGAATACTGGTATATTCAAATTTATCTGGTCTCTGAGAGGCATTCTGCACTTTGCAAGTGAAGCTCATGTAAACTTTGTGTCAATGTTAATATGCATTTAAGAGGCCTTCAGACACGGTGTGATATCAGTCACGAATCCAGCGACTAAAACACTCACTTTGCAAGTACATGTATTTGTAAATCAATGCCTTAAAAAGGTGTTGCCACAGCAGAAAACTAAAAAATACAATAAAATGCAAGACATAGCCATGTGTAAGTCTTCTTCCAGCAACCAGGTGAGCTGTAGCATGGGAGGTTTTAGACACCTGCAGCAGGATAACTGTATATGCTTCATGCTGAGGTAGAAGGTCACCATTTCTAAAAGCCAGTGTTTTGTAACATGTAACAGCCAGTGCCTTGTAACATGTAACAGCCAGTGCCTAGTAATAGCCAGTACCTAGTAACATGTAACAGCCAGTGCCTAGTAATAGCCAGTACCTAGTAACATGTAACAGCCAGTGCCTTGTAACATGTAACAGCCAGTGCCTAGTAATAGCCAGTACCTAGTAACATGTAACAGCCAGTGCCTTGTAACATGTAACAGCCAGTGCCTAGTAATAGCCAGTACCTAGTAACATGTAACAGCCAGTGCCTAGTAATAGCCAGTACCTAGTAACATGTAACAGCCAGTGCCTTGTAATAGCCAGTACCTAGTAACATCTAACAGCCAGTGCCTTGTAACATGTAACAGCCAGTGCCTAGTAATAGCCAGTACCTAGTAACATGTAACAGCCAGTGCCTTGTAACATGTAACAGCCAGGGATTTGTAGTAGAAACAGACAGAACTTTGTAGTATGACACAGCTGGCTGTTTAGGAAAAAGCAACACATGTGCAAAAGAGCATGTAAACAATCATGTTTAATGTCCTGTAACAGTGTTCATTGGCATGTAACAGCCAGTGTTAAAGTCTGAGTGATAAATGAATTGAACTATGAACTGTAACTGTACAACTGCTTTCCCAGGGTGTCAAGACTTCACTCCAGTTCATGGATGGGCTAAAGTCTGCTGCTGTGTGATAAATGGACTGAATTATGAACTATAACTGAATAACTGGTATGTGTCAAATCTTTATCAAAGTTTTGTGTCTCTAGCTCATACAAGTAAGTACCATAGCAGTGTTCAGCAATTCTACTGAACAGTTGGAATGTAAAAAACATTGGCATACTTTGTGGCTGTACAATCTGTGCAGAACTTTGTCTCAATCTAACAACACAATTATGGTATGAATGCACAAAGGTCTACAGATATTATGCAAAAATACTTGATACCAAACAGCAGACATGTCATCCACAACACTCCAGCATCTGTGTGAGAACCCTTCGTTGTTGGTAGATTAGCCCTGATCACTTTGCCCACCAGACGTCAAACGATGTATGTACACAACTATGACAACAAAAGGTGCGTGAGGGACAGATTCACCTGGATGGCCAGGAATTATTTACAAGGATATCTGAAATTCCCTCCCTTCAATGTGTAGACCAGTAATGCCATGTACATGGAGTATACTGATGGACAGTAGATTTGATAAGCCTTCACTGTGATGGATCACAGCAGTTTGCCCCCCAGGATAGTCACACTGTATGTACAACAAGTGCTACATATGTACACTGTCTGCTGAAACAACACTAACCCTATGATTCCTGGCAGGGGAGGCATTTACTTCCGGACATAACAAGTCTTTACGTTCTTCCCATTTTACCAGTGATATGTCAAACAGCCCATCTACTCTAACACTGCCAGGATCACCTGTACAAAGCAAGCACACATTCATGCACCATACATAATAACAATAATAATAATACATAATTGCATAGTGTGGGAGAGTTAATTGTATTGAACACTAACAGTGCAGGGGCCAGAGAAAACCTTGCATGCCATGAAGGTGGATATCAGTACTCCCAAGTCCTACTCTCCATATACCAAACTGTTTGGAGGACAGGCATTCTAGAAGTTGTAAGCAATGGATGGAGATGGTATATATGCATCTATACCAAAATGTTGTTTTGTACAGAAAAAAAGTTGATCATTCATAAACACTTATGATTCCTCTCCATATAATGTACCTTTTCAGACGTACACACCCAGTGTTCACGATGGTTTTTCAAAGTAACTGGACATTGGGTCATGTAAGTTTCAGATGTCTGTCTGTCCCACCGAAAATTCACAGGACCCACAGAATTAAGTTAAACAAACATTTCAGATTTAACATTTCTTCTAACTGGCATTGAAATCATTAACATTATATGATAACAAACATAAGATTTCTAAACAGCAAACAATTGTCACATGCCACAAATAGCAACTTCACACACAGACATTGTGAAATATTCAGTCAGACACTGGAGCTGGTGGGTTGGTGATTTCTATCTGACCACTGGCAAATCTGCCAGATGGTCAGACGTTATTTGTGAACACTGACACACCATGAGTGGCAGCTCAGCAGACCGCAATACAAAGTTTTCACCAATCTTCAAAACCATTTAACCCAAAATTATCAACCATTAGAGTCTTTACCCAATGTAAATAAATAATAAAGCATTACATTCAGATTACAAATGAGAGTCCAAGCACTTGTTCAATGTTTAGACATGTGTACAAAAAACCTCCCATATCAAAACAGATAAATAGATCTGAATAAATATTATTACTATGAACATGTAGAATTATAGCAATGGGAAACAAGAGACTGCATGTCTCAAACCCTTTGTCAAAACAATGTGGACCAAATTCCCGAGTAAGTAAACATAAAAACAACCAACTTGGTTGAGATGTGGCAGCAGATGGCAATACATACCCACAACTCCTTTGGTTGTGGACACGCACACCCTTAAGCTACAACAACATGGGGCACTGCATTCATACTCCAGCTAGACACACATGCAAGGATTCACGCATGCACACAAGCACGCACGCACGCACGCACGCACGCACACTCACACCTATCCAATATGATGCACACAACATCACACACAACCAATAAGGTACCTAATATTTATGTACATGAAACTTTTGTAAAAATACACCTCATATCACCAAATTAAGAAACAGAAACTGGTAATTGTCCACAGCCTGGTACTGCCATCCCCAACACTCACAAACCCATGATGTAGTGTATAGGGCAGAGATCTGCCTGGAGATGACCACTCACAAATCCAGGTGTAGTGGACAGGGATCTGCCTGGAGATGACCACTCACAGATCCAGGTTGTATTGGGCAGAGATCTGCCTGGAGAGGGGGATGTCAGTGGTGCCATCAGTTGTCAGCATTACACCAAAGACAATAAAAGGTGGTATTTGTTGTTGCCCTGCCTTGCAATCAGCATTATTCGGATAATGGCTCAGAGGTAGTATACTGGGTCTTACCAATGTTAACCTGCAGCATGTTCTCTCAGTATGTTGGCACTATAAAACAAGCACCGCTGAAGGTTTTCTGTTTGTCTTGACCAACAGTTTTAAGCATTGGCAAGAATCTACATGTTAATGTTTCTTGAATCAGGTTTGACTAGCTTTACACAGCAGACCTGATCATCATATAAATATGAGAAAGCAAGATTCAAAACAAATCAGATCACCAAAAACATGAAGAGATACAGAAACAACAGTGAATGTTCATCCTGTTCAAAGATAAGCTAAGAGATGACTGGGGCAAGTTATGTCACTATAAAGCCATGGTAGATGCATGTAAAGATGTGTCTGCAAGTTTATCAGCTTAATACTCGCCCCTGGAAGATACTGCAGTGTATTATTCTTACGGCAATATCAGTCTAGTGTAAAATACCGCTAGACGTATGACACATTGATGGTTCACAGTTTTGACATCACAATGCTAATATCGCTGTTGCATGTGTACCAGACCTTTCTGAGAGCCCTCACACTATAGGCAGTCAATTTATGTAGGAGAGTAATAAACAGGATACTAAACTCACTTTCGTGAAATACCATTTTGACTAAACTCATGAAAGGTTTAGTATCAAACTCACTTTCGCTTGCTTGATACCATAAAATGGTATTAGGCAGAAGGTTGTTTAGTATCCATTATATACAGATGTGTCTGCAAGTATATCAGTGTAAAGACATGTCTGCAAGTACATCAGTGTACATTAGTGTAAAGATGTGTCTGCAAGTATATTAGTGTAAAGATGTGTCTGCAAGTATATTAGTGTAAAGATGTGTCTGCAAGAATATTAGTGTGTCTGCAAGTATATTAGTGTAAAGATGTGCCTGCAAGTATATTAGTGTAAAGATGTGTCTGCAAGGATATGAGTGTGTCTGCAAGTATGTCAGTGTAACATATCTGCAAGTATATCAGTGTACAGGTGTTTTGAGGAGTTCATGGAATATATGACTAAAATGATGTGACAGGCTAGGTCTACGTAAGCCTGTTGAGATGTATGAGATGTCACAAATCACTTGAGTTTGAGGCGAAATGCACTGATCTCCATGGGATCGACCTGGATAGCAGCCTTAGGGTCCAACTCCTCATAGTCATGCATGAGTGTCAGGGACGTCTCCACTAGGTTCTCCACTTTCAGGTCTTTGAACAGATTCTCAAACGTCACCTGAAAGTTGAAAAAGGAACTCAAAAGAATGTCTGAAATAGGCTGAACACAGAGGTAGAACAATCAGTAAATGTGAAAGTCAAGGAGAGACACAAAGATGCCACTGGGTTTTCACAATGGACTTATAGCTTAGTCTGCTTAAATGTATGTATGACTGAAATCAGTTGATATATAAGGAAACATTGAAACTTTAAGGATAAAAACACTTGTTTTACTGCTTTGAGCAATACTTTACCATAGGTCCTCACACTATTATCAAGCCCATGTGAGGAGAGGTTAAATGTAATTTTTAAGATTATTTTGCTCATATGATGACGTGCATGAGTGTCTATGTGTGTCCGTTTGCACATGTCCACACTTGGTCATACAGAGCTAGCTCACTGGGATACCATGCTGCAGTTAAGCATGAATACTCCACTCAAACATGTTCTACTGACTTCGAGCCAATCTGCCCTTGTTGTAACCATTAATGCCAAGTGCCAGACAGCGACCATCAAGTACCATATATTAACATCTTTCCTTATGATGCATCTGGGAATTGAGCCCATGACATTCTGTGATCTAGGTGGACACTCTAACCACTGCACCATGGAGACAGTTGGCTAAAGTAAATGTTGACAACTTGTTTAAATAAGAACTGGATGTCATGCCATCATGATGATTTTAGTGATGTTACTTGTATCAGTTAAAGAGTCACTGAGTGAGTTTGTTTTATGCCACTTTCAGCAATATTCAAGCAACATTACAGCAGGGGACACCAGAAATGGGCTTCACACATTGACTGTTCAGTGATGATGAGCAAAAACTTTAACCACTTGGTTACCCCACTGCCCCTTGTCAGTTAATGTCAGTTTGTACAGCTGTCAGCAAACTGATTCAAGTGTCAGTGAGCAGTTTTAGTGGTTATATGTGCCCAGTTTGACAGAGTCTATGATTGAATGTGCAAAACAAAACAACCTGCAGCATGGGAAGGGACTCGAGTAAAAAAATGATGTATGAAAGAACTTTTTAAAATTTAAAATTGTTAAGAACTCTTCGATAAGCATGAAAACTTGTAGGTTCTAAGAAAACCTGTCCTTATCTCACCACACAAAGAAGTATACAGCTTGAGCTGCAACTCTTTTAATCGATTCAAGAATTGATTTTAGATCATGACCAGATATATCAGGGTGGTAACTAAAAGGTCTCAGGTCTTTGACTTCAACCTATTTTGAGAAAGCCTCTCCCCATGTTACACAGTCATAGTCTGTTTGCAGTTAAAATGTAGTGATAAATTTCACTTTAAACATTAAAAGAACACAAATAAAGTGAAATGAAGATTACGAATCCCCATAATATTTTAAATTGAAATGTAAGTCTCAGAATTTTATTTAACTTAGGATAAATGTACAAACAGTTATAGATTTAAATCGTAATGACTGGTTTGTATTACAAGTGGGGTAAGAGCAGTAGTTGGGAACAGTCAAATAAACACACATGCTGTACATGGTAAGCCTTAACATTAGACCAACCCTACTTGTCTGTCATGTTTCATTTAATGTGCACAGCCCCTTGTAATGCAAACGAATACTAGTAAAGCGATTTGAAACTATGATTGTTTGTTAAAGAACTAAGTTGAATAAAATTCTGACATTTGAATGTTCAGTTGGTTGCGGGAAATTATCAGTCATAATTTCAGTTTATTTGATTTACTTTATGTTTACAGTGAGATTCATCAGTACATTTCGCTGCAAACAGACAATAGAGATAAGTTGAAAAGCACGGAGCAAGGGCCATAACTCTTTCGAAACATAATTTCAGACATCACTTATAGAATTCACTTTAACCAATCCAGTTTTCAAACTTTTTTTATTAATCTGTGATTTCAGGCTCCTAGCTTACAGTGCATAAATCCAGACAAAAGAGTTGTCTTTTTGTCCTGATGTATGAAATACTTTAGTTGTCAGATTTCTTATCAGTTAAATCATTCTTGATGAAGCTGGCTGATGAAACCCATACCAATGTCCTTGTGCCCTTCCCGAAAATATGATGTTAACAAAGAAGAAATATGCAAAAAAAATGTCAAAAACATTTTAAATTAGGTCATCCTCACATGCACTCATATGAGGGTGAACAGTAGTGTTCAGGAGCCAAAACCACGGCAGTCAAGTCCATTATTCTGGCTAAACCTGTACATCCCATAAATAACAACAGTTCACTCCATAACATATCGGGGAGATATGAAACTGCAGGATATTAACATTCAGTGAACACATAGCATCATGAACGGTAGGACGACTATAACGAAAATTGGAGATGACAAAGACAACCATTCGATTTACCAAGCATTGAAGATTTTGGAAAACTCTGCCATATGTACATTAAAGAGGACTATTCTCAGCTTGTGGGACAAAAGCATAAGAAATTTAAAATGACCTTAAGGCACTTCATTTTGACAGGTGATATACTGAAGACCATGTTCACTCTCATGAAGTGATATCAAATGTCATTTTTTCGCTAAAATGATGATGTACGGTGGGCATCGACTGTGAAACCACAAGTCATGTGATCAACTACACAGGCCGCTGGGCCCTGTGGTTACCTGTTGATCACTCATGCTACAAGTCATGATTTACTTCAAGACAGGTTTGTGGTCCAAAAATATAGTCAGTGATGACGATTTCATTATATTGTTCACGTTTCGATATAAAGGAATTTGTTGATGTCTGGAACAATGTAAACATTGATGATATAAATTCTGTCTTTCCACAGCTAAAAAAATACAATAAACAAGTGCTCATACAGTAAACTGGGTGAAAAGCAAGAAGGCAAACACTTAGTGTAAAAAAGATGAGAGGAAAATCTTCTACTTGGAAGAGTTTCAGTTTGAAAAATAGTTATGGACATAAGCAAAATTTGACAAACAAAGTGTAATCTGTGTGATAGTAATGTTAGATATTCTGATGAAACAACATCTGTGACACTGACAGTTTCATTTTCTTTACATGAAATACACACTCAACAGTTTACACTTTACTTCTAACTTATTAAGTTAAAGAGTCTTCAGATGAACTTCATCACTGTAACAACTTTCAGGTAACCCATCATAAAGTGAATATCTTTATAACACTTAAAGCCTGGAGGATTTTTGAATAATGTTGTCATGTGACATTCTGCAATGTTAGTTGTGCTTTGAACTTCCTTCAACTTAAATAACTGGATCGTCCACAAATGTGTAATTTTTCAGATGAAATTGATCTTTTATACATATCCTGACTCATGTTTATTATGCTTATCTCATTTTTCTACATAAATGATTGAAGAGGACATGAGTCACTCATGAGTTGCCTCCCTTAATACTTTCCTGCCAAAACAGTCAATGATTTTGAGCAGTTTCCATGTAAGGTGAGTGTGGACACCAGTGCTCTGACTTCTTGTGGGTTGGAAGCTCTTGGGAGGTTCAAGTCCTGCTGCCTTGTAGGCCCTTTGTATAAAGGCTCTCATCCAAAACGATATTGTCATTAGTGTGAGTGTATGGTTGTCTCTGTAGACAAGGATATGAATAGGTGCTTGAATTTTGTCTTTGTTTTAGTCTTTAGAAGATATATCATTATGGCTCTGACAGGACACAAGGATAAGTCTCTGGTTCGAAGATTTTAAATAGTGCTGGGATGTGGAACTTTCTGTCTGGTGGGCCACGTAACTGATTCTTTTCAGTGAAGCCCTATGAAGTCCAAGATGTACTGCAGCATATTCTCCCATGTGGAATCTAGCACATGTATTGCTGACATCCAAGCTGCCGTGGCTAGGGAGAGAAGAAACACTGTTTTCTGTGTGAGGTTGCTTGCTCTAGTTGTAGAACTATGTTCCAATCCAAAGCTGGAGCTCTGAATTTCATCTGCAGATATTCCAACTTGAAGGAGTGTAGTAGATCAAGTGGTTCTGGCATTTTGTCAGCTTGATTCCCATCTTCATTGTGACGACTGTACTGATAACTGCCAGATATGTATGCACTGTTCACGAATAGTGTCTGACCCTCTGACAAATCTGGCAGATTTGCCAATGGTCAGACAGAAGTCCCCAACCTGTTGGCCTGTTGTTATTTGTGGCACGTGACACTTGTTCACTGTTTATAAATTTATGTTTATAATGTTTGTCATTGTATAATGTTAATAATTTCAATGCCAATTATGAGAAATGTTACCAAAGTCAGTGGTAGCACTCGAGTCTGCTTGATCTTCAAAAAAATACTTGAGGCATGAGTGTGGATGCATTTAGTCCTTGAGGCATACAGGACTATGATGCTACTTTATTGTCGGGATGCACCCCCCATCCTTGTAATGATGCATCTACACTGATGTGTGTGTCGCAAACCAGATCTTCAAAATAGGTCCCTCCGCAGACATTCAATTTGTGAGTCCACCATAACAGGTACATCTTGAGACTGTCTGGTAGAGTAATCAAGTCTGTGCTGTCCAGGTTTCTTGCCAGGAATCACTGTAGCAGATGTAGTTGTAGTCTTCCACTGCAAGTCAGATCCTGCACTGAGGTGAGTAAACCGAGGAGACATTGCCATGTTTGCAGTGGTAACAGAGAGATAACTGTTTGTGGAGTCATCACTTGGATTTTGACCCAACAATCTTCTGGGGCCACAGTCTGATTCTGTGTTGTGATGAACCTTTTTCTTCGGAACTGAAGAGCTTGCTTTGGTTCCATCTCAACTTCTTCAAGTTTACTGTACCTCTGTGACATTTGATGGATGACACTGGCTAATGTGTCAATCGACTGAAGACAGAAGAAGCCACCAAGGGGCTGTTATTTTGGTTTGGTGAACCTGTCACTCTTGGAACATTACAATAGTAGACCTTGTCTCCACTGTAGTGTGAGTCCTTCTTCTGACCAAGTAGTGATGAAAGGATCATTCTATCTTCTCCAGTCTCAGGGTTCTGGAACCTGAATATCAACGCCTCATTGCTTGCACTCGATCTCGCCATGCCGAAGAACATTTGTGGTGTCGCAATCTTCTTGTCTTCCACCTTATAAGACTTGTTTGGGAGTCGGTGATCAAATTTACGTCGTCCTCCAGGTCCGGCACTCTCAAGAAAGGGTCCATGTGAAGCAGACGAAACATTTTAGTGTTGAACGTAGGTTTGTGTTGATTCTGACCCCTTGGTGCTTTCATGAATGCTGAACAGAGGCTTGCAGGCACCTTGGAGATCAGTTCAATTGGTGGAATCATGAGTGTCAAAGTCATCCTCAAGAATATTGCAGAATGCTGCATTCAATTCCTTGGAGGGGGATGCAAAGTCTAAACCGTCAGTGATCCGCAATGTGACCTCTGCTTCCGAGAAGACAGACTGCCATTGTAGAGTCTGGAACTGCAGTTCTTTCTTCGGAGCTCCATCATCACCATCATTTGTGTTATTAACTGCTTCATGAAGTCACGTGGGTGGAAGTTTTGCATTGTAGGCCTGTAATGATGTGGTGTAGATGAAGAGAACGCTGAAGCATCATCTGCGACTACTTGCAGCTGCAAGGAGACAGTTAGTGCTGTCTCTGGTGAGAGATATTTGCATTGCAGAAGGCTGGACTTCAAACAGCTGAACAGCTGTTGCAGTTGCAGGGGACTACTGTCTCACTGTGGAGGTAGACTGTGTAGTAGATCTTACTGGAACTTCAGGCAATAGTATCGGAGGATCAGCATAAACATCTGCTTGACAGGAGACACAAAGTCTCCATTAAATGACCTCTGATGATTCACTGTTTTACTGGAATGGGACAACTTCAACAAGGTTCTAGATGAAGATGACTTCTTCTGCCATTTATTCTCTGATGACATCGACTCAGTAGAAGCAGACCTCTTCTTGGATACATATAAGTCCTGATCAGCAACAGATGACTGCCCCTGCAACATGCTCGGCAAATCACCTGCTTTCTGAATTTCAGCCGTATTTAACCACAACCTGTTGCCGGCATTATCTTCAGGTTTATCACCAGTGACTTAAGATCGCATGTCCATAGATGCAAAACAAATAACGATTAAATTGCAAATCTGATGAATTTAAAAAGCAACTGTAGTGCATGCTGGAAGCCCATGGATTAATGCATGATGAGCAGTGGGGGTGAGGATCAGTACTAATAACCAGTATCTGCAGTGACTGCAAGACTTAATCAAACATAGAGTAAATATGAAAAAATGTCACAAAATACAGATAATTTTTCCAAAATTTTGACAAACAGTGAAGCCAATAACAAACTAGAAACCAAGCACAGATAAATTTGATAATAGGATCTAAACATGAGCCGATATAGTGCCGCATACAGGACTCCAGTGCTCCCCAACAAGTCACATGACCCATGAAGGAGAGAGTGAAACGCTTAGTTACTCATGTGACTGTTTTGGAGGGAAAGTATTCAACTGAGGCAACTCCTGGGTGAGTGAACTTATTCATCCTCTTCAAGGGAACTACAAGGGATTCAACTGTTCCACTATCATTTGCATGATAGAAGGAGATAAGCATAATAAGCATGAGCCAGGATATGAAAAAGAATGATGTTTCTACTTTCCACAACAAACACTGATCACCTAAGAAGAGATCTTGGGAAATGTTAAGCTCTTTAAGGAGAAGATAAGAATAATGAAAAATGTTGCATCTATAACAATGCTGTTTCACAAATTTTGACTGTGTGAGTGAACACCCTAGTCCACAAAGTGTTTGCCACGAGCATGGCAATGTCCCCAGCTGCTTAAGAAGAATGATATATTTATAACATAGTCATTACTGTTTACTTTTTGCTCACACACAAGATGCGTGAATTGACTGGTGTCACGATAATCACCCAATAAGAATCTGAATTGTGGGGACCTTGAAAATAAGGTCAAGGTAACCAAAACTGACTGGTGTCTGCATAATCCCCTAATGTAGGCTGTCGTCAAAGTTGAAGATATTGGGTACAATAGTTCATGAGATATCACGTTAACAAGAATATGAAAAATGGCCAAAGAGTCGAGGTGACCTTGAAAATAAGCTCAAGGTTACCAAAACTGATTGGTGTCTGCATAATCCCCTAATGTAGGTTGTCGTCAATTTTGAGGATATTGGGTACAATAGTTCATGAGATATCGTATTAACAAGACTCGGGACATACTTACGTACGTACAGACACAGCTGAATATATAGTCCCCCGTTCCGCGTTGCGGCGGGGGACAATAAACAAAAGTCATGAATCTCAACACTCTGTGCTGTTTTTATCCTCTGTAACTGAGCAATTAACCTCATAGTCATGGACATAATTTCTGGAAAGATAACTTTCTTCAGAAGTAAAAGTTTTACACATGTGCCACGTATTGCAATTTATGATGCCTCACACATAATTTCTGACTGGCTGAGCACTCTTCTATTAGTTTTCAATGTACCCTACTCAGTCCCCTCGAACATAAATAAACATCGAAGGTACATAAGCCCAAGTCCCCCTCACAACCAGTGAACAACATATAATAATGTATCACAATTATGCTTCCCTATACATCAGCTCATATTTCCATTCCCATTTATACTGTTGTAAGCAAGGTTACCTTGGTTGGTAGCATTGAGGACAAATCCTATCACCAGGTAGGAGTCTATACTGTTGCTTGCAATCTTACCTTGGTGTTGCTGGCTGCACAGGACAATCCTATCACCGGGTAGGAACAGTCATAGGCAAGTCGGTGCAAAAGCAGAGCTGCAGTGTCCCGTGGAACATACTTCAGTTCCGGGCTGTCATCTTTGTTCTGCATAGTTCTAAGGTTGAGCAAATGTAGATCACATGGCAGTTCCTGTGAAATGGGTGTGAACACAGGGTTCAGTGTGAGAGGTGGGGAGCTTGCTTTCTGGGGCATCACGAATATCGGCTGAGTCAGATGCAGGGACACTAGGTGTGCCACAAGAGTCGGGTAGCCCAGAGTCACGGTGTTACTTGCCTGAAACAAACACAGTCAAAACATAAGAAAGCAATTCTTGTATGGATGTCAACTTGACGAACACAACATTTTGGAGTATGCATCACTTTTAATGCCATTCAAGAACGCAACATTTTGGAGTATGTATCACTTTTAATGCCATTCAAAGACCTGGTACAATCAAAACACTCATTGCCATATGACACTAAATTCCTTAATACATCAACCAAATAGCTGGAGTGGTTGTGTGCTATGCAGGATAAGGACTGACAGCATGACATGTCAGGGAAATATGGACAGAAGCACAACAATCTAGGCAAACAGCCATCTATCACAGCATGTGTTCTGGGAATGTAGTGTTCCTACTGTCAACAACATCAACTATGGCAATATTCAACAGCCGGTCATCATGAAACAACGCACTTTTCATTCAAATTACTAGTTGCAGGATATTCAGAAACAATTTTCTTTCATTTCACAAAACAACTAACCTCTCATTAGATCATTCTATAACATGAGGGACACATTGTTGCATGTCATACCCAATATGAAATCTGTTTTTGAAAATATCACGTTAATATTAACATCGAATGTCACAGCAGTATCTGTGGTCACCATTTACACACTATCACCAAACAGATACTTCAGTCAGTGATATCTGTTATTCTTGTATCAGTGAAAGAACTATGATTTGACTTGGCAGCATGGCATATATAAGGTTCATGTGCTTGACAACACAACTGACGCCAACTATGTCAGTTAAAGTTGCATACATATATTCCAATTTGGTCTTTGAAAAGCAGTTCTACAAATGAAACCTTTAAATACGTATGTTACTGTTGAGTACCTATATTGTCTGTGTTGTAACTGGATAAAATATACACAAAGAAAAGCTTTAATCCATAATCATCCAGATATTTTCAAAATCAGTTTTATTTCATGGTTTCCAAATTGTTTCTAAAAATATTGTGTGATTCATATTTTTAGATCCGGGATGTCAACATTTACCTTATTCTTACCTCTGTTCACAATGTTTTCACACATACTTTGTGTCGACTAACTAGAGGAGTTATAAACCTATAAAGTACCATGAGAAAATAGCAAACAGAGATCCTAAACTGATCTATCACACGTTCTAACAACTGCCACTTTGGCTATTAATACACATTTTCAAAATGATCATCATTCTTTATAATTCATTAGGGCCTCCACAACAAAGAGCTAAACTCTGTTTCATGAGGGCCAGGGTGCGAGAGTGATCTTAGCGTTAAGGTGACCCCAACTGTCATAACTAGTCTTAGCACTAAGGTTGTGTTGTACAACATCATGTGATCATTGCAGCATTGGTAGATTTGAAGAAATGTTTGAAGTTACTACTACTGCTGTACACAAGACTAATGACACATCATGCATACACCTGTGTTGATGGAATAACTGATATGACTGACCTCCTTGGATGCTCTCCTGTTTTCTATAAGGAGTCTAAATCTGTTTGGTGTACGTTTGTTGTCAAGGACACCCTGGCCAAGTCCTCGGTTGTCATCCTGGTTTAGTCGACGGTCCAAGATCACCTCCACAACACCTGCAAACCAAAACCACATCACATCACACTATACACACCCCTACAACACCTGGAAGCCCCAACCATATCATGTAACACTGGAGACACCGCCACAATACTTGCATATCCAAACCATATCACATCACAGTGGACACATCTCCACAACACCTACACACCAAATCCATATCACAACACAGTGGACATATTCTCCTACTTTCACTGTGTCACACTGGACATATTCTCCTACTTTCACTCTCACACTGGCCATATTCTCCTATATTCACTGTGTCACACTGGACATATTCTCCTACTTTCACTGTGTCACACTGGACATATTCTCCTACTTTCACTGTCACACTGGACATATTCTCCTACTTTCACTGTCACACTGGACATATTCTCCTACTTTCACTGTGTCACACTGGCCATATTCTCCTACATTCATTGTCACACTGGACATATTCTCCTACATTTATGGCTTACACTAAGTCATACTGGAAACACTGAACACACTCTGGTACTTTCACTGATTCCTAGCAAGGCTACATACAATATGGTGTTTATACCCTGAGTGAGACTTGATACACCCAAACTTTGCTGGGACAAAATGCTGAATCTGCAATTGGAATCTTCAATGAACATCATGGTTGGCATAGGGTAGAAGTTGGCTTGTAGTGGGAGCTTGTCATAGGTCTTTCTTCTCTGCATCTGTTCAACATAAGAGATCAGGAATTTTAGAACAACTATATGACTAGGTTTTCTTTCACAGATGAGGTTCTCGTAATCTCATATTGTAGGAATAGTTTAATAATACAGAACATTTGTAATATAATACAGTAAAGCTACAGGTATAAGAGACTATTAAACTGCACATGAATAACTGACATAATAATTGGCAAAACATTCAGGAAGTTTACAAACTTTCAGTCTGCTGTTTGAGAATCTGTTTGAACATATCTGACAACTTTCTTTATATATCCAATATTTACTTGTTCTATTGACAAATAGGAATGACCTGGAATCCATTCAAATCTGTATAAAATACTCTGTCTTGGTTCCTTATGTCAGTACTGATTCTCATGGCCACTTCCTTGTTCATCAGGTGCCGGACATCCACAACGTTGTACACATCCAGACCAGTGCCATCACTTCCTGCAACATAAAAACTCTTGTATTACCCCTCTCCCTCTTCCTATAGACCAGACATTGTCCACTGCTCCAAATATGCCCACACTCCTTCCTTTAGCCCACACATCATCCACTGCTCCAGATATACCCACCATCCTTCCTTTAAACCACACATTGTCCACTGTTCCAGATATACCCACCCTCCTTCCTTTAAACCACACATAATCCACTGTTCCAGATATACCCACCATCCTTCCTTTAAACCACACATCATCCACTGTTCCAGATATACCCACCATCCTTCCTTTAAACCACACATTGTCCACTGCTCCAGATATACCCACCATCCTTCCTTTAAACCACACATCATCCACTGTTCCAGATATACCCACCATCCTTCCTTTAGACCACACATTGTCCACTGTTCCAGATATACCCACCCTCCTTCCTTTAAACCACACATCATCCACTGTTCCAGATATACCCACCCTCCTTCCTTTAGACCACACATTGTCCACTGTTCCAGATATACCCACCATCCTTCCTTTAGACCACACATTGTCCACTGTTCCAGATATACCCACCCTCCTTCCTTTAGCCCACACATCATCCACTGTTCCAGATATACCCACCCTCCTTCCTTTAGACCACACATTGTCCACTGCTACAGATATACCCACCCTCCTTCCTTTAGACCACACATTGTCCACTGCTCCAGATATGCCCACCCTCCTTCCTTTAGCCCACACATCATCCACTGTTCCAGATATACCCACCCTCCTTCCTTTAGCCCACACATCATCCACTGTTCCAGATATGCCCACCCTCCTTCCTTTAGACCACACATTGTCCACTGCTCCAGATATGCCCACCATCCTTCCTTTAAACCACACATTGTCCACTGTTCCAGATATACCCACCCTCCTTCCTTTAGACCAGGCATTGTCCACTGCTCCAGATGTACCCACCCTCCTTCCTTTAGACAAGACATCGTCCACTGCGATACTTCCCCCCAGTTTGCATGCACCCTCCATCATTCAGGAATTATCAGTCAGCAAACCAGGCTATATTCATGTGTCTTTCTGTTAACAGTTACCTCGTTGGTTTACTGAAATGTTTTAGTTTTCAAATTGACCTGGCTTTATGTTTCCATATGTCCAACAGAGCTGTCGGACACGTTTGTACCTGGGGAGTTGATGACCCGCACCACGTGTTCTGCATAAGGTGTGAAGACATGAACTTCAGACAAGATAGGACCCGTGATAATTCTCACCAAGGGGCTAACAATGTGCACAGGCTGAAACAGAGAAATGTTTCCAAATCATTACTCTACTCGAGTAACGGGCACTGTCACAGAAAAACTAAACATTACTGAAGTAAAGTGTAGTGTCACAGAATCATTACTTTACTGAAGAAAAGTGTGGTGTCACAAAAACACAAAACATAAGTGAAGTAAAGTATAGTGTCACAGAATCATTACTTTACCGGAGTAATGTACTGTGTCACAGAAACACAAAACATAACTGAAGTAAAGTGTAGTGCCACAGAAACACAAAACATAACTGAGGTAAAGTGTAGTGATAGGATCATGTAATTTTCTGAATACAATTGATATTTTATACTTATCCTGACTCATGCTTATGTTGCTTATCTCATCCCTTTATGCGAAGATAGTGGAACACTTGAAATCCCTTGAAGTTCCCTTCTAATCAAAGCAGTCGTACAAAACACTAACCCACAGGAAGCTTCAATTTCTTTCAAACTTGGTCACATAGCCAGCCATGTTTGTCATGCTTTCCAAAATCTCATAAGCCCAACACAACAATTACTGTGATTTCAGCATGCCTGAGAGAGGTGGTTGGGAGGGCTTGACGACTTGAGCCAGGATAAGTATAAAATATAAATGTTATTCAGAAAAATATACATTTTTCCTTATCCTGACTCATGCTTCTTATGCTTACAGAATCTGACGAAAATTGGTGGTGGGTCAGGCCATGCTGAATTCTGAGCGGACCAAGCTGACTCTGCCACCGTTGTAGTGGTAATGGAGAGAGTTGAGCTTGTTCCATCATGGCTTGAATTCTGACCTACCGATCCTCTGGAACAATGGTTCAGTGGAGTGAGAAATCAAATCCTGAGGAATGTAAGATCTTGCTGCAGGTCTAATGCACGTAGCCATCAGAGTTGAGATAGCAGCCTGATGGTGAAATCTAAATTCAGTCTGAGTTGACTAGTCTCATGATGAACTTGAATACCATCGTCCAGGTAAAAGTTCCCCAGGTAACGTAGGTAGGTGATGATGATCTTGATGACCTGAGTAAATACACAGGGCCGAAAATATTATATATGGTAGAACTGTCCACTGGTAGTCCTGACCGTTGAATATGTAGCGCAGATATTTCCTAGAGGCAGACAGGTGTCTTGTAGATCGATGCTGGGTAGATAATCCGCTGGATGGATAAGATGTCGCAGCTGTGGTAGATGGATAATACTGAACCGTTCTGGTTTCAGCAGATAATCCTGGTTGCAGATGAGTTGAAACTTTTCCTTGGAGTGTTTCTTGGGTACAAAAAAGGGCGGAGTAGAATCCTGGTGTTAGTCGATTCGGATGTAGTTCTTCAACTCTGCCATTCTCTAGTAGAGATGCTATGATGTCTGTTAGCTTGTCTCATTGATCCCTGGTGCTGGGTCTCTTGTGAACGGTGGTGCTGCCTGCAGCAGGATGTTGTAGCTGTCCCGTAGCATGCTCATGACATAATCGTTGTTGACAAGTCCCCAATTCTTCCAGTAGCATTGTAGACGTAAACCCACTCATGAAGTTTGTATTGGAACAGCTGTGGGTGGAAGACTCCTGTCATTCTGAACCTGATCTTCAGCGCTTTCCTCCTTTAGCGCCCCTGGCAGGATGTCCTGTTCCATGGGAGCGCTTGCTTCCTCTAGATGAGACAAGAGCTCTTGCCCCCACAAGCATTGTACTTCTTCAGGTGTTCAAATATCCCATCGCTCAATGCCCGGGACAAGTCACTTTTCATTTCAGCCAATCAAACAATGGCATCTTTCTTGTCCATGGATAATTTCTGCTTACAGTGTCTTTCTTGTCCATGGATAATTTCTGTTTACAGTTTCAAACAGCAAATAAACTTGGATTTCGTCTCATATCTGCTCAAACTGTAGTTATTAAATTTTTCTATGATAGTAAAGTAGGGTTATCTGTCTTGGATATTTATCAGTTTTCAATAAATAGTCCAGTAACCAAATACCATGTTGATTTATTCCTACATAATTTCATAATCAGGGCAAAAATCAGGGCAAGTGGAAAATTAGTTGGGACAAGTTACTTTCTTCAAGTCACTTGCCCTGTTGTAAGTGGTTCTATTTAAAAGAATTTGAACCCTGCTACTTGTCAATCGCTCTCTGGAGAACTTTGACCTGTTGGAATAACACTGTGAGGACAGTAGTCAAAGTGTCGATCGACTTTACCATCATTACTTCCCTGGAGTCCTGGGAGACGGATTTAGTGACATCCTTGATTCTGCTGTCAAATACAGTAGATGCTGACCAGGGAACCTAATACAAGGGTTTTACAAGGGATGCTGCTGATAATAATCCTTGCAGGCGTAGTAGATTCAATCCCGCAGACATAGAGCCTAGAAGCTCCAAGATGAATTGTTGATCCTTCTTCTGAGTAGTGGGTGCAGAGAGGGCCATCCTATCTTCTTCAGTCTCTGGCTTGCTGAACTGGGTCATTGACAGCTCTGGAATGGGTGAGTCAATTATGCTGAGTGGTTGTATCCAGCTAAACCAGTAGTTTATCCTCCACTTTGTAGGGCGTGTTGTGAGTCTCCCTGAGGAGCTTGTAGTCCTCATCTACTTCTGGTGCTTTCATGAAGGGCTGCATGTGATGTGGGAATTGACAAGCACTGAAGGCCAGAATGTGTTGGTGATGGTGGCCATCTGGAAAACTGCTACACAATCGGAGGAAACGTCATCAAGTCGATGTCCTCAGTACTCATCTTAAGGTGAGCGCTTCATTGGCATCCTTTGACGGTGAGACGAGGTGCAACACGTTCGTAATCTACGACATGATCTCTGAGTCGGAGAAGAGGGCATCCTCCAGTGATGGAGTTTGGCGACGTCTATCCCTGTCCACCGAATCCTCCCTGTCCTTCCACAAAAGTGTTGTGGAATTATTAGACATGACTTGAGAGAGCCTACAATGTTTGTTCTTAGCATGCCTTTGAACAGTATATATATGTAACGCAAAGTCTGAATCAGATAAATTCTTACAAAGTTAACAGTGAACAGTGGAAGAACTAATATGTTTGCTTGAAGGACATAAGATATACAAATCAACCACTGACAACCGTAACTTACATTGGGAGCACAATCTCATCAATTGACACAAGTGTAAGTAAAACTGACGGGCCCCGTTGGAGTGAGATAGGCACTTGCTTCAGTTGCAGGGGGGTGACACAAAAAGTGTTCCTAGGCCTCATACCTAATGACTGCAAAGCAGGGAGATTTTATACACTCCCTAAAATCCACACATGCCTCAGACCAGGCAAAACTCCAGGCCGTCCCATCATAAGCGGGAACAATACCCCCACTGAGAAAATCAGTAGCTTCGTGGACGAACACATTAAAGAGTTCGTCCCGCAATACCCCCACTGAGAAAATCAGTAGCTTCGTGGACGAACACATAAAAGAGTTCGTCCCGCAATACCCCCACTGAGAAAATCAGTAGCTTCGTGGACGAACACATAAAAGAGTTTGTCCCGCAATACCCAAGCTATGTCCGTGACACAACACACTTCATACAAAGATTGGAGTCACTTCATATTCCGGCTCATCAACACGTCATCTTAGTCACACTAGATGTTACTTCACTGTAAACCAACATCCCCAACAAGGAGGGATTATTAGCTGTTGCTAAAGCAATCCGCAGACACCAGCCTGACTGGCAAATCAGTGCCACTGGCATTCTGGGTCTTCTCAAATCTGTACTCCACAAAAACAACTTTGTCTTCAACTGCCAGCACTACCTACAGGTAGGAGGCACAGCTGTGGGTACTAAACTAGAACCATCATATGCCAATACATTCATGGGAGAATTAGAAACTAAACTCCTCTCACTATATGCCAACCAACCACACATCTACATGCGGTTTATTGACAATATTTTCCTAATATGGACAATAGGCCAGTCCAGCCTAGAATCCTTCATAAAATACCTCAATGAAGCTCATCCCACCATAAAATTCACAGATGATTTTTCAACCAACAAGGTAGCTTTTCTAGACACATGGGTAAGTCTAGACAAGGAGAACAACAAGTTATGTTTCTCTCTATATTGCAAGCCAACCGACACACACTCTTACCTGTTGTATACGTCATGTCACCCCAGACATGTCAAAACTAAGGGCCCAAATGCATCTGCTCCTCTACTGAGGTGTATGATAAACACAGTCTCAACCTATAAACTTCTACCTCAAACGAAGATATCCGGTGAGACTGATACAACAGCATAAACACAAGGCTGACAGCAAGGACAGGAAGACCCTCCTGACAAACCCTACAAGACCGTCTAAGACCAAACAAAAAGCTATGGTCTTTGTTTGCGATTTCAACCCAGTGGACATGGAGCTCAATGCCATTATCCGGAAGTGATGGCATCTGCTATCCGGATCAGAAATATGCCCAAAAGTGTTAAACACTCCCCACATTATCACCTACAGGAGGAACAAAACCTTGAAGGATTATCTAGTACGCGCCTCACTAGAATACCCCAAGAATACGCCACAAGTCAGTGGCCGGGTAGTCACGTTCCTTGACGATCCATGTAACAAACAAAACTGCAAAATCTGCATCATAATCAATCGTTCAGACACTTTTTACAGTACAGAATCTGGTGTCAAATACTGTAAACGACAGTATAAATGCACCAACAAAAATGTGGTCTACCTTCTCACCTGCAAAAAAAGCACAACAAAATATGTAGGGGAAACCAAAAGATGTTTCAAAACGAGACTGAATGAACACTATGCTGACATCACACACAACAGAGACAAACCTGTTGCAATTCACTTCAACTCAGGAAAACATGGCAAATCCGATCTCACTTACGAGATCATCACACAACTCAGAGAGGACACTGAGCTTGTTAGCACCACCCAAAAGAGGAGATCACTCGAACTTAGGTGGATATTTAGACTCCACATGTTCGCCCCGCAAGCCCTCAATGACAAGATAGTCTAAGGTACTAAGGTATCCCCTTAGTCTTATTTATCTGAGACAAGTGTAAGTGGTGTTTTGGACACATGAAAATTACTGTAAATCACGAAATTTTTGCGACATGATATTTTTGCGAGTGGCGACCAACAGACGTTTTTGCGTCACAATATTTTTTAAACTTGCCTAATTCTCAAAACATAGCTTAGTTTGACAGTTTCAAAGCTTACATGCATCTGAAAGTTTTATCTGAAGTAAATCCAATCACATATTAAAGGTTGCCACTAATCTGGAACACCATTTAGTTGAGTACTTCCGCATGTATGCAATCAATGACGTTTTCCTAAAAACAGCACTTGCTGCATAGGCCATATATGCTTAATAAATTAATAAATTGGCACTGACGAAGGATCAGTTTAGTCAGTGTCAGCGAAGCTGTTGATCTCCAGGTAAGTGTCATGAAAGCTATCCACGCCCAATGGATGGTCTCGGCCTTTCAAACAGTCTTCAAGAAATGTGTGTTGCGTGGTTGGTGCATGTCTGGAGTATCGGACATACCGACTGAGTGACTTTTGTTCAGGTATCCATTGTTTGATATGTGACACGTGAGTATGAGTAATGCTAGTAATTAGTCATTTCCGCGTTGTTGTCATTGCTTAATATAGTGTATTGTCTAGATCTATTGTTAATTTATATGAAGTGGTGAATAATAAAGCGGAGATAGGACAGGTTGTTTACTGATTATTCATTGCATTCTACGAGCAAACTGCATCATGATATTTTTGCGAGCTTAAGTCATTCGCAATTTTTGCAAAAATATCATGCTCGCAAAACAATAATTTTACATCATGATAAATACAATCCAAAAACTGAATATGACACAATTTTGTTTAAAGGACCGAAATATAAGCCAAAAACTCATCGCCATATCAGGATCCAAATCGCCTCCAACTGTCCAAGTCAGGTGATGAAGGAGAGAGTGCCAATCATGTGACTGTATTGGTGGGAAGGGAGGCTTCTGGTGGGCAAGTGTATTGTATGTTGGCTTCAATTAGATGGGAACTTCATGGGATTTCAAGAGTTCCACTATCTTCCCATTGAGCGAGGAGATGAGCATAATAAGCATCATAAGCTAAAATAAGTAGATAAGGAAAAATAAAATAAAATAAAGTGTTTTGTCACAGAATTGTTCATCTTACTGGAGCAATCATGAGTGGAAGGAAACCTACACCTGTTGATCAGAGTATGTGCGAATGAGGTTCTGCCCACTAGTCATACCTTAGCAACACCATCAGGCAGGAACAAGTAGGCTCCAGACTTTTCCTTAGCATTTTTAGTTCCATACAGGACAAACTCTGTCTCAGTCTTGTGTTCTACCAAGTCTGGTTTGGTCATCATCGCCTGAAAGAGAAAGAGTTGAAAGTGGAATCCTGTACAAACTGTGGGCATCTTTGTGCATAATCCTCCACAGTATCAGGATTAGCCTGGGCAAGACACTGGATCATTTATCAACAGGACTGTCGTTAACTCTCTTTAATAATGATCATTTCTTACCTTCAACAACCCAGTAGTCCCAGAGAATCGAGCTTTAAAGTAAATGTTCTCCAGACTAAAATCGGCTGAGTCAGTCACACGTTTCACAAGAAAAGACGGCCTGAAAAATAAACACATCAAAGCTCATTTTCAGAATGTAATACATAGAAGCGCGTAGTTACAGTTAGCCTATATTGAAGATGTTAGGACTGGCAGGAATGTACTTACACAATGGCCTGTGTTGGCTGGGCATTAATCAGCTTGATCTCAACCCTGTGGTGTCTGGGGTTGGATGCAGGGGCAACTTGGCGGAGCTGGTAGCGAGCCACACCAAGGGCTGGTAACTCACACACGAAGGCAAGCTGTAAACAACCACACTTCTGAGATAGTGGAAACAAAATACACAATGTATATAAACCACAACCGTGTGCTAAACATAGGGTGGTGTACCAGAATCACTTTCTAATCCCAGTCTGACACTAAGCTGCTGACCGATTGATAATGACAAGAACACTCAAGACACACCCATGCCAGGAGTTGCAGTCAGTCCTAAGAGTTCACCGGTATCAATGTCTACATATATTCAACACACCTTATAGTTCAAACCTGCACTAACCTTGTACTGCATGCCTGCAGCACTGCAACTGTCTGATCAGAATGGCTATGAGACACAGTTAATCAACCTTGTACTGCATGCCTGCAGCACTGCAACTGTCTGACCTGAATGGCTATGAGACACAGTTAACCTACCTTGTACTGCATGCTTGGAGCACTGCAACTGTCTGACCAGAATGGCTATGAGACACAGTTAATCAACCTTGTACTGCATGCCTGCAGCACTGCAACTGTCTGACCTGAATGGCTATGAGACACAGTTAACCTACCTTGTACTGCATGCTTGCAGCACTGCATGTGTCTGACCAGAATGGCTCTTCTGAGACACAGTTAACCAACCTTGTATTTCATACCTGCAGTGCTCTTAGTATCTGACCAGACCCGTGAAGGTCCCGTGGTAGAATAGGCCTTCAGCAACCTACGTTTGCCATGAAAGGCAACTATGCTTGTCGTAAGAGGCGACTAACGGGATCGGGTGGTCAGACTTTCTGATTTGTTTGACACATGTCATCAGTTCCCATTTGCGCAGATCGATGCTCATGTTGTAGATCACTGGATGGTCTGGTCCAGACTTTATTATTAACAGACCGCCGCCACATACCTGGAAAATTGCTGAGTGCGGCTAAACTCACTCACTCACTCACTCACTCACTACCTCAGTGTCTGACCAAAACGGCTCCATTTGAGACTCAAATTAACCTACCTTGTACTTCATGCCTGTAGTGCTGTCTGTGTCTGCCCAGAACGGTTCTATCTGAGAGTGAATGACTTTGCCTGTTGGGTCTTGGACCTCGACATCCACAGCATTGACAAACACTTTCACCACCTCCACACGTTTGTTAGCCATGGAGTTGTACAGAATCACAGACCTATCAAAAGGTGAATTCAAACAGTATCAGACTCTTCCGTTACATTGTCGTTGAGAATAAAACCAACACCATAATGTTTCAGATCAACCCTCATTACATACGACATAAGGTAACCATGCAGAAATTCATGTTCAGACACTCTTCTCTGATAGGATAGAGTTATTTCCCTTAGACTGTAGTGGCCAGGAAGTGAACTGTTGAACGATATCTCAGAGTCATCCCTGTATCTGATTCATTTGACAATCTGAAATTGGAGTGAAACAGTTTCCAGGTGAAAAATAGTTTTACGAACAACAAATTATTCTGTGTAAATCACAGAAAATAAATATTCCTCACCTAAAATTATCTGACAACTCCATCACAGTCTTGTCTGGCAAAGAATCATGGGATTCCCTTAACTCATCCTGAAACAAGGAGTACATGGTACATTAATACACTTTGCTTCACACAACCATGCAACACAGAAACAGTTCCTTACACTTTCAGCATGAGTCTTCACTAAACACATGCAATACAAAGTCAGAAATTGTAACTATAAATTGTATATTTATATACTTATCCCATCTCACATTATGCAGCTCTCCTCTTCCTCTATGTGTGGAAATGTGCTATGAGCTAAGTTGAATCAAATCTCGCTGGCCTCTGACCAACCGACATCTGCCCCCACCTCAACATCGGCACCTGTCAATCATCTCTATAACCGTGCAGCATGCTCAGATGGTCATGTGATGAATTGTGCCTGTCATTCTCTTTCTGGCCACTACACCATGTGGACGTGTGTACGCTCAGTCTCCCACTATATTTCACGAGGAAACATCTTCCATTATTATATCATGGAATGGACACAAGACAAGTGGCTGACAGGGATCATCAGTGGTCTCCATGGATCCTTCATCATCTCTACATTTGAAAGAGATTGTCTTATCAGCTTGCCGGTCATCACCATCACTGGACTAAGAGATTACTGCTATTGTATGACTTTTTCTGGAGAGGCTTACAGCCTCTTATAAGTTAAAAGGTGTGGCTGCTCACATCTCCAACATGACATACATACCGAAGTTGCTAAAAGGAACTTACCACATTGAAGTAGTATGTTTTGTCCTTGAAGTCATTCTTCTCACCAGCCAGCAGGTATGTGGCACACTCTACTATCAAGCGTTTCAGATTAGCTAGGGACTCCACTATCCTACAACACACAAAGTGTATTCCCATTTTCGAAAGAGTGAGAAAAAGAGTATGTCAGTTTAGTTTCACATGGCACTCAGCAGTACTCCCGCTATATAGCAGTGGTCTGTAAATAATCAATTCTGGACCAGACAATTCAGTGATCAATAGCATGAGCAACTATCTTTGCAGTAGGGAACCAAGCCTGACCACCCCTTCCCATAAATCGCCTCTTACAACAAGCATGGTTACTGAAAGTCAATATTCTAACCAGTCCCTCACAGATCTCTAAAGTAATGGCGTGTTGGTGTGACTGTGGGTGTGGGTGTAGGTGATGGTGTGGAAGTGGGTGTAGGTGTTGGAGTGGGTGAATGAGTTTAATGGGTGGGGGTGAAAGAGTGAGTTCACATTTATCCCTGCATTCCATTTATCAGCATTACCACATGACCAAACGTACACATTTATGCAAGTATCTAAGCAATACATCATAATAAAAAAAATGACATAGGAACCTAAAATGGCCTGTGTATTGACTGTTCACATCTCAGGAACTTATGGCCCACAGAAGCCTGACTGTAACTTACCTGTTGCCATAGTCCACTACCACAAAGTCCTTGGCTGTGCCAGTAATGCCGTCGTGGTGCTGGAACAGCCCCAGTGCCCGCCGCGCCGTCACCAGTTGGCTCATCATCTCCACCGAAGGGAAGGCTGATGACGTAAACTTCCTAGCATATGACTGAGCCATGGAAAATATGACTTCACCTGACCTGCAAGCAGCAGAGGTCAACAGTGAAAACAGCAGGGGTCAACAGTGAAAACAGCAGAGGTCAACAGAGAAAACAGCAGTGGTCGACAGAGAAAACAGCAGCAGTCGGTTCCAAATGCATTCCCGTGCTTCAAATACTCAATAACACCCGGAAATTGGCCAACACATGATGTTTATCCCCTAATTGTATTTCAAGCATGATTACATCAGCATTATTTCAGTTAATTATGTTTGAAAATCAAGTTCACCTAAAGGAAACCATCAAACTACTGAGTTGTCAGAGAATGCTAAAGTATTGATATTGCAAACTGTAACTTTCTGAATAAAACTGATATTTTATACTCATTTTGACTCATGCTGTTATGCTAATCTCCTCCCTCTATGTGAAGATAGGGGAACACTTGACATACCTTGGAAGTTCCCTTCTTAAAGTGGACATACAATCCACTTTGACGTGGACACATGAAACTGCCGTGAAAACCAACATGCCATAAGCATGGCGATTGGGAGGCTTTGATGTCATGAATAAAGATAAGCATAAAATATAAATTTTACCTTTAAAATTACATATTTTTCCTTATCCTCACTCATGCCATTATACTTACAGAATCCGACGGAATTGGTGGTGGGTCAGGCCACAAATGGATTCTTGTGACTGTCTTTAAGTATGTCCAGCATTATGTTGGTCTTGTTCTTCCAATACCCATCTCAAGATTGTCCCTTCAAGACAAGATGTCCCTTCGAGACAAGCTGCAACCCTTCTCATGTTCAAATATTTTCTTAACAAGTAAAGGGTCATAATCACTCATGCTAGCCTGTCCTAGACGTGCAAATGGACTCTCAACCATTTCACTCCACAGAGCATATTGGTCTCTAAAAGTCACATGATAAAAGGGTGCGTGTAACTCAGCACTTTGTGGAACCGTTAGTTGTTGTGCTACAACAAGTGGCCCACACTGTTGAATGCCTGATGTTCCGTGTCTCTGAGGTAGTGGTTGGCAAACACCACATACGATGTCCAAAAGCAGGGCTCCATTACAGTTGTAAACAAGCAGTTTCCGTGTACAGTGAGTGTAGACACTAGAGCTCTAACTTTGTATTTGAGGCTCCCAGAGGTTCATGTCCTGCTCCTTTATAGTATAACAGCTCTCATCCACACTGGGATCGTATTCAATGTTATTTCCATAAGTGTCTCCTTAGAAAAGGGTTTGAATAGGCACTTGAATTTTCATCTCCATGTTTTGTTCATTGGCGATTATTCTGAGAGCTCTGACAGCTCATAACAATAAATCCTGTGTATCACATGGACCGAGGGCTGTAGATAATGCCAGGATATGGAATTTTAGCAATAAAATCCCATCTCAGTCCCAAATGTGCAGCATCACAAAGTCCAGAGTCAAATCGAGTTTGACTAAAATCCAGAGTATGCATGCACTTGGAGGCAGGCCCTCTTTTAGTTAGCATTCCGGAGGTCCCTGTATGTAGGCATTAGGGAGTCGGCTAATTTAACCGCTTTTGACTTGGTAGTTACATTGGACTTCGTTTCGAACACGAATGTGAGTCTTCTTCTTTTCTTCACGTCTGGTGGGTCGGGTCCATGGACCTGTACCTCAGTGGTGATACTAGAGAAAGAGCTCTCTGATATGATCGGTGTAACCACTGTGGACATCCTGTCCATGCAGTAGAGAGGGAGAAGTTGAAGCAAAATGTGTGACTACACTGGGCCTGATTGGCTGAGGTGTATCTTGGTTACGCATTTCGTACAAAGTATACTCATCAGACGGAGATACTGGAGGTGCTCGTGCCTTTTTATAGACAGTCTCGGTGGTGGTGTTATTTGTGACGTCACAGGAGTGTTCTCATGCTGTGACGTCATGAGAACACTCATGAGAACTGAACAACTTGTACAAATGTGTGTGTTATCACCTGATAACACCCACTATCTTTCTGTATACCTGTGTACATTATCACATATCTGATATCACTCACTATCTGTTTGTACATTTGCGTGTGTTATCACATATTTGATATCACCCACTATCTGTTTGTACACGTGTGTATGTTATAACACAAGATAATTCACTATCCATTATTTGCATCTTGTACGAAGGAATAAGAAGAAACTCTGAAATGACAATTAAGAAGCTGACGTACGTAATATTCTTGCCTTTATGTGCATCACTTCTACAGTGTCAGAGTCCTTGGACTCGCTCTGTTGAGAAGTAATGAGTGGCGGTGGTCTGTAAATAATCGAGTCTGGACCAGACAATCCAGTGGTCGACAACATGAGCATCAACCTGTGCAATTGGGAACCGATGACCTGTGTCAACCAAGTCAGTGAGTCTGACCACCCAATCCCGTTAGTCGCCTCCTACGACATGGTCGCCTTGTATGGCAAGCATGGGTTGCTGAAGGCCTATTCTACCTGATACCTTCATGGGTCTTGAAATTTCTGTGAGCCCCCAAGAAGAAAAGCTCAAATAATCAAAACAAAGAAAATAGGAACTTTCTCTATTTTTCTATTTGCAATATGTCATAATATCCAGTCACATTTTTTAATGTAATCGGAAAATTATAATAAAAGAATTTCTCAAATTGATTGATATGCACGTGCACAATGAAGTAGCCCCATACATGTGCATGTAAAGATTTTGATGTTTTGTCAAGAAGGTCAAGAAATCATTTAGAACAATTTTGACACTCATCTTGCATCACACATTTGTTAGTGTTTGTTTCCGTCCCAGTCATTTGTTTTAAAATGAAAATCGTATACATGCAAATTACAAGCCATACACCAATCATCTTTCAAAAGCAACTACATTCCAAATACCTATGGTTGTAAGGAAGTGCAAATGGTGATGCACTGTCAAAACTTTCAATAACATCATATCAACATTGATTGACTCCAAAAAAAATGAAGATCCCCTACTTTTTTTTAAGAGTATATGTACAGTCGTACAGTTTTCAGATATCAGTGCGGTTAAAGGATACAACAGCGAAAAATACCTCCAATTTCAAAGCTTTGTATGAACAACATGGAAGGTGATATGTTTGATGGCGATAGTCGCTCAAAAGCTCATAGCACCCTTGCTAAGAGTATTTGCACAGTTGTAAGAAGCGAGTTTATTGCATAAAGATTGATTTATTATGACGTATACTTGCCACAGTCTAGTATGAAGGCTATGATTGGTGGAAATCATTCACGTGACATATGGCAGCCAATCATATTACACCATTGGAAATGGTTCTAGTAAACATAACCTTATAGAATCAGAAAGAAGTTTGGTGGAAAATCATGGTGCATCCACAGGATGTACATGTAAAATATATATGTGCGTCCTTTCAAACTTGCACGCACATATTATGCAGGACACATGGATAGATTTATCCCTGCTTTTATGTGGCATCCAAAGAATCTCTTAAGCTATCATATACCCATGATAACTAACAAAATTATGGCCTCTACTACATTATGGCATATGTGGGATAACCTATTATCAACTTGTTGGCCTCTTGTACATACCTAAATAACCCATTATTGATATGTCTGTCTTTTGCATGTTATCACTCACCTGAGATGACTTTCCATCAACCTGTCCAGATGTTTGTAGAATGGCCTAGAGGTGAAGTATCCACTCCAGTAGTGATCATCACGGTCAGCATAAGTGAAAAAATCTCCACTGAGCGTTGGGATGCCCTTCGGTTGACTTCCTGCATCTACCCCCATGGTCTTGTAAAGAGTGTTAAAGTAGTCTGACAGTGTACCAAACTGCATCTGTCAGGACATGATTGTGTAAAGTGAGACAATATATCAAACTGAATCTGTCGGAACATGATTGTGTAAAGTGAGACAATGTACCAAACTGCATCTGTCAGGACATGATTGTGTAAAGTGAAAAAAAGTACCAAACTAATTCTGTCAGAACATGACTGTGTGAAGTGAGACAATGTACCAAACTGCATCTGTCGGAACATGATTGTGTAAAGTGAGACAATGTACCAAACTAATTGTGTCGGAACATGATTGTGTGAAGTGAGACAATGTACCAAACTAATTCTGTCAGAACATGATTGTGTGAAGTGAGACAATGTACCAAACTAATTCTGTCAGAACATGATTGTGTAAAGTGAGAAAATGTACCAAACTAAATCAAAACTCAATCAAAACAGCACAGTATGTCAGTGTGTACCTTGGCATTGAGTTCTGAATGAGAGTTGATGTAGTTGAATATTTTTTGGTAATTGGAGAACTGCTTGTCCCATTCATCTGCCTGGTCATAGCGGAAGTCGTCTCCAAGGGGGATCAACAACACATTCGTCTTGTACAGCTGAGCCTTCTTTCGATACTGGTCCAACAGAGTCAGGGACCTGCAACACACATTACTCTTGGTATCTCAACTGGGATTCAAACCTACAGTCCAATAATTCTGATAGCACAGCAGCATATAAACTGAACACATACATTGAACCACCCTCTTGAATCTTAATTTTGCTACCACATTAAGCCCCCTATATTGACAATACACACCATACTCTCACATTAAGACTCCATGTTAACAATACACACCATACTCTCACATTAAGACTCCATGTTAACAATACACACCACACTCGCACATCAAGCCCATGTATTGACAATACACACCATACTCGCACATTGAGCCTTCATTATTGACAATAAATACCACACTCTCATATTGAGCCCTCATTATTGACAACACATACCACGCTCTCACATTGAGCCTTCATTACTGACAACACACACCACACTCTCACATTGAGCTGTACATTGACAAAACATACCAAACTCTCACATTGAGCTGTACATTGACAATACATACCACACTCTCACACTGAGCCCTCATTATTGACAACACACACCACACTCTCACATTGAGTCCTCATTATTGACAACACACACCACACTCTCACATTGAGCCCTCATTATTGACAACACACACCACACTCTCACATTGAGTCCTCATTATTGACAATACATACCATACTCTCACACTGAGCCCTCATTATTGACAACACATACCACACTCTCACATTGAGTCCATTATATTGACAATACATACCACACTCTCACACTGAGCCGTACATTGACAATACATACCACACTCTCATACTGAGCTGTACATTGACAATACATACCACACCCTCACAATGAGTCCATTATATTGACAATTCACACCACACCCTCATACTGTGTCCCCTATGTTGACAATACACCACACTCTCACATAAAGACCCTATTTTGGCAATACATACCATGCTCTCACATTGAGCCCCTATATTGACAATGCACACAAAGTCACGGTATTGACAATATACATCTCTGCAACAATGAGACCTTATGTTCATATTGTCATGCGTACCTCTCTGCCACATTGCCATCATTGACGGACACAGGGTTTAGCTTCCAGGGGCACTTGTACTTAGATCCAGGCAGTCTACGGAAGTCGAATGTGCAGCATATCTTTGGATCTGGGCCACATGTGTGAGGGACGTCGTAGGAGTAGAATGGCATCATATGACAGAACATATCAGTGCCTCCCTCATCATCTGACAAAATATTCATTAACAGAACATATCAGTGCCTCCCTCATCATCTGACAAAATATTCATTAACAGAACATATCAGTGCCTCCCTCATCATCTGACAAAATATTCATTAACAGAACATAGCAGTGCCTCCCTCATCATCTGACAAAATATTCATTAACAGAACATATCAGTGCCTCCCTCATCATCTGACAAAATATTCATTAACAGAACATAGCAGTGCCTCCCTCATCATCTGACAAAATATTCATTAACAGAACATAGCAGTGCCTCCCTCATCATCTGACAAAATATTCATTAACAGAACATAGCAGTGCCTCCCTCATCATCTGACAAAATATTCATTAACAGAACATATCAGTACCCACTTGTCATCTGACGAAACATTCACTATCAGTAACAGAACATATCAGTACCCACTTGTCATCTGACGAAACATTCACTATCAGTAATAGAACATATCAGTGCCTTTCTCATCATCAGATGAAATTTGTCACTGTCACATTGCTTCCCATTTCACTGTGAGTGTGACACTTTTTCCCACTTTACTGAGACACTGCTCCCCACTTAATTGTGATACTGTTCAACACTCTATTGTAACAATGTTTCCCACTTTACTGAGAGTGTGACACTGATTCCCACCTTATTGTGATACTGCTTCCCACTTTACTGTGACACTGCTCTCAACTTCACTGTGATACTGCTTCATATCTTACTTTGACACTACTCCCTATAATACTGAGACACTGCTCCCCACCTTACTGTGACACTGCTTACGACTTTACTGCTGGCCACTATACTTGATACTGCCCACCACTACTCCCCTCTTTACTGTGACACTGTTCATCACCTCTGACACTGCTCCCCACTTTCCTGTCTCTCCTACCCACTTTACTGTCACACTGTTACCAACTTTACTTTAACACTGCTTCTTACCTTACTGTGGCACTTCCCTCCACTTTACTGTAACACTGTTCCCTACTTTACTATGACACAGCTCTCCACTCTACTATGGCATTGCTCCCCACTTTACTGAGACACTGTTTCCTACTTTAATGTGACACTGCTCTCCACTCTAGTATGACAATGCTCCCCACTTTACTGTGACACTGCCCTCCACTTTACTGTAACATGGATTCCCATCTTACTTTAACACTGCTTCTTAACTTATTGTGACACTACTCCCTACTTTACCATGACACTGCTCCCCACTTCCCTGTGACACTGCCCTCCACATCAGTGTGACACTGCTGCCAACTTTACTCAGACACTGCTCCCCACTTTACACTGACACACTTCCCCACTGCTGCCCACTTCACTGTGACACTAATCCCCACTACACTCTGACACTTTTCCCCATCTTACTGTGACACTGCTCCCCAATGTACTGTGACACTGCTCCCACTTTACTATGACACTGCTCCTAAATGTCCACAACACGTACCCCACTGCTGCCTCCACATGAACTCCAGTGCCTTCTTCTGAGCCAAGTGTTTCTTGATGGAGTAGTGCACCCGCTGAATCAGCATGCTCTTCAGGCCTGTGCGCTTCAGTATATAGGCCATGGTTGATGAGTACCCAAATGGATCTATTGCCCAGCCTGACTGGGGCTTAACACCTGCAATACACACAGCACACATTTCATACCAAACAATGGTGTCCAATGTAGGACTGTACAAGTGTAAGAAGACAACATACCTGCAGCAGTTGGGCCTTACCAACTGTGGCAACATACATGTGGACTCTACCACAGTAAGATAACTTGCCCAGGTGACAAGATATCAACATCAGCAGCAGACACATATCTGCCATGCTGTTAGCCATTATATATTCAATCATCCATAAACCTCCCACAATGCATACATCCAGCTATTACCATGACATAACCACTGGCTGAGACAAGAAAGGGAAGTTAAGTTGCATGAGTGAAGTGTTTATGTTAGAGGCAGATTATACCAGACCTAGTGTTCCAGCCAGCCACTGATGACCCTCAAGAAGTTGGTCTATCATGGCAAAATAGTGGGCGTTGGCTTCATCGGTCATCACCCATCCTCCTGTCACAATCTCCAGTTGACCACTGTCAATGAGTCTGGAATGAAAATTCATAACACTCAAAAACTAACAATTAGGGCTGGAATAACAATATTTTGTTCAGTAGCTAAACAGAAACGAGCATAGCATTCAAAACTATAAGCATCGTCACCCTGCATTCCTGAGCGCCTGAAAACTTTCCCATCATGACATATTTTGACTTTAGGAAACAGCTAGCTGCAGAAGACACCAATATTTCTCGAAATTGTCTTTGATATCCAAAGTTATAATACAACAAGTCGCCTTCAGTAAACATGGATCAGCCTGGTTACACACTCGCAGAAACAAGTATTGCCACAACCCATTGTTTTCACAGTATCAGTACGCTAACATGAACCAGAGCTAAGGAATTTAGCTCTCAAGGAAAAATTAAAATCCAGTCGTAAAATGAATGAAAAACTGCAGCGTGATAAGAGAAGGAAACGTGATAAAACTCTTTTGATGATAAGGCTGCATGACCATTGTAGTGATTTTCTAGATACTGGTATATAATCCTCAAGAACCTGCACAAGTATCAATAACCCTGACATGAGAACAGCTGATTTAATTTTGGAGGAAAGTTTTAACTGCCATCAAACCCCTTAAAATGTTATGCTGAGGTATGATACAAATTGATATGTAAATCAAAATAAACAGCAGAAAATTCTCATATCTGATAACCTAGCACAGTGTCAACATCTGGGGCAACCAAATGCAATGACACAGAAGACCCGGCCTCCTCTTCACTAATTGTATCAGTTGTTGATTCTGACATGACAGTGTTGCCTTTGATTCTGTGTTCCAGGATATGATGATTTTTTACTGTAGGTTCTCTTTGGGAAATTCTGCAGCCAATAATGTAATAAATATGCACAGTGAGATTGAGATCAGGACTCCTATCTCGTGAAGTAAGAAATCCTTATCTGCACATGTATGATGTGGATAAGCATTGTCATCCATGAAGACTGGATTTGTGCTAAGAATGGTCATTGAAAAGTGTAATAAGTGAAGAATACAACAAGAGTCATCAGAAGATGACATATCACCCCGGCCCTCACATATTTGAAAGGACAAATCATCTGACAGTTACTTGATGTTTTCTTAGATTAAGTTTGAATCGTTTCCATGGAAGTCATGAAAAGTGTAAATGCCATATATCTGTAAACAGCAAAAGGCACCACTTCAAGATCTGTGTCATATATCTGTCCAGATCTGTTGAAAGATATGAAATGGTTTTCGAGTTGTGTTCTGGAAACAAAGCCTATCCCTCCATTTTGAGATGAAGTCAGAATTGTTTCAGTGGAAACTGGGAAAAATATAAATGTCAAAACATTGTAAATAGAAAAAGGCACCACTTTATGGTCTGCCAAGTTTTGCTCTAAGACATTAAATAGTTTACTAGCTGTGCTCCAGAAACAAAGCCCATCTCTCCATTTTGAGACTAAGTCCGAAACGTTTCCATGAAAACCCAGAAAATTACGAGTCACAAAAACCTGTAAATAGCAAAAGGCACCAAGCTGGGGTCTATCACATATATCTACCAACTTTTGCTGACAGATATTAAGAAGTTTTTGAGTTATGCTCTGGAAACGAAACACACCTCTCACTTTTGAGACAAAGTCTGAATCGTTTCCATGGAAACCAAGAAACTAAGAACTAAAAAAGCCTGTAACTAGCAAAAGGCACCATTCCAACTTCTGACTGTTATATCTACCACATGGAATGGAATTTGAGTTCTGCTCTGGAAACGAAAGCCCATCCCTCCACTTTGAGACTAAGACCGAAACATTTCCAAGGAAACCGAGAAAATAATAAATCACAAAAACCTGCAAATACCAAAAAGTACCATTTTGGGGTCTGCCACACAGATCTACCAAGTTTTGCAGAAACATTTTGCACGGTTTTTGAGTTCTGCTCCAGAAACAAGCCCATCCCACCATTAGATTAACACCAAAATATTCGATGAAAATATATATATATAAATGCCCAAATTCTGTAAATAGCAAAAGGCACAACCATAAGTTGAGATTATTATATCTATCAATTTTGGTCTAAAAATATTGAATGGTTTCTGAGTTATGCTCCAGAAACAAAATGATTATGGACAGACAGATGGATGGACGGAAGAACGGACTGAGGACGGTGGAAGGGCGGGCAGGCGGGTGGAAGGATGGACGGATGGACGGACAGACAGACCAGGCGTCGACTATATCCCCTCACATTACATGCCGGGCAGGATAGTCCTGTTTTCAGAAGACTATGTTTTTAGTCAAAAAATGTCAAAAAAACCACCAAACTTTACTTGCCGGTTGATATTCTGTTGTGCATAATGAGTTTCTGAGGCACCAAACAAGAGATCTTCTGTCATGAACAAAAGAATTTGACTTAAGTATGACCATAGGACAATTCCTTCTCCATGACCTCTAATTCTAGGTATGTCAGGTTAGCCATGCTGCTTTGTGCCCTGAAGCTTACAATAGATAGGATGAACACCTATGTCTTGTCATGTGTGTACTTACGCCTTGACTCTCTTCTTGATGCTGTCATCAACCTCTCCCCACCAGTGGGAGAAGAATGAGATCTCAGCATACATGAACTTGCGATTCTTGTCCTCCTCCAGCTTCCTCACCATGTTGTCCAAGATTGGCTTTGTCTGGGACCGGTAGTAGTCTTCAAAAGTCTTGATCCACCCTGGATACACAGTTTACACATCTGTTAGTGATTCAAGTAGCAGAAGATTGTGACATATGACACACCTACAAACTGAAAAGAATTTCACCTTTCAAGGTAACTGAGACACACTGGACTCTAACAGTCCTGTGAAAGTCGGTATCTACCTTTGGTGCTCGATGATTTGTCTTGATAAATGTTTAGAGGCCTGTAATATTACAAACTGGTCCTCGCAAACAGTCCATTGAAATAAACAAATACCACGGATGATACGTAGAATCAAAGCTTATTTATATTAGATACAGCAGGGGTTCATTGAAGAATCAACTCTGGAGGTTGCCAAGTGAGTGACATGTGTTTGATTCTATTTATCATCAACAATCAAGCTTACAAATTGTTTAGCTTGTAAACACACATAAACAGTGCCTTGTACAAAAAGGTACATCTCATCTCACCAAATATTCGTGATCACAGGGTCACAGTGTAAGTGGGGTGTATGTTGTGTATGGTGTACAGAACGACGCGTACCTGGGTCACAGTGTGAGTGGGATGTATGTTGTGTATGGTGTACACGACGAGATGTACCTGGGTCACAGTGTGAGTGGGGTGGATGTTGTGTATGGTGTACAGGGCGATGTGTACCTAAGTAAGAGTGTGAGTAAGAGGGTGTGTTGTGTATGGAGACACAAGGAAGACATGTACCTGGGTCACAATGTGAGTGGGTGTATGTTGTGTATGGTGTACAGGACGACATGTACCTGGGTCACAGTGTGAGTGGGGTGTATGTTGTGTATGGTGTTCAGGACGACATGTACCTGGGTCACAGTGTGAATGGGGTGTATGTTGTGTATGGTGTACGCGACGACATGTACCTGGGTCACAGTGTGAGTGGGGTGTATGTTGTGTATGGTGTACAGGACGATGTGTACCTAAGTAAGAGTGTGAGTAAGAGGGTGTGTTGTGCATGGAGACACAAGGAAGACATGTACCAGGGTCACAGTGTGAATGGGGTGTATGTTGTGTATGGTGTACACGACGACATGTACCTGGGTCACAGTGTGAGTGGGTGTATGTTGTGTATGGTGTACACGACGACATGTACCTGGGTCACAGTGTGAATGGGGTGTATGTTGTGTATGGTGTACAGGACGACATGTACCTGGGTCACAGTGTGAGCTGGGTGTATGTTGTGTATGGTGTACAGGACGATGTGTACCTAAGTAAGAGTGTGAGTAAGAGGGTGTGTTGTGCATGGAGACACAAGGAAGACATGTACCTGGGTCACAGCGTGAGTGGGGTGTATGTTGTGTATGGTGTACACGACGACATGTACCTGGGTCACAGTGTGAGTGGGGTGTATGTTGTGTATGGTGTACACGACGACATGTACCTGGGTCACAGTGTGAATGGGGTGTATGTTGTGTATGGTGTACAGGACGACATGTACCTGGGTCACAATATGAGTGGGGTGTATGTTGTGTATGGTGTACAGGACGACATGTACCTGGGTCACAGTGTGAGTGATGTGTATGTTGTGTATGGTGTACAGGACGACATGTACCTGGGTCACAATATGAGTGGGGTGTATGTTGTGCATGGTGTACAGGACGACATGTACCTGGGTCACAATGTGAGGTGGGTGTATGTTGTATATGGTGTACACGACAACATGTACCTGGGTCACAGTGTGAGTGGGGTGTATGTTGTGCATGGTGTACACGACGACATGTACCTGGGTCACAGTGTGAGTGGGTGTATGTTGTGTATGGTGTACACGACGACATGTACCTGGGTCACAGTGTGAATGGGGTGTATGTTGTGTATGGTGTACAGGACGACATGTACCTGGGTCACAGTGTGAGCTGGGTGTATGTTGTGTATGGTGTACAGGACGATGTGTACCTAAGTAAGAGTGTGAGTAAGAGGGTGTGTTGTGCATGGAGACACAAGGAAGACATGTACCTGGGTCACAGCGTGAGTGGGGTGTATGTTGTGTATGGTGTACACGACGACATGTACCTGGGTCACAGTGTGAGTGGGGTGTATGTTGTGTATGGTGTACACGACGACATGTACCTGGGTCACAGTGTGAATGGGGTGTATGTTGTGTATGGTGTACAGGACGACATGTACCTGGGTCACAATATGAGTGGGGTGTATGTTGTGTATGGTGTACAGGACGACATGTACCTGGGTCACAGTGTGAATGGGGTGTATGTTGTGTATGGTGTACAGGACGACATGTACCTGGGTCACAATATGAGTGGGGTGTATGTTGTGCATGGTGTACAGGACGACATGTACCTGGGTCACAATGTGAGGTGGGTGTATGTTGTATATGGTGTACACGACAACATGTACCTGGGTCACAGTGTGAGTGGGGTGTATGTTGTGCATGGTGTACACGACGACATGTACCTGGGTCACAATGTGAGTGATGTGTATGTTGTGCATGGTGTAAGGACGACATGTACCTGGGTCACAATGTGAGTGGGGTGTATGTTGTGTATGGTGTACAGGACGATGTGTACCTAAGTAAGAGTGTGAGTAAGAGGGTGTGTTGTGCATGGAGACACAATGAAGACATGTACCTGGGTCACAGTGTGAGCTGGGTGTATGTTGTGTGTGGTGTACATGACGACATGTACCTGGGTCACAGTGTAAGTGGGGTGTATGTTGTGTATGGTGTACACAACGACATGTACCTGGGTCACAGTGTGAGTGGGGTGTATGTTGTGTATGGTGTACAGGATGATGTGTACCTGGATCACAATATGAGTGGGGTGTATGTTGTGTATGGTGTACAGGACGATGTGTACCTAAGTAAGAGTGTGAGTAAGAGTATGTGTTATGCATGGAGACACAAGGAAGACATGTACCTGGGTCACAGTGTGAGTGGGGTGTATGTTGTGTATGGTGTACAGCACAACGTGTACCTGGGTCACAGTGTGAGTGGGGTGTATGTTGTGTATGGTGTACAGCACAACGTGTACCTCGGTCACAGTGTGAGTGGGGTGGATGTTGTGTATGGTGTACACGACGACATGTGCCTGGGTCACAGTGTGAGTGGAGTGTATGTTGTGTATGGTGTACAGGACGATGTGTACCTAAGTAAGAGTGTGAGTAAGAGTGTGTGTTATGCATGGAGACACAAGGAAGACATGTACCTGGGTCACAGTGTGAGTGGGGCACTACAAACACCTGCAGCTGGTTGGACGGTGACCACTGGTTGACATCGTAGCTGATGTCCCAGCCCTGCTTCCACACTCCACCATCAGGGTTGTCAAAGGGCAGCAGTTCAAAGATTTCATGCATCTGCAAACCAAAAAGGCATTCTCATGACTTACTCACTCTAGTAACTTTTCTCATAGCATTCCTATCTCCTATACTGTAACACTGAGTGACAATAGTTGTAGCCCTTCAAGGGCTTTGGGAAACGGGGCCTTGATTACCCTGCAGTCACTGTCTTGCATGCATGTAGTACAAGGAAATGGTACATCTAGGTAGGATATTTCCTATGAATCAAAACTTTATGCAAACTGCTCTTGGTAGGATATTTCCTGTGAATCAAAAATTTATGCAAACTGCTCTTGGCCTCAATTGCATTTTTCAGCAAAACCAAGTATGCCAGGCCTTGTTTCTACTGACTTGGTACACATCCCCAGATACTTTACATCTACTGACATGATACACATCCCCAGACATCTACATCCACTGACCTCATACACGTCCCCAGACATCTACATCCACAGACCTGATACACATCCCCCAACACCTACATCCACTGACCCTATGCACGTCCCTCGACACCTACATCCACTGACCTCATACACGTGCCCAGACACCTACATCCACAGACCTCATACACGTCCCCAGACACCCAACATCCACTGACATGATACACGTCCCCAGACACCTACATCCACTGACATCATACACGTCCCCGGACACCCACATCCAGTGACCTCATACACGTCCCCGGACACCTACATCCAGTGACCTCATACACGTCCCCAGACACCTACATCCACTGACATGATACACGTCCACAGACACCTACATCTACTGACATGATACACGTCCCCAGACACCCACATCTACTGACATGATACACGTCCCCAGACACCTACATCCACTGAACTGGTATGCGTCCCCAAAACACCCCTCATGCACTGACCTGCTACATGTCCACAAACATCTTACATCTACTGACCTGATACACATCACCCAGACACTCTACTTGTACTGACCTGATACTCTGCAGCAGCAGGTCTCTCTGACCAGGTACACACGTCCTGTTGCACAAGCTGGATTGCCTGGGCCTGCACCTCGTACTTCTCCTCATCCCTCTTCTGGTCTGGGGACAGCACCTCCATGTTGACCACACCTTGAGCAGGCCTCTCTTGGTGCTGCTCCACATGCTGGACAGGTTTCTTGACCTCCACAGGATTGTCCAGCTGGAGCACCTCCTTCAGGCGGTCAATACCAGAACGGTCGCCCTTGGCAATCTTCCCCACTGTGTCTTTAATTTCTTTAATCGTCTCATGATTGCGTATGATGTCATCTTCAATTCTTTTTATCTTTACTTCTATACCATCCAATGCTTGCTGAAAGCAAGTAATTGCAATTAGTCATCAGTTAGCGTCCTGCTATATCAGAGTCGATTAGAAACCTGTGCATCCTTCCTAGTCATACATTCCAAACACAAAGCTGTCGAAGACTACAATGTTATATTTTTGTCAAAAGACAAACAGAAAAATGGTTTGGCATAGAACTTACCATGTATTTGGATGACAGAGGATCCTTGCGTGCGAGTCCTTCATGTAAGAACTCATAATTAAGATAGGTTGAAAGACTGGCCAATGCAAATATTGCCAGCATGAAATAGAGGAAACTGATTTGTCTCTTTATTTTTCTTGGCCTCAGCTGTATGGGCATGTTGCACCTTGGTATCTGTCCTCGTCACTGGTGAACTATCACTACATCCCACATGTTCCCTGACAACAAACAACACTGACAGTCTACAACCAACCAAACCACACTAAGAGTGGTTTCAGGAGGGATCCAACTGTTTGTTAAGCAAAGATGCTTGGTGGGTCATTAAACCCTGACTTGAAAAAGAGAGTTAGTACTGCATCCACAACATTACATAACAAATTTCGCCAACACAAAAGAATATTAATTTCAAATTTGTTGGAATGTTGGTGTTGTACATATTCGTAAAATTTATGGGAGAAATCAATTCTAACAAAACTGCAAAACAAATTTCCTTAATTTCATTCTGGAGCTATTTCACTTATGGAATATCTTGACAGTGTTATGGCCGCTTGAATGTATAACTATTTGGTTTATGGAAGATTTCAAGAATGAAGAACTAACAGATTGCTTACTTAACTCAGAGCAGGCAACAGGAAGACAGCACTCAGTAGGATATGAATGATATCACTACTGGACACACAGGCTTTGCCCGATCAATTATCAGCCATTCAGGAAACGACAATCCATTACCAGAAAAAAATCGAACAGAACAAAAAACCCAATGGCGTGACAAGCCAATAAAATGCCACAAATCACTTGGAAGAAGTAAACTTCCTTGAACCTATTTTTGCTAAACTTTGAAATCACTAAGTACCTATAATGGATGTCGATCATCACTCTAAGACAGCCATTTCTCCACAACTGAGAAGAATGATAATGAAACATTTAACATGCTGACCTGTATCAATGGTAATTTAAAATATGTTTCATGTGTTGACTCGGTAGTGATAAAGAATGAGATAACAAATCACAAACTCAACCAAAACTGAAACTATGAGTAAACTCATGAGGCCGTCAGCGAGATAGCAAGAGAGACTGGTCCCAACATCTACATACTAACTCAGTACTTGGTACGCAACAGACTATGTCAAGCAATGTCGACTGACAGTCATGTACAGGGTACACAAAAGACCGTGTCAAACAATATCCACTCACTCACTCATGTACAGGGTTTACAACAGACTGTGTCAAAACAATGTCCACTCACTCACTCATGTACAGGGTATACAACAGACCGTGTCAAACAACATCCACCTGTACAGGGTATACAACAGACCAAGTCGAACAACATCCACTCACTCATTCTCAGGGTATACAAGAGACTACGGCTGTGAAATAACACCAGCAAACCAGCATACAGTATCTTGTGATACAATCATGGCAATATGGTGTAGATTCTGCAATATACTGAGTCATCCAGAGTTAGCTCCCTTTGAATTTTCTGCCCTTGGTTTCCATAGCACCAAAATATGCTCTACGTATGCTTTTATTTTTTTTGGTTTCATGCAACATTTTACATGTGGAAGTGTCTTTATAAGTAGCTCCCAAAGTGTTGAATATTTCACAATATGCTTTAAGTTTTGTGGGTTTGGATGGTTTCATATGTGACATTTTGGACGAATTAAGATTCTTCAAATAGACCAATCTTCAATGAAAAACAAGATTTATGGATGTCACGTACCTTCTTGTTGTGAATAACATGATGTTTCAGAGTGTATGCTTGCCCCTTCAGTCATGACATGTTGCAGTTTCTGGACATTATATGTTCTTGGGTTTTGTCAGATTTATCCTGCAGCTTCATGGGGGTCGAGAGAAGTGAAAAGTTTACACACAGAACTGGCCCCAGTAACAAAAGTTACACAGGTTATTGCACAAATAATTGCAATCAACCATGATTCAAAAACAAACACTAAAAGATGATTATCTACTCTAGAACTAGATCTATGAGTGACATATAGTATACAGTTTTGGAATCAAATTACCTAAAGGAATCAAACAAGTTTTCCTTTCAGAACATCTTCATTGTTTTACATTTAGTTACAATTAGTTTCTCCATGTCTAAGGCATGTTTTGATAACACAAACATGTTCACCTTTCATTGAAACCATTTGGTTATCACCAAATCAGTGTGTTTTTCAATTCTTTCTACAATCATTCTGCTGGCATAGTATTTTCCCAAAGGTTAAACTAATACAACTGCCACCTGTGTTCCAATTAGGGAACAATTAGGAGATAATCCTATTGTGTTGACATTTTGGAAGTGATTATAGCTGGCTGAATGCTGGTAGATGTCATTTAAATCTGAACACGGTATCCATTCTACCATGACGTATGTACCATGAATAAAACAAGTTTTAAATATACACTCATTACCCTTGCGTATTGTTTAGGTTGCACTGCAGAAAAAACCTTCTAAATGGTTTCACCCATACTCGGGGTGATACGAAAAAAAAAACAATTTACAAAGTGTCAAACATTTCAATTTTCTCCAAAACGAAGTTTTCTTTAAATACATTGCAAGCTGCAATATCCATATTGACATTCTAATTCTTATTTAGTGGACAACTTTAATGTAATGACTTTCAAAGTAATATGGAATACTCCTCTAACTTCAAAAATAGATTCGTCTGGTTTGACCTCATGTCATTGGCGCGTGCCAATTTCGAAACGTGGCTGTTCTTTGCTTTGTGTGTGAGGGCTTTGCTTAGTTCTGAAAGAAGTTACTAATGACAACCTGATTATTGTCAATTTTGAAGAGCCCAGACATCGACGAAGAAGCAGTGATTGTATTATTCGACTTAGATGTTAAATCTACCATGTTTTGAAACTGGCCGCCTTGCAAAATTACAGAATACTGGCGTTTTTGATTGCTAGACGAATCTCAGTTATACGATGACAAGCTCTGCTCATTCTTGTGTCCCTTTATTTTGGTGATTTCTCAACCTTCAACCCCGGCATGTGACAAAAGGGTAACCGTTATCACCCATACACAATTATTAGTGTAGATTTTACTGAGACCACAATCATGGGAAATCACCTACATCATGTTTTCAAAGGTGTTGTCGCTAAGTGCTTTTGATGTGAACCACGTGGGATCAGATTCGCAAGCGTTTTTATGGGGCTGCTGAAAAAATGCTGTGATACTTGGACTGAGTTTTGACACGTATTTTCAAAAGGATAATACCGGACAGGAAGCAGTGCCAGTCGCATAAATTCTCGGTTTCTCATGATCATGGTCTCCTATACGTCCATGATGATTTTTCTGGGTCTCACTGTGCATCATTGTTATAAATTCGCATCCAAATCGTCTTTATCAATAACGAAGGACATGCTTGTCAAATCACACTGGTTCTCGCATCAGCGGCAACCAAAATCTAATGTCAGGTCAAACCAGACCTTTCTTTGAAGTTCAGAGGGGCTATCAGTGTTGAGGTGATTTCGGCCCATGATGGGTGGGGTTATCTAAGCCTAACTGCTTAAGACATTTCAACATTCCTGAGAAAATATTGTTTGCTATGTGGAATTCCTTGCCTAGGATGATACTGATATTTCTTTGGAATGGGGGCTGTCAGATGTGTCTGTGAATGGAAGCCCTGTTTTCAACAAAGGATGATTTGGAATAGTACTGCCCCTCAGCGTTGTAAACTTCCGCATAGAAGCATTTGAGGAGTTCATTCAGTACATCCAGAGGCAGCATCTCAAAATCTGTGTTTTCATTGTGAAAATGGAAAATTCTGTGCAGCAACCAGGTAAATTAAATCAGCTGAAAGTGTTTTTATGTTTCGGTGGTTGAGAAAGTATTGTATATAGTTCTTCTAGATGTCAATCTAGATCAAAACATCTGAATGCTTATGATTTCTCATCATATTACAGAAAAAAAGTATTTAATTAAGAACATAATTTAATCCAATTCGGCATCTTCAACAGCCTTGAAACATTTTGACAGCGGCTTGACATGTCCATTATCAACCTCTGAATCGAAATTAAATTAAATGAGGGATAAGTGATACACTGGCGTTCACTTATCAGCTTACGTTCAATTGAGTCTGCGTATTTACTTTCTAAAATTGAAAAGCAAACATTTTTGTTTATTGTAAGACATGTTAGCTTCACACTGAGAGCTTGACTACGACCCTTCGACAGTGGCATCATTACAATGTTTAAATACTCATACCTTCAGTACTTTGAGTTACTTTGGGTGATTGTTCAGTCAGTTCATCTCGGAACCAGGCTGGGTCAATATTTTCCTCCATATCCAACGCAAACACACCAAAGAAATCGCCGATGTCGAATGTAACAATTTCAGGCGTGACAGACATGTTTGTTTACCTTCATAAAGGTTAATGAGTGCAAAATATTCCTACACACAGTGAAACAGCTGTCAGAAGTGGTTATTGAAAATTTTTCACTTCTAATTTTTTCCAACAGCCAATCTAAAACGAGCATACTTAAATGTCATGGTAGAATGTCCCATCGCACAAGCTGTGACAAATTTGGAGAATTAAATGTTCAATTTTCACTATTACCTGTTTTATGCAGATATTTGTTTGTGCTATTCATACAATGGGCAATTATACAGATTTTGTGTAACATGCATTACAAAGCGTGAAATGTAATGGTGCTGGATCGACAATACCAATCATTGTACACCTGTGACAGCCCTGCTTAGACAGTAGATGATATAGCTCATCAGCTATCAGTATCTATTCAGTGACAACATAAATCTGCCATTTCCACAATAACAGTGTTTAAACACTCACTTATGAATGAACTTATATCTGCATACCTGGTGAGTAATACCTGTGATTTGACTGCTTGTATGGAACACCAATCTCTCACATCCGCCCTAACCAGTCCCGCAAAGTTAAAGATGCTCACTTGTACCCCTCAACTTTCTAACATTCACAACCCCTATCCAGCACATCCATACTGCCAAAGCCTTCCTTGTTCACCCTTGTACACATGGATTGCAGCCTCTATGAACAGCTTCCACAGCTACCAGTACCCAATGCAACCTACTGTATCCACACAGTCCACCTGACCTCATTCATTCAGATAACACACCATCTACCCGAGGCATATTGACTTTATGTTTACACACCCCGCAGCCACGTATGCATGTACCAATGAAGCTGTCAACCAGAAAGCTCGAGCTCAACAACCCATGACTGCTAGGAGAGGATGTTCAGCCATGAAAACCCTGAATGGGTATGCATGGCGTAATGTCTGTCCTGCTACCAATTCTTGTCACTTAAATTAAGTAGGTCAGTGAAATACTACTCTGCTTGCCACAGTCTGGTGGTGGGTATTGATTGGGTGAGGTTCAGGTATGTACCTGTCCACCGCATAAGGTTACTAAGTGTCTACCTCACATCAGCATTGCTAGTGTACTGGTGACAACTCATTGCTGCTTTACTCCAAAATCAATAACGTCTCGTCTTCATTAACACACCTGTGAAAGTCACCTAGTGTCGTGTGGTTTACAAACTGAAAAATATGTTTAATTTATGTGGCTTACTGTGCAGTGTCGAGTGACAGATGGCCACTCAGATTAGACAGCTGTGTGCTCAGCTGGTAACACACACGCATGGCCATTGGGGTAATTTACAGCTGATATACACTGTCCACTATACGTATAGGTTAATGACCCTTAAACAAGGTAGTTTTTTAAATAAACTGTGCCAGGGCTTTGCCCAAGCAGAGTTCATTTAAATAACTAACACAGTTACGGTGATTAAACAACTTACACCACAAGGGCATACCTATGAATTATGCATGTAGCCAAAACAAATATCGCTAAAATGGAAAACACAGATAAATTCTTACTTCTAAAATTAAAATAATTGTCCTAGGTCAGTTATTGTTTCCATCATTTCATTCAATGCGCCCAAATGCACTAACCGGCGATCACATGACTTAAGCTGGCGACAGCGCATGTAATGCTCGTGCTAGGCAAGTCATGCTCATGCAAAATTGTCTCTCGACATCTATATGCCAATCACATTTCGAGTTCAGAGTGGCAAAAATGGATTCAGTCTGAAAATATTTCAGCAAAAAACTTAAGCATCATTTTTATTCTGTCATTAATGGCTGAAATACTGCATAAATGACATCAACAAAAATTCATTTTATTAGTAAGAAACAGACATTGCGACGTTGGCCTTGTTTTATAAACATTTTCCTGTTTTAAGAACGTCATCATTAATGCTGAAATACTGCCCAAACGGCGCCAAACCAAAACTCTCTGTGCAGATACATCTTGGTTTCATTTTCATGACGGCAACTTGTGCATGTACAATACTTATAATTATACAATTAAAATTCGGATCCTTTTCTTCGCTCCAGGTGTGCGCACATATTACAGGACGAATGACGAAGAACAGAAGGCGGTCAGTGCTTCAGAACAGAGCCAGCAGAGTCCAACAGGATCTCGACTGAGTCTGATGACATTGTCCAAATGTCGAGACACATGTACTTTGAAAACTGTGTGGTTCATTTCAATTAAAATGTATGAAATGTTTCTGTTCATATTTATTTCAAAAAGATACTTACAGAGGTAATTTTCAAATATCGCTCGAGACGAAGCCGAGAAGCGACATTTGAAAATTACTGATGTATTCATATCCTAAGGGAAGATACATCAAAATACGGAGGCGAAGCCGAGCTATTTTGATGTATCTGCCCGTGGTAAAACACATTTTTATTAACCCTTTTAATGGTTATGAAATTTGAAAACCACATTCAAGGGGTTGAATTGCGTACAAACGTGATCTCAAATAACTCCCTAGGGAGATATTAGGATGCGTCCCTGATCAAAGGGGTATGTGAGTGAGTGAGTGAGTTTAGTTTTATGCCGCACTCAGCAATATTCCAGCTATATGGCAGCGGTCTGTAAATAATCGAGCCTGGACCAGACAATCCAGTGATCAACAACATGAGCATCGATCTGTGCAATTGGGAACCGATAATATGTGTCAACCAAGTCAGCGAGTCTGACCACCCGATCCCGTTAGTCGCCTAGAGGGTTATGTTGAAAGTTATTCTAAGTAACCACTTGCAGAAACATCAGACATAACTTGCCCTAGTGGTGTAAACTGGAATAAACCCTCAGCCACAGTTGATATACACTGTCCAAATGAATCCCCAACAATAGTTGATATACACTGTCCAGCAGATAAGTCCCACAAACAGCTGACATATGTTTCAGTTTCTTTTAAACTACATGTATGAGAAATAAATCTGTAAAAGCTGGAGGTGCTACAATGATAAGTTAAGCACGTAAACTTGCCAACAGTTTCAGGGAATATGTATATTCCCTCAGTGAATCAGACATTACACATATTACCTGAAATGTTCAGGGATTATGTATATTCCCTCAGTGAATCAGACATTACACATATTACCTGATATGTTCAGGGATTATGTATATTCCCTCAGTGAATCAGACAGTACACATATTACCTGAAATGTTCAGGGATTATGTATATTCCCTCAGTGAATCAGACAGTACACATATTACCTGAAATGTTCAGGGATTATGTATATTCCCTCAGTGAATCAGACATTACACATATTACCTGAAATGTTCAGGGATTCAGGGCTGAACAAATTTTGAAAACTTCAGTCACCCTGCAGGGCAAGTACTTTTTTTTTTGTACTCGTCCTGCAAGATTTTCACTCGTCCTACTTTTTAACTGAAATAATCTGCAATCTCACCATGATCATGATGTGTTTTCTTGAATAAAAGATATTGATTCCTATAGATTGTGTTATTGTCTTTTATATAGTCAGTGAACAAACATTATTCCATACCTTCTGGCTAGGATCCAAATGGAAGTTCAAGTATTAAAAATGACAACAGATGTGTGAGGTAACTGGTTTTTAATTGTCATGAAATTACATCACTGTAGTGACAATGGGATTGAACCAACATAAAACTAGAGCAGATGTAAATTAAAAATAATTGGCAAAAACTCGCAAATTTTGAAAAAGGTTCCCCTTCCATGGCAACATAATAAGCTGTTGTAAAAAGCTTGTTATAGATCACGCTGTTTTTTTCGTCAACTTTCTGTATTGACTTAGTGTAGATCCATTGTGCTGTTTGTGGATTTTCAACGACTTTCTCATGTTCACAACACTGAATGTGCTTCCTACTTTTGTCATGGAATTTCAGTGTCTCCCTCCTAAATTTATCTCTAAGACCTATCACAAGTCCACATTTTGTGAATTGGATCTGACAGTTTGGGGTATTTTCGGCATGGAATACAAAATAATTCATCTTCCGACTCGCTACATTTCACCCACTTAAATTCCTTAAACCACGTTGGTTGTACTAAACGTTTTCATTTTTCTCTGTCATATTTCTTTTGACTTAGCTTTCTTTGTTGAATTTGTTTTTCTTCCGTTTTCTTTTCCCCATCTCCTGCCCCTCCCACATACTTTCGAATGTCCATGCTGGCGTTTGTTAGTGCTAGCAACAAGCCCCTTACATCCACGACAATAGCAATAGTAGAATTACCTCCCCTCCTTGTGTATTTAACACTGTTATTGATTTATTATTGGCATAAGCGACACAATCAATATTAGTACGCTGTTGTTGATCAGTGCACGTTTTCGATTTTTAAATGGCTTGTAAAATACTTTGTTTAATAAATTGAAGACGTTATATGCTTTATTTGACAGCAAAAAAAAATGGTACTCGCCCGATAGGACGAGTAGTTTGTATTTTTAACTTGCCCGACATGAGGTACCACTCCTAAATACGAGCGGACGAGTGGATTTGTTCAGCCCTGGGATTGTGTATATTCCCTCAGTGAATCAGACATTACACATATTACCTGAAATGTTCATGGATTATGTATATTCCCTCAGTGAATCAGACATTACACATATTACCTGATATGTTCAGGGATTATGTATATTCCCTCAGTGAATCAGACATTACACATATTACCTGAAATGTTCAGGGATTATGTATATTCCCTCAGTGAATCAGACATTACACATATTAAATGATATGTTCAGGGATTATGTATATTCCCTCAGTGAATCAGACATTACACATATTGCCTGAAATGTTCAGGGATTATGTATATTCCCTCAGTGAATCAGACATTACACATTTTACCTGAATTGTTCAGGAATTATGTATATTTCCTGTAACAAATACACACTAAGAACTGACCTCAAGGTAGTGCTGAGTAGTTCACTAAGAAACTACTACAGCAGATCTGTACCAGGTTGTATAAATACAGCTGATCTGTACCAGGTTGTATAAATACAGCTGATAATTTATTAGCTTAGTAGTGTGACATCTCTTCAGTTTAGTTTAAAGAAACATTAGTATGTGATATCAATCAAACTAAATACTCTGGCACTCTGGTCTAAAATAAATACTGTGTGAGGGATCGTTTCCTGCTGACTTTTTCTGATACAAATGTTCACAATATCTGAAGATCTGATCTTGTAAAGTCAACTGCAAGTACCTCTTGTGGTCTGCATAAATTGTATATTCATACACTTATCCTATCTCACAGTATCACCTCTATATGTCTTCTTTCACGATCATGTTTGGGAACATGCTGCAGACACCTGACCTCTGCCCCAACTCCATAGAAGGACCTGACAATCATCCCAATTAGCATGCAGATCTCTCAGATGATCACTTGACAGCCTGCTTGTCGCTACAACCGTTTCAACGTGTGTTGTTCTCTCAGCTATACATTACTAAATTGTATAACTTATAAGTGTTGTCTCAAATTTAGTTATGCGTTTAAAATCAGTAAAAGCCAATAAAGAAAACTGTAAATTATTTCACATTTTTTACTGAAAGTGAGAGCTAAAAAACATACTGCCCAATGTCTAAATGTAAACATATTTGTGAAATGGGTTTGTGTGCTTATGTATAATGTTATACACTCAACATAGAAAATAGCTTGCAATAAATGTTGAAATTTGATTTCCTCTATGACGTCAAACGACAAGAGAGGTCACATGGGTGTAAAGGTAAGGGGGCATAACTCTGCTATTCATAATGTAAGATCAGTTTAACTCAACCAGGTCACTGGGAGAGAATTTGCTGTGAATACGGCCACTATGTTTTCATGATCTCTGCTCATGGTGAACCAAACCATATGACACAAAGATCCACGCTGTAACTGATATGTTTGGTAGAATAACAAACAAGAGTCATCAGAAGATGACGTATCCCCCCCGGCCCCCACATGTATGAAAGGACAAATATTCTTAGAGTTACTCCTTGTTTTTTAGACTAAGTTTGAATTGTTTCCATGGAATTCATGAAAATTATAAATGCCATATATCTATAACCAGCAAAGTCACAATTTCAAGATCTGTCTCATATATCTGCCAAGATCTGTTGACAGATATGAAATGGTTTTCGAGTTGTGCTCTGGGAACGAAGCCCACCCCTCCATTTTGAGACTAAGTCCGAAACGTTTCCATGGAAACCAAGAAAATAATAAATCACAAAAACCTTTGAAAACTAAAAGGCACCACTCTGGGGTCTGCCACACATATCTAGAAAGTTTTTGAGTTCTGCTCCAGAAACAAAACACACCTCTCACTTTTCAGACTAGGTCCGAAACGTTTCCATGGAAACCGAGAAAATAATACATCACAAGATCCTGTACATAGCGAAAAGGCACTACTTCAGGTTCTGACTGATATATCTACCAAGTTTTGCAGAAAAATATTGAATGGTTTTTTAATTCTGGTCCGGAAACGAAGCCCATCCCTCCATTTTGAGACTATGTCAGAAACGTTTCCATGGAAACCGAGAAAATAATAAATCACTAAAACCTGTAAATACCAAAAGGCACCACTATATGTTCAGATTGATATATCTACCAAGTTTTGCAGAAAAACATTGAATGGTTTTTGGGTTCTGCTCCGGAACCTAAGCCCATCCCTCCACTTTGAGACTATGTCCGAAACGTTTCCATGGAAACTGAGAAAATAATAAATCACAAAAACATGTACATAGCAAAAGGCACCACTTCAGCTTCTACCAAGTTTTGCAGAAAAATATAGAATGGTTTTTGAGTTCTGCTCCGAAAACGAAGCTCACCCCACCATTAGACTAACACCAAAATGTTCCATGGAAAAACAAAAAAAATATAACGCCAAAAATCTGTAAATGGCAAAAGGCACAACCATACGCTGAGATTACTATATCTATCAAGTTTGATAAAAAAGTATTCTGCGGTTTCTGAGTTATGCTCCGGAAACAAAATGATTACTGATGGACAGACGGACAGAGGGCGGAGTGACGGACAGTCAGATAGATGAGGCGTTGACTATATCCCCCTGGCATGTAATGCGGATGGGGGACAGACTGACGGACGTCAAACAGACGAGGCGTTGACTATATCCGCCAGCATTACATGCCGGGGGATAATAAAAAGAAATGATGCATGTATTACATCAGAAAGCAGGTGAAAGTGAATTGGATGACCCAATCAAGTATATAAGTTAGGTCTTAGATTCCCATATTCTCCTATTTCTGTAGATGTATTCTGATTATCTTGCACCATTAATTACAGAGTACCAGCCATATACATTCAAATATAATGAAATAAATGAAAAAATTACACCATTTTAGTTAACATCACGGCTTGTTTTAGGTTTTCTTAAACACTGGAGAAAGATGGTTTGTTGATTAGTATGTACTTTACACAATTTCCATTTAAAGGATAAAAATCTTTGAATCTGATGCTCTTCTGACAGAAAACAAACTGGCTGATTTCATCACTCATAAATGATGTCCTGAACAGATGAAAAATTAGATATTTTGATGGTGTATCTTCATGTGGACAACACACACCTGTTTGGAAACCAATTTCTGCTAGGTGACACTGAGAAGCGCTGCAGTGTGTTGTGTCTGGATAGGAAACAATCTAGATGAGCTGTATATCTGTGATCACAGTAAATTTATCACATTTATCATGGCTCAGCCCACACCTTCTGTCCATGTCCTATTCCTCACAAAAAAAAAAGACCCGAAAGCTGATGAGGCATATTTTGACTATATCAGAGCAATGTGTTGTCAGGATAAGTATAATTAACTACAAAATTTACAAATTGCATACATTTTAAACCTTTTAATACTACTTTGTTTACAGATATAATGGAAGGTACGTCCTCAACTGTATGGTTGTTGAAATCAGGTGTTGCATTCCTTTTGGTCTTACAGGATTTTACTACACACACAAATATGCAACTGACTGAAGTGGGACCCAACTCATCAGCTTTTAGTGCTGGTCTGATTAATTGAAATAATCAAAGCCTGGTCGCAATGACCAAACGACCATGCAATCGATTACATTTTCTCATAATCAAACACAAAAGATTTTAGAACTACCAATTAACCTTTGAAGCACTTGATAAAATGTATCTTAGAATATGTCAGAGCCTGGAAACAGATGATATATTCTTAGAAAGCTCTCTGCACTTACTAAAGAGTCATGACTGAACATTTCATGAAGACTCCAGAAAGTAACATCATTTTTTACTTATCTGCATTAACAAAGTGAATAGGAAGATCTGACAATGTTGCTAACCAATATTTTTTGATGATTGTTTGTTGGTAATGAAGCAATAATCAGTTGTTCAACCAACACTATTAAGTATGATACATTGTATTCCACATGTCCTCTGCATCTGTTCAACATGGAAAGTTAGTCATGTTTTATCAGATACATTATACATGAACATAACATGAAGAGCTATAGCACCTATTATATATTTTGTTCATTCACTAACACAGTCACACCCTGTCAGAAATTGATAGGCCTCCATGCCTTAAATGACAACCATGTGACAATCTACACTTTGCATCTGTTGTTATAAAGAAGTTGTCTATCCATAAACACTCTCCATCACACTACCAGAGAATCTGTTGTAACAGTTCCATATATAATCATTTACAGTGGAACCTGTCACATCTGGACTGTGTAATCAGGTTTTCTCCATTATCCAGACTGCACACTGAGTCCGCATAAGAACACAATTGTTCTTAATTTATCATTCTAAATTGCTTCGGCGAAAGGCACCGACAATACTTTATCAGACGATAATGTGCACTTTTTGCATTACGTCACAATGTGTTGACGTCGCCACACCATTCCAGTCTGCCCCCTCGTAATCAAACTTTTTCGAACAATGTAACTGACGTCACGATAGATGTCAGTTGCCATCGCCTCGTACAGCCTCCCACTGTAAACTGCTTCGTCTCATCCCGTTTCTTGGTTTGCAGTTGCACCACACAGCCAACATCACTGTGGAAACATTATGTTTATGTTTTCCAACGGATAAAATGTCTCATAGTTCGACTCAAAATCTTACAGAGACACGGTAATGTTGGCAATGTTTACATTCCCATAATGCAATTGTGGAATGTCGCTTGACTTGTCAGCTTCCTCTGAATGTACTGAACTTTCGCTGGTAGTAGAAATGAGGCGGTCATATTGTCTTGTATGGTTTAAGAGAATCACGGATGTAATTAAAATGATCTAGAGAAGATATTTAACCCGAACATAAACCATCATCAAACTGTTCATCATTTGTTTTTCTAGTAACCTTTGTCTTAACATAGGGGGCTGACACGTCAAAAGAACACCGCGTCAGTTAACCCTGTGTGAGGATTCTTAATTTAGGTCACAGACACCGTCGTTTGTTTTCTGCCACAGATTAATCAAAATTAGGCTTAGAAGTTATTGAATATGGCATCTTAGAAAAGAAATACAGTTCGCTCTACCACCATGTACAGTGTAATAAAGCACACTTTTGCCCTGAACTATTATAGTTAAAGCACGAGGAAGCTTTATTACACTATACATGGTGGTAGAGCAAACTGTATTTCTTAATTAAAGCTTGCTTTACAATCTGTAATCTCTTTTATGGATTAGGGACTAAAATAACAACCACAGCTATCAACTTATATTGAGAACTATGCTTTGTAATCCAGTCTTAGCTGAATAAATATCTGTTACTAATCAAGGCCAACTCAGACCACAAGACATCATACTGCATCTTCTCACACTTCGAAATTATGTAATATTAAGTAAGGTAATATACGTTAACTCACTGTGGCAGTATCTGTGGTAATGGACAAGATTTGTGTAATCCAGAGAGGTTCACAATCTGGACAAATGAGTCGGTCCCAGGTTAGGCCTACCTTTAGAATACAGCACCACAAACTTTAAAGACACATCATAATACTATTTTACGTAATTGCATGTGATTTTGTTCAAAAGCACGTTCTTGAAACAATGCGCTATGACACTGGCACAGCAACAAGGTTATCAAGCTCAGCGAGTGCATATAAGCTCCGCTCACTGATGTTTCATCTCTACCAGCCATGTCATTACAGAAACCAAATGATGTTGGGAGTTTCCAGTAGTAGTTCACCGCGGGTGTGCATTGTTTCGCAGGCACAAGTTTTAAATATATTTTCTTTTTTGACTAATATGCTCATATTTCTTTGTCTCAAGAGGTACTGAGGTGTTATATTTTGTGTATTTAATTATTTAATATTTTTTAAATTTATTAAGTATGCCTTACACTGGTCACATTATCCTTACTGTGTCCCCTACAACACCTTTCTGTCATGAAAGCACACAACGATTTTTATACAAGTGCGTCATTCATGCATGCATCGTGAAATCAATGTCTGACGCCTGACGTCAACAACCGTTTTCAGTTCGAACCATATCGGCCCATTCCATACAACAATTTATCTTGTAGATTACGGAATAGGACGATCGTGACAAATGATATCGGGACCATTCGGCAACCGTCAGTAGATTGAAAGCATGAGGCACCAAGTCTACCCGTAACCTTCATAATTGTCTGCAACCAATTCGACTCTTTCTGTTCATTTCCGTGACGTCACAGGAATGACTAGCTAAATTTGCACACTGTGCAACAATGTGGACGTAGCCCAGTCGGTTAGCTATCAGGCTCACAATCCAAAGGTAGCGGGTTCGCGTCTGATGGGTTCTCACAAACCGGTTGCCTGTGTCACTGCCATGAGACCTACAGCTGAGAACGTCCTCACGAGAAATTGTGGTGCTGAATTCTTAAGGTTGTCCATAATAGACAGACTCCACTGTATTCTTCTTCTTACTATTTTTCAGCCATTTTTTTCCCACTTATAACTTTAAATACCAGTGTTCAGAACATCAACATGAAAAGCAACAGTGTTCACAGAAGACATCTTCCATTGTAAAGTGCACACTGTCAGACTTGATGGTTACAAACAAAATGAAAGTAAAACATTGTTACTTTGGGTTTTTTTTCAGTTCACTGCTATTGCAAATAGATATAACTCTAAAATAGACAAAAAAATAATAAAAAATAAATGTTTATTTTAAAAAATCACACTTTATTCTGAGTGCTAATGTGAGCTCTGTTCATCAATAAATGACATTGGCAAATTTAGGTCCACCATGAATTACATTCATGCCATATCGAAAAGAAATAATTATAAACCTAGTCTAAACATGTGCACTAGATTACATTAGCAACATATCTAACACACATTGAATGTCTTAGAGCACGAAATATGCAAAAGTGGTAATAAAGAAATTGCTTATTGAAAAACATTCAAGTCTATGAAGAAAATCCAGTGAACGGTTTTTGAAATATATTGATGACAATCATAACATACAGTTTTTAGCATGCTGATATCTTCACTGTGACCTTGAAAATAATGTGAAGGTCACCAAAACTGACTTTGCACCTTCTCTAGGAAAGGCTTGAAAATGAAGAAAATACAGAGAACAGTTCTTGAGATATCTCACTTAACATGATGCTTAACTGTCTGAAATATTCTCAGTGTCACTATGACCTTGAAAACTATGTGAAGGTCACCAGATTGATGGGTCCTGCGCCTTCGATCCTAGATGAAGCGTGATGTTCAATACAAAGAAAATCCAGAGAATGTTTTTTGAGATATTGTGCCGACATGCTTAACATGTAACTTAACATGGTGAAATCTTCAGTGTCACTATGACCTTGAAAATAGTGTAAAGGTCACCAACATTGACTGGGCCCTGTGCCTTCCCTAGATAAAGTTTGGTGTTGAATATGTAGAAAACACAGTAAACATAATCGATGAGATAACCTGCTGACAAGGGCCAAACATTAAAGTCTTAGACCTTGAAATAAAGTTCAAGGTCACCAAACTTGACTGGTACCTTTATCATACTGTGATGTACCTAGGTACCAAATATGGAAAGAATCGTTTTTCGTGCTTGATATTTCCAGGGTATATGTACCGATAAATCTCCACTAAACCTTGGATGCATCTGCAGCTCAGTCTGATAATTTTATTACTGGTAAACACATATAAGATGATCCACGGACCTGACAAATGACCCCAATTTGCATACTTGGGAACACCCCACAGAACAATCCACTTGAAACAAGAAGGAGACAGGTTGTCTGATAAATATCGAGAAGTTAATTTTCCCTGTGCGTTTCACGCATGAATTGTTATAGCGCACTCAATTTGGGAACAGGTACAATCCCAACAAATTGAATCAACACAATATACTGAGCAAATATGTTTAGGCCCACCGATCCATTTCATGAAGCAAATGACATTTTCCTGGGGTTTTTTTAACAAAATTGTTGAATATCTAAAATGCTTGTCAATGTCCCAATCATCTATTTGTCTTCGTCTTAACTAAAGGTTAGCGTGGAATATCAGTATCTTATGCCTGAAATTGCAGTCTTATCATTCGAACGAATATGCGGTGTTGATTTCATGTCACGGTTAGCATGTATTGCACGTGCATAATTGTCAAATGCGTTTAGTGCGCAGGATCATCTAATATGTGTCTAGCAGTACATCATTTGGCTGGCTTTTTATCCAATCAGGTGCCTACGCTGGATAAAATCACATCTTAAATGATCTAACCAATTATACTTGGCAACACAATGCAGACATACTCTAAAAGGGGTATACGTAGAGGGAGTTCATCCACATATTTTATTAATGTTTCAGGTCTGTCAATTTGTCTGTAGGACCCAAATCTCAGTTGCACTGCAAACAAACCTTCGTGGCTGCAACTGCTATCTTTGCTGACTTTGGTAAGCTCGGTTGTGATGGTGGCTTTGCTGATTGGCTACTGAGAGATTGTGGAGCCAGCAAAGAGCAGGAAATCAGAAAGGCAGGGGCCATGGGCCATTTGGCACATTTTAATGAAACAAGGCCCATTTAAATTTTGAAGTTTACTATGCATACAATGGCAGTTGCCCATTCTGAATTCAGAAAAAAGCTAATGATCCTGAAAATGGCCCATTGTCAAAGCTCTCTTTCCCAATCCCTGAAAGAGAGGTAATAAAATCATCAGGCTTCAGATGCATACATGGTATAGTGGAGATTTATCATAGTGTATTCACTGAAGATTATTGAGGATGATGGTTCTTAATATTCAATTCGTTTGGACATACGGAGCCTAATACTTTATTCCTTGTTAAACCTGCGGCAGGGGTTAAATAATAGATGATAATAGCTTCTTACAAGTTTGCTTCAAAAGCAATATTGGCCTACAGTTTTGAAGCTAATGTGTGAGTTTACAACCTTCTGGAATGTAAGGTCTACCAAGGTCTTACAAAGGGAAATACATTAAACAAAAATCAGCAGTATTTCCATAGTCATAACCATGAATTTATCAGCTTGTTTAAACATTATCAAGCGTTGAAAATATTTTCACACAGTTATCTGTAAGTTTGTTCTAACAAACACTTGGCATTGCTGATAAACGTTTAGTCTTAAGCTGTAATTACTTCTATTGATTGTTCAAGTGAGAACCGACTTTAAGTTTGATACTAGATAAGAAGGTTGCACCCATACCCTGAACTTTCCAGACTGTTATGAGACTGATAAATCTATAAATCACATGATTTCTGAACAAAAAAGTCCCATGAAATTGGTCAGCATTGTCCTTCTTGATTTGTAAAACAGTAGACCTCAATGACTTGAGGTGGTAGACCTCAATGAGAGCAGGTACCTGTGACAACTCAGGTGGTGGTGTCCTCTTTGGATGATACAACGGTAGATCTCCATGTCATTGAATACCTAAGATAACTTTCAATAGTTTCATATTATGTTGTTACTCATATACATCTCTAGTCTGTCCATTCCACATCCAATCTCATTCACAAAGTTCATCAAAAGCTGAGCCAAATGAAGAACATAAACAATGCAGTGTCATACTATCGGTGACATTCTAACCTTGAAACGTCAAACTACTGTATGTCCATAAACACACATTTTCATCTGCCCATCTGTTTCCAAGAAATATGAAAAAAACATTTTACCTAATTTTCTTGGTGAACAGGTGGCAGATTGACAACTAGCAATATTACTACTACAAAGATAACAGAGGATTTTCGCAAGATCAGCATTGTCACCATAAAATTATTCCACATAACATTTAGCCCTTCATCAGCTTGTCACAAAAAAACTTTTTCTAGCTGGTCACATAAAGCCTTATACTAGATGGTCACATAAAGCCTTCTAGTTACTGGTTGGTCACATAAAACGTTTTCCTAGCTGGTCACATAAAGCCTATTATTAGATGGTCACATAAAGCCTTTTACTAGCTGGTCACATAAAGCCTTTTACTAGCTGGTCACATAAAGCCTTTTTGTTATTGGTTGGTCACATAAAGCCATTATTTTTGTCCACATATTTTTAGTCAGTACAAAAGTATACATATATTTGTGTAGTCCTTATATAGACTACACCGAATCCATCCAGATACATAGTACAGTACCATCCAAGCCATATTTGACTTTTAATTGCGAGAAAGGTAATATACCATGTGAATCGCATATAACTCTAACAGTACAGAGTCCTATTGAAAACCATGACTTAATAATGGAAGTTTTGATGATTAAATTGATGGTTAAGCCATAATGGTTACGTTAGCATCTAGCTTATTTCCATCACATTTATACAATCTATAATACACATTCCAAGGTTCCAATACATCTTGACAGAAAGGGTTTTCCAATGAAACAAGGGTATTGATCTTGGCTCCAAGTTTAAGATATATTATCTACAGGAAGATATTTTACATGGCTATTGTTTCTAATATATTTTTGGAGATATGATAGTTTTAAGGAACTAATAAATAAAGTGAATCCTCAATGCCACCATCTTGAACGGAGCATCATACAGCAACCACCTATTGTGCAACCAACAAGTTAAGGAAGAAACATCGAGATACCACAGGCCAAGCAAGTACATGTGTCTCTCCTACTGAGATCCAATCACAGTCATCAATATGGATGGAGATCCTGTATTCATACAGAAACCACATCACGGACATCTTCGAGATGGACATTGTGTACAAGACAGATCATCACGACTTACTTATCTGTGTGTACTTAAATGGACTCAGTTCAGGATATACTCTCTTATTGTTGATATGTGCAATCTGGTATATTTGATCATACACCAGTACACTGTTACTTCTTATTTCTATACCACAATGTATTTTTTGCATGTGAAAGATGTGCTCCAAATTACTTCCACAGAATAAAGTCAGAATAGTGATATTCTTTTGTCCAGCTAACCACAACCGCATTTTTATCATGAGTCAGTATTAAGACATTAACAGCAAAGCAATATTCAGCATTTTAGAATTTTGACGTCAGAGCAGGGTTACTATCAAAAACATTTTTTATTGGGCATAGCACCAACAAATATGGGCAGGCTCTGTCAGCAACAAAGGATTAGCACCCATTGTAGGAGTGTTATTTTTTTATTGGGCATAGATTAGATTAGATTGGATATTTATATAGCGCACATATCCACGCACTAGTGCATGCTCAAGGCGCTGGTATTTTCCCCTCGATCACCGGATGTCAATCTCAACAGCATATCGTATTTCAATCTCAACTCCCTGGGGAGTATACAACTCTTGCTGCCACGAGGCGCACCGAGTTTATTGTGGCTCTCTCATCCTAACGAGGTACCCAATTGACAGCTGGGTGGACTGGGACACATAGTCACAGCACTTTGTCCAAGTTTACTGCACGTTGCTGTACCCGCAACTAGGTGTATGTACGTGTTCATGTGGCCACCATCTGGTCATATACCAACGGATTCGTGGGTTCTTTTAAGTGCACAGGGTTGTGTACTGTACACTAGGGGTTGTGACAACACTGAAAGAGTCTGCACACAAAGTTGACTCCAAGGTTTTTACACCCGGTCACAGGTGGGCTCGATCCCGAAACCTCAACCTCGCTGGATCACTAGCCTGGCGCCTTAGCCAGCTCGCCCACCATGCCCCCTATATGGGAAAGCTCCGCCTCAGACACAGGAATCATACTAAAAAGGGCAACAGTACCCACAGGTAACCTCTGAGTCGTGCGGTAAAGTTACACTCCTGTTTTCAAATTCCTTCATGTGAAATATCTGCTGAGATGTTTAATGCATACTTTTTTATTACACCAATTATTATCATTACTTGGCACTGAGCCTCACCACTAAGCAAGACTCCAGATTTGAATATCTTTTTCTGAATTATTTATTGAATCTGTCCGAAGTAGCCAATACGCGGATGTGAACTGTACATTACAACGATCATTTGATTTTTTTTCAGATGTCAGACTGACATGATGATCACTGTCGTACCCTCATTGCATTGATATATTTGCCGCACAGGATGACAACGACATGAAGAATTGTTTTTCAGTGATTATGTACTGATTCACAATATTGGTATTTATATAGCTTCACTCCTATCAGTTTGGACTCAGTTTACTTAAGCTTGGCGTCCAAGCTTTACGGAATTGAGGGAAATTGTTATAGTGTCTAATTCAGGACAGTCATCGTCCAGATATTTCTAAAAAAAACCAAACTATATAACCAAGCCATATGGGACTTATTTGTTATTCTACATTCTTAATTTTTATCACTACCGCAGCCAAGTGTCTTGTCAGCTACCTTGTTCCTCTTTATCACTTCCATTAATTACCGTATATGACATTTATGGTCTTTATTGGTCATCTCCCTTGGCTGTGTCTGTCATCACAACAGCTGTAGAAGGAAGTGCTATTGTTTCTATATCTGCCCACTGTTGAATCTTTGCCTGTCCATTGTTGTTAAAATCTGTATATATACGTATGCTCACAGCTATACTGGGTGTGTGTAGTCTGGTATACCGACTGTCTGAGTAGGGACAACCGCGAGCATGATTATGCTACTCGCAGGAAAGGCCGTGGGGTTGAGCTGGAAGTCAGCTCTCCTCATTCATGTATACTTTTCATTCTATACCTCATTCTTGTGTAAGCAACTAAAGAAGTTCACACTAAACTATGCCTTCATCAAATGCCTATTCATTTGTCTTCATCAACATAATGTTCATCTTAAAAATGAGCTAATTCTCCAGTCACCGTATCCCTCCGTTGACAACAGATTCTGGTGGGTTAGATAAAGCAGCAAATATATGCACTAGTGTCGACAATGCTACATAACAATTATTTTGCGAATTAAAGTCAAATTACGTTTTCTCCAGTTTCCTAATATTCTTCTAACATTATCTAGTGTTTCACCTGTGTTAATCATGGATAGGTCTTCTAGCTCTGCATATGATATGGTTCCCAAAACATCAAAATTACCTTCTTCCCTGTCTAGTTGGAGGTTGTTGCATAACTTTAGCCTACCACCTGCCATAGAGTCTAGCCATGCAGCCTTTGTATTTTGAATGTTTACTCTTAGTCCTGACATTTCATAAAAAGTTTCTAGAGTGTTCTTTGCTGCCTGTAGACAACTTTCTGACCCATCTAGAAACAATTCTGTATCATCTGCATACTGTGTTATCTTATGTTCAATATCATGTAAAACAATACCTTTGATTTCATTTTTCTGTCTGATCATTATCCCCAAAATTTCTACAACTAATAAAAACAGGTAAGGGGACACTGGGTCACCACATAACGCCTGTAACTGGCTGGTGACATAAAACTTTTTACTAACTGGTCAAAAAAAAACAAAACTAGCTGGTCATATAAAGCCTTTTACTGGTTGGTCACATAATGCATTTTACTGGTTGGTCACATAAAGCCTTTCACTGGTTGGTCACATAAAGATTTTACTGGTTGGTCACATAAAGCCTTTAACTGGCTGTTCACACAGCAGAAATGACTTAGCTTCTTTTTTTGTAGAAACCCAATGGATACTGGGTAATGTAGGTTTCCGCTGGGTTTCAGTATATGGAAACATGCAATGAGAGTTTCTGTGTAGTCTGAGTTTCCAACTGTGACTGAAACTGTCTTTAGAAGTTTCCACTTAGTTTCAGTTCGTTAAAACATTCCTGGTAAGAAGAACTTGATTTCTGCTGTTGCGGACACCTAGTAGATACTGGGTAATGTAGGTTTCCGCTAGGTTTCTGTATCCGGAAACTGAGAAAAAAAAACATTTCTGCGTATCTGAACCCACAATCTTAGCTTGGTGCTGGTCCACTGGGGACTATATTTGCGTACTGTTGCATTTGCAAAATAGTTTCGAAAGACAATAACAAGCAAAAATAATAAGATTTCGAGATTTCCGGAAACCTACATGAAAAATGTCAGATAGATATGTCAAGTCATATAAGTTCATGGAAACTATTGTTGTTGGTTTAAGGCAGTTTCCTGGGGCTGAAAGTATCAAGATTACTTTCAGCGTCTGGGAACTGTCGGAAACCAACAAGGTTAGTTTCCAGAAATGGAAACTGACAGGAAAGTGTCATTGTTAGTTTCCACTGTATAAAACAAGTGGAAAACATTATCGATGGTTTCCATTAGTGAGATCTTGAATGAAACAATTGTAGAAAAATAAATGTGACTCGATATGCATATATCCAGAAACCTACATTAAACTGCCAATGTGCTATGTTCAACTTAGTGATCACAGTGTTTCTGTACACCAGAATTCAAATACAGGATATTGTCACATAAAATAATATTAACTTCAGGACAATGGAAACCTAACTGAAAGAATATGGAAACTTAAGATTCTACTCAGTCTCTTTTAGGTCTTGTTTGGGAAATTTAGGAAAAATCTTAAGCTTAGGAATTACTGAGTAAGGAGCCATTGGGTTTCAGCTTCCATTTGTGATATTTCTCAACGTGGTACATACTGATATACAGTAACTGGGAGTGGTGAGGCACATTACATATAACTGTACCAAAAAGGACAATATTTTCGTGAATGTTCTAGGGCAGAATTATATTTTGTACAGCAACATAATACAAGACACAACAAATCTGTTTTAGTGAATTTATAAAGTTTGTTCTAGGGTACATAAAATATAAGTGAATCATACTTCACACACATTTGCCCAAACTGTAACTTGTTGTCTGTCTCACCCAGAAGAACTTCATGGTGAAAAGGAAATTGAAATGCAATGGTTTTTTAAAATGGTATTACAAGAAAAATGAAAACAAAACTCAGACATCAAACTTAAAACAAGCTAACGTTAACCATTAGGTTATTACCTTGTTCGAGGAATGTACCTATCAATATTCACATGAAAGAGTCCAACGATATGCTATTCACCTGCAGCTGACAAAAGACCTGTTCCGTGTCATGTGCCTTTTTTTAGGTTTGTTTTTCGCATTGGTGTATCTTCTCACCTGACAATTTAGTGGGGGCGTGTTGTGACAAGGTATTAACTGGCTCTTAGCCCCAGCAGCTATTACTGTCTGCAGCTGACAGTGAACTGTGTTTAATGATGTTTTTTTTCATCATAATTTAAAGGTGTCATGTATCATGTGTGAATTGTATATGCATTGTGTTTTGTGTATTAGAGAAATGGTGACGAAAATGCGAGCATCGTGTATGCAATGTATCATGTTCGTATGCTGCTTTCATACAATATTTTAAAAGAATCAAGTATCATGTGTGAATGTTATATGCTGTGGTACAATAAATTTAAGAAGAGGCTGTACTTAATCCCTTGTAAATCCCCCCTTAGTCAGTTAACCACAGGTGACTGATTCACACCCTGAAACAAAAGCAGGGGCACAGTGGGGTTTACTCCAACCCCACCCACCCCACCCTTTTGACAAATCCGCTGTGCAAGATAAAAGTAATAAATCAATTAGATTGTTATCGGTTAATCCTTTCATCCGTGTTTGTTATTTTAACTCAGTTGACAATTCCTTTTGATGCTCCTCCAACCATACATTACACAACATGCAATACATCAGACCTTGATTTATAATTTTGAATATTTAGTGCGGACATAAGAAATGCTAAATGGGAATCATTGTCGGGCAATTTCGGATTTACATTGCTGGAATAGCTTACATTGTTTCATTTATTTAATGCCTGCCAAGGAAGGGAGCTGCCCGGTCCCTGCGTTCGTCTCGCACTTGTTTTGAAGTATGGTCTGTGAGAGTGAGGTAGTAGAGATTGCAATTTGTATACTTGCTACAATTTTCTTGAGATATGGCAACGTATATCACAACTAAAGCTTTGGAACTAAGGATCTGGGAACCTTAGAGCGACCGCAACGGACACCCAGGGCAGAAAAATTAACAGTGCCCATCTTTGTCAGGTAAGTTTCAGATGAAATTTTCAGTTTGTATCGAATGAAACGTTATTTTACAGTAACCATTCCCTCGCATTTCGACTTCCGTCACAGTGATTGATGTAGCTATTGCATTTTGATGTGAAATTAAAATGTACCTGTACACTGAGTCTGAAATGGTCATAATACTGATATGCAGGAAATCAACAAGTGAAATATTGATGAAATAATTAGTTCATGATAATAGTTGGAAAATACTACCAATCGACATATGTTCATAATCCAAATGTGTGTCTCTTTATGTTTCAGGATGTTGTGAGAAGAATCATGGAAAAGTTCGGACTTATTTAAGGTAAAATGACTTTCTCCAACTTTTATTACTGCTCGACATGATAATATATTTAAAATACTTGCCATGCTTTCAGCACATCCTCCTAAAAGGTTATATAAATCTTAATGTAATTTCAATGTCTTTGAAATGTATATTGCATGGATTATCCTTATCACATCTTTTTCCATATTGTCTTAAAGTAGATAATTTCAAAGTATCCATAAATGTTTTAGTATCAACCATTCTCAAACCCCCTTCTTCATAGTTGTTTTGATTATGTTTTATTTTATCATTATCAATCTAAAACAAATCATTTTTTTCAAGGGAAGTGATTTAGCCTGCTGGTAGATTGGGCAGGGAATTGTAAATATGAACCAATTTTATTATTGTTATTTTATCAATAAGTGTTACATTTCTTTTTCTCCTAGACTGTTTACCCACTACCCTTCGTGATCTGGTGTAAATTAAATACCTAGTACATCAAATACACCAACTACCCATTCAATTGTCAGATCATTACATATCTTATCAATAGATTTAGCCTTTGATCCAGTTCAGGTTGCTTTCAATTTATCTAAATTTTTTAACTTTAACTTTTAACTGAAACTATCTGAAAGTAGAGAATAGTGGAAAACATATGGAGCCTCTTTGGAATGAAGGTAACTAAAACCCAGTGGAAACTTACCGGAATCTGGGTAACAGAAACCCACTGGATCCCTACTGGAATCTAGGTAACAGAAACCCACTGGAGCCCCAACTGGAACCTGGGTAACGGAAACTCACTGGAGCCCTACCGGATTGTGGGTAACTTGCCAGTTTCCATTTACCGGAAACTGGATGGAAACGTAAAGAAACGATCCGGACACCTACCTGAAACTTACGTTTCCATTTTGTTTCAGTTAGGTTTCCTGTAACGGAAACGCACCCCCTCCGAAACTCAGTTCATGAGTTCATGAAGTCTTCATGAAGTTCATGAAGACTTCATGAAGAGTTCATGAAGTGTTCATCAACTTTCGCTTAAATCTTCATGAACTTACTTCATGAAGACACACTTCATGAAGACTTCGTCAACTTCATGAAGTAATTTCACACTTCATGAAGTTTTGTTACTTCATGAAGACATTTCATGAAGAGTTCTTCAACTTCATGAAGTTATTTCACACTTCATGAAGTTATATGTTACTTCATGAAGTTTTTGTTCATGAAGTAAGTCTAATCTTATTCACTACAAATTTCCAGAGTAAACTACATTAAAAAGAAAATACAGAATAAATATTACAAGCTACAATAATTTTATTCATGTTATGTAAATGATTACAGATGAGGCATATACATACTTTCCACATATTTAATTAAGTTTAAATTATCTGTAAATCCTATCTCTCGTGGCATTACTAGTGTTTGTCTAGTAATTCTTGTTGTTGTTTCATAATTTATACAACAAACAATGCATGAATGAACGCTAAACGATTCTGTGCCTAACAGGAGTTGTTTTAGTAACATAGGGACAGTTCAAGTTAAAACTTACCTTCCTAAAATAGCTGTGTAACCAGTTGGTACTGTGGAAGTTTTCTACTTGTCTTCCTTATCCATATTTACTCCATAAAGTAAAGTTTTCCTGTCAAAATCGTCTCATTTCTTTGAATTTCTCCCGTGATTGCTCACGATCGGACATGCATGCAGATACTTTACTATTGCAAGAACGTCTTCCGCAAAGTTCATAACGAAGCAAAAACATAAAACTGTCAAAAACATTAACAGTCGACTCGGTACTAGAAAAAAAAGAAACCTGGAAAAATATTTTGATATCGCCATGCTTCTGACAGCTTTCATAACCCGCAAATTGATCTTTTCGTTGAAAACATTCAATGCTCTCGATTTTAGAACACATTCCACTGTCACTCCCTGTCCAGCACGATATGACCCTAAAACTACATCAGTTTAGACTAATGAAATAAAATTTACGACCAGGGACATCTGCATTATAAACTATTCTTCCAAGTTATGATCGACAACGGAACGTGAACTCAGAACATGTTTTTACGGGATCCCCGCCGTTGACAATAATACGACATGTATATTGACAAGTTCTAATTTCGATATTGATACCTAAATATTGTAATTTTTGCCATTATTTGTTCATAAGACGAGAAATTATACACTGTCGGTATGATGGAGTAACTTTCACGCCAAAACTGCCCCGCCCTTCGTTCTTCCGAAATCTATTGCGACTTTAAGAACGGATAACAATAATCATACAGCTTATTTTATTTATAGACACGATTTATTCCTGATCTAAGCTTTATATTTACACTTAATTTTTCTTTTCTAACAAAAAATGTCTTTACTTCAAACTTGCAAAATTCGATACGGAAAGACGCGACTGTTTCCCGGCATGACGCCATTGCTGATGTCTTCGAGCACGAGAGCGAGGCAGCGAAATGCAACTTCGCCAACAGACAACGATTCAGGCGATGAATATCACTAATGAATTTGCGATTCGCGCATTTCGTGGATGATACAACGATGGATATGTCAAGAACTGACTCAAGATAAAGGAATCGACTAGATTAACTGCCTATGGATGCGTGATTTCCATGAGCGGTACGTAAATAACAACAATTTTGAAATTATTTTGAGTGCCGGAATATGCATAAACAAACATTGGTGAAGGGATAAGCAACTCTCTTTCAGAAGGATGACAGAAACATTTATTAAACATATAGCAGTGTATCAAGTGTTGTTTTTACACAGTGTATGCCTCTTAGTCTCAGAAGGAAAATCAGTAATGTGTACGGAATGATAATGTGAACTTTGTGTACGATGGGACTAACACAGGGGCATGTAACGCTGGTGACTTAAATCTGAGCACATGCAGATGGTGTCAGAGTTCAAGGTGCTAGTTTGGTGCTAAGTTTGTTTGGCTTAGATTTTAAACAACGAAATAAATTCAAATGAAAAGGGAGATAATTGCTATAGGCACTTTCAGGGATGTTTCATTTTCTCTCTGTCGTTTTTGTATTCAGTTTTGGAATAATTACCGATTGTAAATTAAAAGTGAATGTGCCACAATGTTTAGTCATCTATTTGAGTTGGAAATAGGTTCAGTTACATGAAGATACGTTTTTCTATTTTATGATGTGCTGATTATTTTAAGTGTTGGGAAATGCAGATATTTCAGAATATATTTGATTATGAATGTAGACTAGTGATTTAGAAGCCACTTTTGTTACTTGATATGCACTCTTTGTATTAAAAAAAATAATTTAAGGTCATCAGTGTAAAATTAAATTATTTAAAATAGTTTAATTAATCAGGTGAAAAATTATCTGAAACAAGTTATATATACTTAACATTTTGAGCAATTTGTTGTTTTTTTTAAGCAACAAAGTTTCAGTATTTACTTTAGACTCTTTGAAATGGAAAGACTATGATTAAATGTTGTTGGTTGGAATGTTTTTCAGATTTCCACTGGGCGATTCTGAGGAAATGGGGGCGATTCTGCAAGTGTTGAAACACAAAGATGAAGTTCTCCTCGATGATTATATATTCCTGAGCCAAAGTGTTCACTCTTCGCACTGAAGACTTGGGTTTGATTCGTAACATGAGTACAATGTATGTAGCCCTTCTCTTGGGTTCCTTGTCGTGACATTGCTGGAACTCAACTCACTCAGTCACTAACCATTCTAAAACCAATGTGGGCATCTTGAGTGATGTTACCACTGCTCTTCCTGAAGGTTCTTCCATCCTGTGTCTTCTGAGATTAATTGTGATGCCCCATGTACAACTTCCAGGTAGATGATTAAAGGCCCTGTTGTAAATTCTCTGTTGGTTGTGACTCTCATTGTCTACTTAAAAACATACAGTCTGAGGGGATTACACTTTCTGAAATTGTATATTACAATCTACTCCATGAAATGGTGTTCCTAATGAGTTCATTTTCCTGGATACAGACTGATTGACATCCAAGCTGTAGTAAAGATAGAACAAGTAAATATGGATGACAGCTTCTTTAACTCTAGAGCACAATGTTTGCATACAGGTTCTTGTGTTATTTTTAAATAATTAATTAGAATTTTCTGCTGAAGATTTGAATAACAAGGAAATCCCATCAAAATCTAGTTTTCTGTTTGTGTCCTCTTTGCTGCTTGATATTTAATTTATGTTACATCTATTGGTGATGAATTTATATGTTGCCTGCCAGCTTGCATGGCATGGTCAGATTATGTGACTTGTGTTGCAGAAAAAGGCCGAAAAAGCTCTTCAGGAAGTCTTCATGAACAGTTCAAGGGGGTCTTCATGAACTCTTCAGGAAGTATCTTCACAAAGTATCTTCATGAACTCTTCATGAAGTATCTTCATGAACTCCTCATGAAGTCTTCATGCAGTATCTTCATGAATTCTTCATGAACTCTTCATGAAGTATCTTCATGAACTCTTCATAAAGTATCCTCATGATGTATCTTCATGAACTCTTCATGAAGTAGATGTCTCATTTAATGTTCATGAATTCATCATGAATTCTTCATGAAGTCTTCATGAAGAATTCATGAAGAATTCATGATCTTTTCGTAAGGGACTGGATCCCTACTGGAATCTGGGTAACGGAAACTCACTGGAGCCCTACCGGATTGTGGGTAATTTGTGAGTTTCCATTTACCGGAACCTTGATGGAAATGTATAGAAACGATCCGGAAACAGACCTGAAACTTAAGTTTCAATTTTATTTCAGTTAGGTTTCCGGTGTCCGGAAACGAAGTTATTTTTGCAGTGTCACATAAAGCCTTTTACTGGCTGGTCACATAAAGCCTTTTATTGGCTGGTCACATAAAACCTTTTATTGGCTGGTCACATAAAGCCTTTTACTGATTGGTCACATAAAGCCTTTAAGTGGCTGGTCACATATAGCCTTTAACTGTTTGGTCACATAAAGCCTTTAACTGGCTGGTCACATAAAGCCTTTAACTGGTTGGTCACATAAAGCCTTTTACTGGTTGGTCTGATAAAGCCTTTAACTGGCTGGTCACATAAAGCCTTTTACTGATTGGTCACATAAAGCCTTTTACTGGTTGGTCACATAACGTCATTAACTAGCTGGTCACATAAAGTCTTTTACTCGGTCACTAAAGTCTTTTACTGGCTGGTCACATAAGGCCTTTACCTGTTGGTAACACAAAGCTTTTAACTGGCTGTTAACATAAAGCACTTAACTGTTTCGTCACATAAAGCCTTTAAGTGGCTGGTCACATAAAGCCTTTAACTGATTGGTCACATAAAGCCTTTAACTGGCTGGTCACATAAAGCCTTTAACTGGTTGGTCACATAAACCCTTTTACTGGTTGGTCACATAACGTCATTAACTAGCTGGTCACATAAAGTCTTTTACTCGGTCACTAAAGTCTTTTGACTGGCTGGTCACATAAGGCCTTTACCTGTTGGTAACACAAAGCTTTTAACTGGCTGTTAACATAAAGCACTTAACTGTTTCGTCACATAAAGCCTTTAAGTGGCTGGTCACATAAAGCCTTTAACTGATTGGTCACATAAAGCCTTTTACTGGTTGGTCACATAAAGCCTTTTACTGGCTGGTCACATAAGGCCTTTACCTGTTGGTAACACAAAGCTTTTAACTGGCTGTTAACAAAAGGCCCTTAACTGTTTCGTCACATAAAGCCTTTAACTGGTTGGTCACATAAAGCCTTTAACTGGTTGGTCACATAAAGCCTTTAACTGGTTGGTCACATAAAGCCTTTTACTGGCTGGTCACATAAAGCCTTTAACTGCCTGGTTGCATAAAGCCTTTAACTGGCCGGTCACATAAAGCCTTTTACTACCCAGATAATATTCAGATGTTGGCCCAAAGTTGGCCCAGTGTTTACAAATGTGGCAGGTATGAAGTCATGTAAGATTTCGTTCATCTGAAGTTGTCATTGTCTATAGTTTTAACTCAAGTAGTATCCTTTTTAAGTGCTAGACTATGGTTATTTTTAGATCTTGCCGAGTCCATTGCAGGTATAAGGGGTGTCAAGAGATTGTGTCATCGCTTGTGTTGTGCCCTTTGATTTTGTTTGACCCTTGTGTCGATTGGTTCTTTTAAAAACACAAAATACTACTTGCATGTCAGCCATTACACGTCACTTCAGTTCGACCGCATTTCAGAGCAACAGGCACAACAATATCTCAGATCTAAGGTAGGAACAATGTTTCAAGTATTGTATATATGTGTTGCACCAAATAACAATGTTATTAGTATCAGTTGTATGTTCTTGATGGTAATAAAATTAGTTAAAGTACATTGGTGCAATTGTAAATATTATGCACAGGCATTTCTTGTAAGTAGACTACCATGCAGTATTATTTACAAATAAGGTCAATGCTTATAGATGTGTTGAAATGTACATTTGTGTATTTGTTGATATTGCACCGAATCATTTATGCATCGGTTATTCTGTATGCCGTAGTTCAGTGACTTAACTGAAAGTGCACTAAAGTTGTAAATTCCATTAAATGGCCATGCAAATGATGAATTCACATAGTCTGTGTAGATCCCCCACGTATTTTCATGTTATTATTCTCACACTCTAGCCGGTCGTGTATTTTGTATATATACATATTTAGAATATTGAGACTTTGGTTTGCTTGTCCTTGTAGCAGCCGTCTATTCATCTTGTGAGACGTGGCTTTCCTACACCCCAGTGTCACGCACAGGATATGAATAATATTATTGTGTCATATGTATGAAGTATCTATGTTCATCACATAGCTGATAGATTTGGGCTAATGTGCTTAACCAGTTCACTACATCTGTGTGTACGTTGGTACGACGTATTTGAAACGTTTTTATAGTGCCGAGGAGTTATCGTTCTTGGCGATTCAGTCATCGTGTTAATGGCAATATAACTATTACCGCATTACTGAATGTGTGTCTGTTCATAGTGTTTTCATATTAGATTTATCTCTTATATGTTAGAAATGATATGCGAGATAGAATGATTGTATATAATTATTTATATTTATATGTTTATCTTGAATTTGGTACTTATTCTCCAAACATGTGTTTCAGGGTGTCTGTCAATAGAGATATAGATCCCACAACCCGTAATCAGTGTCGTCACTATAGCCATTCACATCCCGGTTACATAATGGAGCCCCCAGTGAGGATCTTTGCAGACTGTTGATGACAAAGCCACCACAAGTTGAGAAGGATGAAGGTGTTTGCTGAAACAGTGCCTGCATCTTGCTGTTAGTTGAAACGGTCAGTGCACAGGTTTCATTTACAGGACTGGTTGTAATACCAGTGATCGGACTTGCTCTGAGATTACCTGGACATCTGAGACTCGAGACATGTGTGTCGTGATTTGTGACTTTATTGAATTGTGCATTATGTGCATCATGTTACTTACTTGATATGATTTATTTACCTGATGCAATACGTTGAGATTTACGTAATCCAGGTATTTGTAACAATAAAGGTCCGACTGCCATTCATCACATGCCATAGGGCAGCTGTACTTAAATTAATTATTAGTGGGTGTTGACTCAATTTCTTTAGTTAAGAACCGGCCATTGTCTGTGTATGTTCTCTTGACTTTGTTGGTACCAACGTGTTTAGTTGGTGTGTGGATACACACTTTGCATTTCAATTTAGATCACTTCAGTCATTATTATTTAGAAATTTTATTTGCCTTATTACTAGCTTTGCGTGGTTAGTTATCTCGTGGCATCAGGCCACATTTCAGGTCTGCATGTAAGCTCTAATCTATATACTAATTTAGTGACAGCTAAACGTAAGTCAGCTTTAGTTAGGGACTTAAACTCACTACCAGTGACACCTTACATTCATACTACACTACATTTCTTTGCACTGTGGCCATACAGTTTATTAATTCCAATTGTTTCTCGCCATTCATCATCTGTTTACCGTGTAAGCAGACAGTTTCTGGTGACTGAATTAACATTCCCATTTGATTGTCCTGGTGAACTCTTCATTCCATAACCACAGGTTATTACTTATTTGTGTGGTTATTGCTTAGTTTGTGGGTTGGGAAAGTTTATTGTGACTGCTAGTCTTGTATCACATTCCTTTGAAACAACGTGCAACCAATTGCAGTAAGACTTTGTTCTTTCCTCATACTTTTCAACTCAAAGGTTTGGTATCCAGTGTGGCTCAGCTGGTTTATCACGTGTCAAGCATACTTATTTACATGAGGACTTGTTGTGATCTTGGTGTGTCAATTTCTACTTGATTTTTCCCTCTGTATTCCTACAACAATGGAGCTGGATCAAGACGGACTGAAAAGTCTGCTCATAGTGTTTGAGAAGATGGGATTGTCTCCCAAAGTTGACACAGAAGGAGACTTTAAGGAATGGATCTGTGGAATGGCAAAACAGGAGGGTTCGTTGATTAAGAAGGAGGGAGGAACAGCTTCCAAGATACCAACTGGGAACGATGACATGACATGTCCTGGGGCAAGCTCTACTACGAGTTACCATCACTTCCCTAGGCTTCCCATATTTAGTGGAGAGACTGACAAGGATACCACGTATGATTTGTGGAGATATGAGGTTGACTGCCTTTTGCAGTCAAAGACTCATACACATGATGTTGTCTTACAAGCTATCAGGAAGTCTCTCAAGGGAGAAGCAGCTTTAATTTCCATGAAACTAGGCCATAAAGCAAGTATCGAGGATATTTTAGCTAAAATCAGGAGTGCATTTGGCACCCTTAGGAGGAAGGAGAGTCTTATGTCACAATTTTACAGTGCATCTCAGAAAGAAGAGGAGGATGTTTCTGCATGGGGATGTCGCCTTGAGAACCTTATGTATCAGATATCAGAGCAGCGCCACTTAACTTTAGAAGAACAGGATGAGATGCTTCGAAGCAAACTGTGGGATGGGCTCAAACCTGGACTGAAAAGCTTGGCTGCACACAAATATGAAGTCATTTCTAATTTTGATGAACTACGTCTTTGTCTGAGGGAAGTGGAGTTTGACCTGAATAGAAGCAAGCCCACGACAGAGAAGAAAAAGTCAGCTACAGCTAAAATGGCCCTCACTTCAGATAGTGGTGAAACAGCTTCAAGGCAAGAAGTCCTCGACTTGAAGGAAATGATGAAGGAAATCAAAGCAGAGATTACAGAACTCAGGAGCCAACATCAGGGTCAAGTTTATCAGCAACAGATTTCAATGCCACCACCTCAAGTACGCTCTGGCTTCTCAAACAGCACAGTTAATCCCCACAGACCTGAGTGGAAAGGATCAAGTGGAGGCAAGGGGAAACCTCTAGCATGCACAGGTTCACGGTCAAAGCCATTTCCTACAACACATACAGCTTGTGATGTCAATAGTGAACAGCCATATGGAGCAGATCTACAAGCATCAGGAATGTCTCCTTATTCGACACAGGGAGCAACTAGACGTGACTCGGCAGCAGAAAGTAGAACACCATGGAACAACGCTAATGAAGACCTGCCTAGATGTTTTAGGTGTGGTTACCCAGGTCATATTGCGCGGGGATGCAGAGTAAGACTTGATCATCTATGTCATCCTTTAAACTGGCCCAGGCCTATGGGAAGGGGCCGCCCCTAGGTCATTCATCACGCCCTGCAGTACCAGATGGATTAGTTGGCAATAGCAATGAAGTTGGGATTGCAATTGAAGGGGTGCCTGTGCAAGCATTACTGGATACCGGAGCTACTGTGTCAATTGTGTCTGAGACATTTTACAACTCTCATTTACAGCACATTGCACTTGAGCCCATTGGAGATATTTTGGACATTGAATGTGGTCAGTCACTCCCGTATCAGGGATATATACAAGTCAATATTATCCTTGCAGGTGGAGGTGTCAGTCCTCAGAATCCTGTTTCTTGTCTACTCTTGGTTGTTCCAGAAACGAGGTATAATGCACGTGTCCCTGTCTTGCTGGGTACAAATGTTTTGCAATGTCTGTTGGATGTATGTAGGCAACTCCATGGACCAAAATTCCTACAGAAGGCAAATCTGCATACACCTTGGTACTTGACCTATAGATTGCATTGTACTCAGAGAAAAGGAGTTAGCACGCAACGAAGGGCATCTTGGTTTAGTCAGGAGCACTGAGACTCAAAATATGATCATTTCTCCAAATAGTAATGTCATCATAAAGGGTCGGATCACAAAGGGATTGACGTCACCAGGAATTTGTGCACTTCAGCCTACTCGCAGATCATCACTCCCGGCCGACATTGATATTGCTCCAACACTCATCACTTACGATAGTTCAAGGCCAGAGATTGTGGATGTACATATCTCAAATGTGACCACGCAGACCATATGTATACCTCCAAAGGCTCTTCTCTGTGAAGTTCAACCAGTTTCCATATATGATTCACCCAAATGCCTACCTGTTGGAGTAGACGTGTTATTGGATCAGATAGAGGTTGATAAGGAAGGATTGTCAGAGGAGGAGATTAAACATGGACTGGATGTAATCATGAGATTTCAGGATATATTTTCCAAAGATGAGGAGGATATCGGACAATCTTCAATGGTTCACCATCGAATAGAACTCACGGATAATAGACCATTCAAACAGCGGCACCGGCGCATACCTCCTGCCATGTACGAGGAAGTTCGCAGTCATTTACAACAGCTTTTATCTGCTGGGGTTATTAGGAAATCGCACAGCCCTTGGGCTTCCAATGTTGTACTAGTTCGCAAAAGGGACGGCCGATTAAGGATGTGTGTCGATTATCGCCAGCTAAATAATCGTACCATCAAGGACTCATATGCTTTACCGAGGATTGAAGAGCTGCTGGATTGTCTTGGTGGTATGAAGTACTTCTCTGTACTGGATATGAAGAGTGGGTACCACCAAGTTGAAATCGAGGAAGATCACAAGTCTCGTACTGCCTTTACAGTTGGACCGCTAGGATTCTTTGAATACAACAGAATGCCGTTCGGATTATCAAATGCACCAGCTACTTATCAGCGACTCATGGAAGAATGCCTGGAGGGTTTCCATCTCAACATATGCCTCATTTACCTCGATGACCTTATCATATTTTCCAGGACCTACAACTTGTTTTTCGTCGTCTCCGAGAATGTGGCTTAAAGCTTGCCCCAAAGAAATGTAAATTTTTAAAGAGAAAGGTTCGATATGTAGGGTATATGGTATCCGAAGCTGGAATTGAAGCTGACCCAGACAAGGTCGACAAGATAAGACGTTGGCCAACTCCCACTAACCCAGAGGAAGTCAGGAGATTTCTTGGATTCGGAGGATATTATCGAAAATTCATTAAGGACTTTTCAAGGATTTCAAGGCCTCTTTCTGAGCTTATGCCCAAATCCGCCACAAAGAAATCTAGACAACCATCCAAGGGTCAGGAATGGATCTGGGGTCCAAAGCAGGAAGAAGCATTCAATGAGTTAAAGCATCGCCTGTGTTCTCCACCTGTACTAGGCTATGCAGACTATTCACAACCCTTCGAACTCCACACTGATGCAAGCACAAATGGGTTGGGTGCAGTGTTATATCAACACCAGAATGGCAATCTGTGAGTCATTGCCTATGCAAGTAGGGCATTGGGACGTTCTGAGAGGAACTATTCAGCACATAAACTTGAGTTTCTGTGTTTGAAATGGTCCGTCTCAGAAAAGTTCCATGACTATTTGTATGGGCATGATTTTGTTGTGGTCACAGATAACAACCCTTTAACCTATGTACTCACCAGTGCTCGACTTGATGCAACTGGTCATAGGTGGTTGGCCTCACTAGCAAATTACAACTTTACTATCAAGTACCGTCCCGGAAAAGCCAATATTGATGCAGACACGTTGTCTCGCTTGCCAGATCATCATGATTATGATGAAGTTGAGGAAATATGTCAGGACTCTGTGAGAGCCATTTGTGATACCATCCATGTCTCAAGTTTGGTTGAAAGTCTGTGTTTCTCTATGAACATAATTGAAGAGGATGTGGAGCTTGAGGATGATCAGTGTGAAATGAATGCAAGGGAATGGAGGAGAGCTCAAGCCAAAGATTCATCTCTTCGGATAATCCTGGAACACATGAGAAATGGCACATCTCCAAATAGGATACATTACATCAATAATCCTGAAGTGAAATCATTATTGAAGTGCTTTAATCAATTCCAGATGAAGAGGGGAGTTCTTTATAGAATAACAACTGTAGATGGAGATGATCGAGAGCAGTTGGTCTACCAGCAAAGTGTCGTAAAGCAGCATTACGCAGCCTACACGACAATGTTGGACATCCAGGTAGAGATAGAACTTTAGCACTTTTGAGGGATAGATTCTATTGGCCTGCGATGACAAATGATGTTGAAGCACACTTGCAAGGATGTGAACACTGTCTTCGAAGGAAAACACCTACAAGCCGAGCTCCAATGGTAACCATCCAGACATCAGCACCGCTGGAACTCGTATGTATGGATTTTCTGACGCTAGAACCGTCAAAAGGTGGGTTGGAGCATGTTCTCGTCATAACTGACCACTTTACCAGATACGCCCAAGCATATCCAACGAGGAACATGTCTGCCAAAACAACTGCTGAAACATTCTTTAACAATTTTGTTGTTCATTATGGACTACCAAGGCGGATCCATTCAGATCAAGGAGCCAATTTCACAGGTAAAGTGATGCAGGAACTGTGCCATCTGCTGAAGATTGAGAAGTCTCAAACTACGCCATACCATCCCATGGGCAATGGTATGTGCGAGCGCTTCAATCGAACACTCTGTAACATGCTAGGAACTCTGGATCCCGATCAGAAAAGGAATTGGAAAGCCCATATAGGTCCTTTGGTACATGCCTATAATTGTGCACGACATGAGACAACATCAACATCTCCATTTTTTCTGATGTTTGGAAGATTCCCTAGATTACCTGTTGATTTGGCTTTTGGATTGGACATAGAGCCAGGAAAGTCCAGGTCTATTTCTGAATACACCAAGTCCCTCAGAGAACGTTTGAAGCAAGCATATGAGTTGGCATCTGCGTCAGCAAAGAAGGCTCAGTCCAAACAGAAATCAAACTACGACCAAAGGGCTCGTGCTGCAACGTTGGGGATCGGAGACAGAGTCCTTGTAAAAACTGTAGCCTTTGATGGACGACACAAACTGGCTAACAAATGGGAAGATGATGTGTATGTTGTTGTGAATCAGCCAAATTCATCCATTCCTGTTTTCACAGTTGTACCGGAAAATAATGAGGGAAGGAAGAGGACACTTCACCGAAATCTTCTTTTGCCAGTTGGCTACATTACTAACTTGGAACCACCTGTTCCAACACCCAGACGGGTAGTGCCAACACCAAGACAAGTAGTCCCAAAACCCAGACAAGTGATCCTTACACCACGGAAAAGATCATCAACATCCCTGAAAGCCACATCAGAGAAATCGCACCAGGAAGTTGACACTTCTTCAGATGAACATGACTCGGATGTTTACGCCTATTCATGTCATGCTCCAGTGTTCACTGACTCAGCAGTGGACGGGCCAGCTGAAGTTCAGACAGCGAGAGTAGGAAATGGCGAAGCTAGTGCTGTGCATGATGAGAGGGAGGAAGCGATGTCTGAGGATACTGGTCAGCCAGATCAGACGTCAGCTGCAGGAGGCGATTTTAACAATGAAACATCTGATGAAGAGGGTCAGCCAGCAGAGAGGGAAGTGCCAACTCCAGCCCCACGACGTTCAGGCCGAACCCGAGTTCAGCCGAGATGGATGCGGAGTGGAGATTATGTTCTCTCTGCGGTAGCTACACCAGACTGGTTGGTAAGAGCAGATTATCTCAATTCTCTTGCCTCTGTGGAAATGTTTGCTCACCAGCCAGAGAAGTTAACTGAGGCTATTCTGGATGTTGTCACTGGTAAATAATAATGATGGGGACATCATTTGTTGGCCAGGGGAAGTGTGTGGCAGGTATGAAGTCATGTAAGATTTCGTTCATTTGAAGTTGTCATTGTCTATAGTTTTAACTCAAGTAGTATCCTTTTTAAGTGCTAGACTATGGTTATTTTTAGATCTTGCCGAGTCCATTGCAGGTATAAGGGGTGTCAAGAGATTGTGTCATCGCTTGTGTTGTGCCCTTTGATTTTGTTTGACCCTTGTGTCGATTGGTTCTTTTAAAAATACAAAATACTACTTGCATGTCAGCCATTACACGTCACTTCAGTTCGACCGCATTTCAGAGCAACAGGCACAACAATATCTCAGATCTAAGGTAGGAACAATGTTTCAAGTATTGTATATATGTGTTGCACCAAATAACAATGTTATTAGTATCAGTTGTATGTTCTTGATGGTAATAAAATTAGTTAAAGTACATTGGTGCAATTGTAAATATTATGCACAGGCATTTCTTGTAAGTAGACTACCATGTAGTATTATTTACAAATAAGGTCAATGCTTATAGATGTGTTGAAATGTACATTTGTGTATTTGTTGATATTGCACCGAATCATTTATGCATCGGTTATTCTGTATGCCGTAGTTCAGTGACTTAACTGAAAGTGCACTAAAGTTGTAAATTCCATTAAATGGCCATGCAAATGATGAATTCACATAGTCTGTGTAGATCCCCCACGTATATTCATGTTATTATTCTCACACTCTAGCCGGTCGTGTATTTTGTATATATACATATTTAGAATATTGAGACTTTGGTTTGCTTGTCCTTGTAGCAGCCGTCTATTCATCTTGTGAGACGTGGCTTTCCTACACCCCAGTGTCACGCACAGGATATGAATAATATCATTGTGTCATATGTATGAAGTATCTATGTTCATCACATAGCTGATAGATTTGGGCTAATGTGCTTAACCAGTTCACTACATCTGTGTGTACGTTGGTACGACGTATTTGAAACGTTTTTATAGTGCCGAGGAGTTATCGTTCTTGGCGATTCAGTCATCGTGTTAATGGCAATATAACTATTACCGCATTACTGAATGTGCGTCTGTTCGTAGTGTTTTCATATTAGATTTATCTCTTATATGTTAGAAATGATATGCGAGATAGAATGATTGTATATAATTATTTATATTTATATGTTTATCTTGAATTTGGTACTTATTCTCCAAACATGTGTTTCAGGGTTGTCAGTCAATAAAGATATAGATCCCACAACCCGTAATCAGTGTGTCTGGTCGTCACTATAGCCATTCACATCCCGGTTACACAAACACTGTGCCAAAGTCTGCCAATGTTGGCTCTGAATGCTATCTGGGTAAATGGTCACATAAAGCCTTTTCCTAGCTGGTCACATAAAGTATTTTACTGGCTGGTCACATAAATCCTTCTACTGGCATGAATTGATTTCATAAGGAGCATGATTGGTCAAAATTGTACATGTGACCTAAGGCAGAAAATCATATTACAGCAATGGATATCGTGCTCGTAAATGAAAACTTTTACATTCAGATGAAAGTTTAGGGTAAAATCCCACCATTCTGAATGTTAGGCAAAACATAACCTATTATACATATATTATGGAACTTATTGGACATATCGTTCTTGGTTATGACCTGTGACAAAAATGTTTCATGCACATAATATTTTAGCATAAAACATCGCCAAATAAGTTGTTTCAAAGGCTTTTAGAATTTGGAGGAATCAAACTAAAAATGTTTTATGGTTCAACTGGTTGTGACCTTGTATAATAAAGAAGTTGAACCATAAAACATCGCCAAGTCAAGATGTCAAATTAGATTTCACAACCGCTCAAAAGAAGATGGAAATAGTAAGTTATTATGTATGTTTGACAACTTTTATGAGTACCAATGTTGATTTTTCTCTTCATTTTGTTCATTTTGCTCCATTGTTTTCTCGAAACACCGTTGCCTAAGCATGTGTCCAAGAATTTTTTTTCAATAACATTGCAAAAACTAGTTTATAATTCTAATCCTGTTGAGAATAAAGTCATCTGAAATTTGATAAGTGTTTCCAGACATTGAGAAAAGTGATTTAATAAAAGAATCATATGTTAATTAGGTTATGAAACTTACATATCATTTTGATGTTTACCGGCCCGCAGTGTCAGGGGACTCATGACGTCATGGTTATGAACAATGTCATAATGTCATCTGTCCTCTATGGTGTTGCATTCTACATGCAGTAAGCAGCCTATGCTTGAAGGTAGACTTGAGGTTATTTTCCTCAGTGTGATGATTTTGGTAATAAATAGAATATTACACTTGTGCCCATACCATACCAAGAGCAGGGACAGACATAACGCCAACCTTTATATTCAACCAGCTTTTCAATTGCAGCTCAGCATGAACAAGCAGTTTTTCTTAAAGGGGCACTAATGCAGAGCAATTTCCGTGGACTGGTTGTTCGTTTTGGTATTGTTTTTCTCCCGTGAGTACCCGGAAGACATCCCAGAATTTGGGACTGGTTCGTGACCTCCGCGATGCAGTCCATATGCGCAACTGAGAGTTTATAGAGTTTATAGACAAATCAACTAAGGTGAAGTCATTTTTACTTCATTACAAATGTATTATGAAACCAAATGAAACACTTTGAATGTTAATCATCTGCCAGTGGTAGAAATGGTAAAAAATTGTAAAACGGAAAAATAACGAGGCCAATGTACGCGTTTATATTTTGTCTTATAACCGAAATTAGTTTATTGTCATATTTGTATGATTTTGAAAATTAATAAAAGAACACATGTTCTGCTTATACTTATAGTAAATTTCTGACATGACTGTAACATTTAAATATTGTATAGACTGCCAATGTGGATCCTATTTCACACACGCCCTATGCGCCATCTAGTGTGTGTTTTCTGTCATACAGATTCTGCTGAATGCTACGACAAATAAATTAAAACAAAATTCAAATAATGAATTTAAAACAGACCAATGTAATAGCACAATGTCAGGCTACTACCTTGTTGAGGAATGTATCCATCAATATCCACATAAAAGAATGATATTCCATTCATCTGCAACTGGTAAATAATCCTCCTATGTTGTGTGTCTTACAACAGTTTAATTTGTAAAAAAGCGATACATCATTTCAGGTCTTTCACAATGGTGAAAACCTGATAAACCTCTCATTGGTCACCCATGATAGCACACCTGGCAACTAATTTTTATGATGTCTACCATTCTAAGTAATTTAGTTAACCAACAATGAGCAATCAATCAATCAAAGCCATGGTGGTTAATTCTTTGAAGGGAGGATGTTGTTTTCACACTCGCACTTTATGACAGGGTGTAGTCAGTATAGATTAGTACATCTACACACACTGCCTTTCGACAAATCCGCTGTAGGAGATAAAAGTAATTAATCAATCAGTGCGTTATCGGTTAATCCTTTGATCAATGCTTGCTTCTGTAAGTCAGCTGATAAACCCTTACATGCACATATTACATGCACTCTAGCGGGGACCAGTAATTAAACCTGTTATACATTCATTAACTGACCATCAAGTGAATGATGACAAATAACATGTGTAGGTTTACACCATCAAATGTGAGTTACAGCAAGGAAGATGTAATCTCTGTGTCGTATGCAGCCTGAAAACACTTATGGGCCGAAACTGTTTTGAGGATGCCAACAGAACTTCGTTGTTACATAAGAAATACATACAGGCATTTGCAGTGTACTTGGGTAATCTAAATATAAAGCTTTGCAATCTGTCGCACTTATATGAAACAAATGGCGTGCTACATGCCAGTAGACATCATATTTCCACATGACATGATTAAATATCGAGGTAAAAAGCACAAAAGTAGGATCAAATTGGATCAGTCACTATACAACCCAGGCACCAGAAAAAAACTACACTGCTGGGATATTTTGTTACAGTCGGACAAGGAATACCACGGATATTTTTAGATTTATAGGATATTAAATGAGCTTCCCTTTTCATATCAAGTTTACGTCACGAGGGACAAGAACTTGATATGAAAGGGGAACACGTAGTAGTATAGGGAATGACAGTTCTAAAACACTTTCAAGAAAAGTCTCTACAAATCCTTATTTAGTAAATAAGGCTTTGGTTGGGCCCTTAGATCTTGCTACTATTACCCCTACTACTTAACGTGTGTTGGAGGTAACACTGTGCCGTAGGGTACGATCAATACACGTTTATATCGATGAAACAGTTTAACGTGAACCGCCTACGATCTCTTTGGTGTTCATAATAAAGGCTTGCTGGGCTTTTTGTATCCCCTGTTCTATGTACTTTTTTTTCTCGTCCTCGCTGATAGCAGACTTACGAGACTTGGATCGAATATCTTGTTTCATTCCGTTATATTTTTTGAGTTCAGAGAGGATTAAACGAAACTCCTCTTCTGAGATCTTACTGTCAGAGAGTGCCGTGGAAATACGCTCACTCACTGTGTTGAGCTTTGCTTCGGCCAGAACCCTGATCTCGTCGTGTTTCAATGCCTTACGATGCAGTCTGCGTGATACTAACTTAAGCGCCAACCCTGCCAACCCTGCCACCCCTGCCGTTATTTCAATACCTAGCACTATAGGTGCAGCCACGATGGTAGCCAACAATCCAACACCTGCCGCCCCTAGTCCCATGCTGGTTGCCATAAGGGTAGTGTCAGCCCCGTCCACGATATTGAAAGCTCTATTATATTTTTTACATAGTGCTTTCCGAGTGTCACGGTCTTGTTCTAGTTGACGTTTCACATCACATAACTGCCTCTACGGTTTCCAGCGTCTTCGCTACTTCCTCTACGACTGGGTAAAGACCCATCCTATAATATATATTATGAAAGATATTTTAATTGGGTTTCAGTTAATAGTCCATAAGTGAATTTGAATTCTATAAGGTCTAGACCACTAGTCAGGGTAATAGGTGAGAGGTTAATAGACTTTCCTGTTGTAATCAAAACCCCACTGAGGCTTATTAAGTGGTTTATATGACCCGGGGTATCCCGTTGTATAATAATACGACAATGTTGACCTAGGTGTTCGTCATACCAGTGTATTGACACCCCGGGTACAATTTGGTGTACTCTTGAGTTGTTTTCAGTGCTTATATAAAAGAAGACTTCTATGATGAGTGTGGAAGGGGAATATATCTCAACAATATTTACTATATTACCCAAACGATTGCTAAATGTTAATTTATTTTTTCCCCCTACAGACCTTAAACTATTTACGGAATTAATAGATATCATGAATCCCCTCTCCGGAATGATGAAATCCCCGATCCAGCTACCGTTGTTACTAATCTTAGAGATCCACTCATTTTCGTCTATTGTGATATAAGGTGAGGCGAGTGTTAAGTTGATCCTCCATTTAGGCTCTTTAAAATCTGATAACGACACCCGTCTGTACACGTTGTCTTTGAAGTGCAGGATATATAATTCATCTTCCTCACCAGGCTGATCGAATCCCTCCGTATCTCCTAGGTCGTTAAGTGTAGTGTTGGGACGATGACTGGTCATTATTATACTATTACGATATAATTTCCAACTGGTTTTCTGATAATAGTTCAGGGGTGAACTTCATACCAATGAAGTGTATGTTGTTAGGCAGGAAGATATTGATTAGTGATATCTTGTTTTCCACGATCACGTTGACCCACTGCAGACTGGTCTTGGAGTCGGAACCCACCCGCACGTAAACATTGCAAACTTGATACTGATGTTGTTTACCCCACCCGAGTTTGATCCCCTTCACGATCTCGACATCATTCCCCGATGGTTCCCCTAGGTAGACTTTGATGATCAGTGTTGAGTTTGCCGGTAGACTCTCTAGTAGAGTGGCCATGCCTTCGAATTCAGACACCAACTGCAATTTCACGTTTTGTATGGCCGGTTTACTCGATAGCATGTGGACTGCCACAGTGTTGACTGGGCTGACGACTACGCTACGTCTCTGAGTTGGGACGTAAGCCACGAGTATGGTTCCATTGTTCACGACTTTGTTTAGGTGGTTGTCTTTGTTATCCGTGAACACGTAGGGAGAGACGAGTCTAATATTGATAAACCAGTCGTCTTTATCGGGTAACAACACCCACTTGTCATCTTCGGTGAAGACGAGCATATATGGCTTGTTTCGGGCGACGGTAGTGCTCTCAACATCGTCTAAGTCGAACAGTTTACCCCCGAACGATGGGTATATTATCCAATTATTATTACCGGTGTTGACAAGGGCGTACTTAGTGTTGACTGTTGCTCTTGTGGTATCTACTATATCACTTAGGGTTCCACCGGAGGGGATTTCAACGCGTTTGTAAATGTTGTTTTTCAGTTGCAAGGCGTACGATTTACCATCTACTCCGGGAGCGTCGAAACCGCGTGTGTCTCCGAGGTCGGAGATCCCGATATTGACGCATTTTTTCACTCCAGGCCCTTGTGCGCTGGTCATTTTACATGAAGCATTAAGCTGAGGTATCCTATATTTACAGGATTATGATTTATATCTAACACCGATATTGTCAGCTCAGGTATGTTGCCCTGGGTTAATCTCTTATACTGCCGTGGTGAAAACGACTCAGTTCTACCGTCGTTGTATTTCTCAGTTTTCACCGGCACTGCTCTCAGTATAGTGGAAGGGTGACCTCCTTGAATGTTGTACGTTGTGCTCACCTGACCGAGATGAATGTACAGCTCTCGGTACGGTACTAGGTCGGGTAACTTCGTGCCTGTGACGGTTGTTGTTGGTTTTATCTCGTCAGGAGACATACCGAGTATCCTCGCTAATGGTCGGCCGAGCCTCAAGGAGGTTCTTCCGTTGTTGATTAACACCACTGTGCCGTTTGAGTCGTTCATCTTGAGTTCGGCTCCCAGGGGTTTGAAGACCTCGTCGTTTAGAGAGCATACGCTGTAGTAGCCGTCAGTTATCTGACTGCGAGTTCCACTGACGAACAGCTTATTGTTGCTGGCGTTGATGTTAGTCCATTGCGGTAGGTAGGTGATATCGCAGAGTGCGACTTCGAGTTGACCTGACGTGTTATCGATCGCGTGCGTCAGCTGAACGGCCTCACCGCTCGTTATTCCTGGAAGTGTTATGTACATGTTAGAGTATATATGCTCATTATATAATAGTTTTTAAAATGTATTCCCCTGGTGTGTTTTACCCTAAACTGGATGTAGATTTCTCCCCCATGAAGATCGTGGTTGCTCCTGGGTTGTATTTCAATGCCCAGTTTTTAGATGTGTTCGATCAGTATAAGCTTTCGGTGACTAACATTGAGGCAGTCCACGCTTGGTTCAACAACCCTATGCAGTTCTGGCAGAATCAATTAAACTTTGCCGTGTGGTGCGCTACAACGGGGTGTGGTGTGACATTGACCGACACTCGGCGTGGACCGCTGAGTCAGTCTGTGTTCAAATTCCACGTGTACTACCAGGTCAGACATATCCTTAAAGAGATCAGCGTCCCCCTCCCACAAGACAGTGGGTGGAAAGCAATAAACAACGGGTACAAAAGACGGGCCTACGAACGTATTTGCAATGAATTCGAAATAAACCCGAAGACGGATTGGCGTTTGCCGGGCCCGAACCACGGGTTGGGTATTCCTTATGATGGGGGGCGACCAGTGAAAGAAGTCAGTGATGATTTACTGAAACGAGATATACTACGCCAGGACTTTGCTTTGTCGAGTAATGAATGGAGGGATGATCGTATGAACTTTAAAAGTGGGGTTGCTTTCACAGTCCAGAAAGTGGAGCAGTCAACCTCAGACGGGTGGAAAATGTTCATGCTGGACACGTCGAAAGGATTCACTCGTGCCGGGGTAGTCAGGTTGAACGACTCGATTCGAACGTACGTGTGGGCGCTGTTGGGTGCGCAGTCGATGACGCGTTCCAACATCATCGGTAAGGGAACTGCTTACGACGCTCAGACACAGTTCGTTTCCAACGTTGAGGATGCTATCAATTCTCCAGTTGATCTCCCGCGGGCCATCGACCGTTACCAAAACGTGTTAGAATACGCCAGATCGAAAGTCAATTACGTGTTCGGTGTGGGGCTGTACATGGCTCCGAGTGATATGCAACTGAGAGTAAAAAAAGTGGTGGGTTATAACAACAAAATAGTCATAGCCACGGCGGATCAAAAGTTGGGTATCAACCCCGATATTAACGCCCTCTATATCCCACACATCCCACCACATGAAACGGGTATAGTTGCGCCGCCCCCGGAGCCTAAAGTTCAACCAACACCACAGGAGGTGGCCCCTCATATTCAGGCCTCCTATCAGCAGCATATCGATAGTAAAACGGCCCTGGTGGTTGGTGGGGTAACTTTGGGACTTATTTGGTTAAAGATTTCTTAGCCGCTACGTACACCAGACCCGCCACGGCGACGATGGCTGCCCACATGTTTTGACTGAGCCACATGGCAGTTTTAGCCAGAGCGCCCAACAACCACGAGACGATGCTACCCAGGATGCCGGGAAGGGCTTCGGCGGCTTTACCAGCCAGTTTAGCTAGGCCTTCCCCGAGTTTTTTTATCCAGTCTTTAACACCCCCACCGCCACTTGGAGTTCCCCCGCCGCCAGGTGTGGGGGGTGTGGGGGTTCCCCCCACCAGTGACACCACCAGGGATGATATGATGAAACCCAATGCAGTCAGAATGCTGGCGATGGTGATCCCTTGCTCCCGGAACAATATCCGAATCCTGTTGGCTAAAGTTGTATCCTCGTTCAGTATTCTATCGATTGTTTCCCGAATGCGACTGATCTGGGTTCTAAGCTGTTCACGATTCGAGGAAGCGGCTTCCAATCGTGTACGTCTCTCGTCTTCTAAACCACGTAGTCGTTCATTGATACGACGCTTCATATCATCGTTTTCAGTTTCGTTGAGTTTGGTTTTTTCCCTAGCGATGTGCTCGTCGATTTCGTTCAGTTTCCCCATGTTGTTCACGAGTTCTCCACGCACGCGTTTCACGGCTTCGTCTAAGCCGTGCAGTTCCCTTACCGGAAAGTCAAACCCCGGTAACGGTTTGTCCCAGTAGGTGCTCAACAGTTTTTCTATGCTGTCCGAGGCTTCTGTAGCACGCTGTGGTGTCATTTCATCTCTAGTGGTGAGGTGGGATCTGGTAGCTTGTAGATCTTCAACAACGGCCTTAGGTATTGCACCAACGTAATCATGCATGTTTAGATGTTCACGGATAAATTCGACACCATGGCGTCTGGCTAGAGTTGACAAGGCCAGTGGTTTTTTATTGCGCTTGTTAACGAGGTCAACCTCTGGTTTAGACTTAAGGCGTAGAACACCCTTTGTATCAATAAAAAAATTATCAAGGTATCGGCCCTGTGGTTCAACGTAGTATTTATCACTTCTTAAACTTTCGTAATAATCATCTACCGTTGTTTCCAAAAGTTCTTGGTTCAATGGTGAACTAGTAAATGAGGTCTCCTGCTCATCAGATGCCTGGGCACTAGCGCCCGGCATCTCCGTCATATCTATGTCTTCATCCATTAGTATTTAAATATATTTTATTTATATATAACAATGTACGGCAGAAAATTAGATCCTTTCAGAAGATTGAGAGAGCCATTAGGCGTCAGAGCCGTGCGCCAGTCGGTGACCATCACCAACAATCCCAGCAAGATAGACCAGAATCAAACTCTACTGGTTAGATTTCCAAACCTTGGTGAGAATGACCTCATTGTACCAGGCACTGTTCGACTGGCGTTCAATATCACGTTGACCTCCGACAACGACAAACGCGAGCTAGTGCGGAACGTGGGTCGAGCTATCATCAAGAAAACGACCGTCAAGATCAGCGGTAACGAGGTGCTGAGCATCGACGACAGCGATGTGTTTCACTGCTACGGGGATCTCTGGAAAAGCGAGGGAGAACGAGTCAATGATGTGTACCAGGGTATCAGCAAATCAACCCGGTCGCGCATAGGGTATGCCTTCACGCCAGACCAGCTAGACAAGCTATCGGACGGTGAAAAGGCCATCGCTCGAGCATACGGGAATCGATTCTGCGTGCCGCTCGACTTCGAGTTGCTCACGGGACACGCGCCGTTTTACCAGGCCGCGCTGGGTGATAGGCTCGAATACGAGCTCACGTTTAACGACTATAGCAAAGTAGTGCGTACGCCGAACGGTGATGAGGCCAGTTATGCCATAGACAACATCTCTCTGGAGTTCGACATGGTCACTAGCCCAGAGCTGGCCAGGCAGGTTCGAAGCCAGTACTCTGGGAAGATGACTATCCTGTACGATCGCGTACTGAGGCATAGATCAGTCGTGCGAGATAAGAGCGACACTGTGTGGAATATCAACCTGAACGTGCCGGCGCGATCGATGAAAGGTATCCTGGTCGTCCCCGTGGAGGATTACGAGCCATTCAGGAGGGACAGCGAGAAGTTTTTCAACCCCGAGATTGAAAAGGTGGAAGTGACCATCGAGGGCGTGCCCAACCAGCTGTTCAGTCATGGTATGAGACCACACCAGCAGTGGGATGAGATAAAAAAGCTACCAGTTGGGGATTATATAACAAAGGACCTGGACCTCGGCTCCGTGCAGATCGGTGAATACCTGACCACCAAGTACGCCCTATGGTTGGACATGCGATCCACGGATGATGATAAACTGAACGGTAGCGGGCGCCGTATAGATAACGGCAGCGAAGGGATAACCATCCAGATTACTAAGGAGGCTCAACCCGCTGGTAAGGTGAAATTATATCTGTACGTTATTATGGACGCGCAACTTAATATAGACAATGGGAGATTCGTGCAAGCCATCTACTAGTGGGGGTACCCAGGGGTACCCACAACTACCCACTGACCCACACTACGCCATAGTGTGCGGGCAGACTGGCTGTGGGAAGACCGTTTTCGTGTTGGATATGTTGGAGGGTTACTACAAGGATGTGTTCGATAACATCGTTATCATGTGCCCTACTCTGAGCATGAATAAAACGTACGCGCGACCTTGGGTGATGACGGACCCGGACGTACACAAAATCGACCCTGGAACACGCCTGCAGGACTGGTTGAAAGCTCTTCACGAGAAATTTAAAGGGGAACCGACGCTGTTCATACTGGACGACTGCAGCGCTAATCGCGAGATAACAAAAAAGAGAGACATGCTATCGTACCTGGCCTTCTCCGGCCGGCATGCAAATCACAGCGTCTGGGTGCTAACGCAGAAGTTCAACTCGGTGTTGAAAGACCTCAGGGAGCAGACGCGATGGGTGGCCTTATTTCACTGCAAGGACAGGGATTCGTTCGAGGAGTGTTTGAGAGAGAACGATGTGATGAGCAAATTAGAACGGGAACGGGTGAAGAAACAGCTCGCTGAAACTAAACACGCTAAGCTCGTGCTCAAGACCGACCAACCAGTAGCATATATAGTATGCTAAGCAAAGCTAAGCAAAGCTAAGCAAAGCTAAGCTAAAGCTAAGCAAATGCTAAGCATAGCTATGATATTTGAAGTGTTTGTCGTGTGCAACTTAACCTTCATTTCTCTGTGTTTTGTCTGCATCGGGTATTATATAGTTAAAACTAAATCTTACTTGTTATATTATAAGATGGAGTGTGAGGAATTGCTCGAACAGTTGGTACCTGGGGGTACCCCCACTGGGGGTGTGGGGGATTCCCCCAAGCGAGAGAAACTGGTGGCATTGGCTGTTGGTGGCAAAGCCAAACATTACTTTGGAGACTACACTCCGGATAAAATTCACAAAATGTCAGCCGAAGAAATCGATAAGCTGTATGCTAGATACGAGTCCCGGCTCGGAGCAGAAATGACAAAGACAATAGGATCGGCTATGACCCAGATATACACCGGTATTGTATCACACTTCCTTCCCATTCCACCAGAGCGCCGACTTTACCTGTGGGAAGACCTCGAGAAAGACCCTTTTATCTAACACGCCGTGAGCTCTATCAGCTGCGGGCTGTACCACAAATATGGTATGTTGTTGGCTCCAGTGACGGCGGCGATTATCACGGTAAAACATTGTCAATTTGAGAGAAAGAATAATAATAATAGTATAGATGGATACTGCACAGGAAACCCCAGTGGACACAGTGATGGAGGAGACCCCACCCCCAACAGTGAGGGAAGTGACCCCTTCAGTGGAGGTACCCCCAACAGTAACCAGGCAGAAGAATCCTAAGAGAGTAGCTGCCGGTAAAAAACGGTGGTGTAACCAACATAAAGTGACCAACCCCCGACTGTTGTTGGCTGTAGGCGTAACTGCTGCCGTGGTTATAACATGGTTATACGTGGGGGTACCCTCCCACAGTGAGCCCCACAACAGTGAGGTGCCTCCAAACAGTGAGGTAACCCCCACTATTGACCCGCATATCATGTTATAATTTTAATATTTTATATCATATACATAATGTCTGAGGGGAAAACGTTTGTCAACGACGCATACCACGCCACAGTGATCGCCAGTCTAGCCGTAGGGTACGCTCGGTTGACTAAAATGGTGCTTAAACAACCAACTATCAAGCTAGATTTCAACCTGCAGGATATGGGTATGCTCATAATGAACCTTGGTATGGCGATGGCCACAAAAGACATCCTAGTAAAACAAGGAATAATACCTGATAATATAATGAAATAAATATAGCGATGGCCACGATAGCTATGATGGTCGGTGGGGCGTTAGTGAATGCCCTGGCATTTTCCGGGAGTAATTTCCTCTTCTCGAAACTACGAGATGATCACGCGGCTGAAATACAGGAAGAAAGGAAGCGACACGATCTCGCTACTGAGAAATTACAAAGAGCACAGGCCGAGTACGCTAAAAAACGTCTCCAGAGGATCGATTTTATTAACGAACAACTCCAGCGTGAAAACCATGCCGTTCAAACATTCAACGATGTCAATGAAGCAATGAAAGAATACTACCTACTAACTGGTAAACAATTGGAACCGCTCAATAAACCCACACTCGCTCAGTACTACACACCATCCAAGGGACAAATGAATCGTGAACTGGGCTTCATAGTGTTGGGTATAGCAGCTACTGCGTTGGTTGCGAAGCAATTAAATTAAAATACCTATATAAGTAAACATGAGACCCGCTCCATACCGATGCGAATACATACTTATGGGGAAGACCGAGGCCTGTGGTAGGAAATGCAGGAATCAGGGGTTCTGTTGTTTCCATATGGGAAGTCCTAACTACACGTGTTCTGTGTGTGGTATCGGGGTTAAAGGACACTACTGTCTATGTAAAGCTCACGGAGCGAACGTAGTCAGACATCAACTCATCTACGAGAATAAAAAAGGCTACATAAAAGAACGTAGGCGACTGCTCAAGATAGACTCCAGTGCGTGAAACAGCCACTTAAGGGTTACCTCCCTTTACTGTGAACCAATTAGACATTGGTTCTCTTAGGTGTAAACACTATGACTACTGTGCGCGAGCTGAAGCGGGTCGCAAAACAGAGAGGTGTGATCGGGTATTCTCGAATGCGGAAGTCAGCATTGTTCAGATTACTAGGTTTAGAAGCCCCTCCTACGGTAACACAATTAAAAGCTCAAGCAAAACAGCTTGGATACACGGGTTATTCAAACCTGGGGAGAGCCGGGTTAACCGCATTGTTATCACATGCCCCCGTAGCACGTCCCACTGTAAAACAACTGAAAGCCGAGGCACACGATTTGGGTTTAGGTGGGTATTCCCGTATGAGAAAACCACAGCTTTTAGAATTATTACGACAGAATAGAGCTATTGACCTACAGTTCGTGCGCACTGAGCGCGCTGTAGGCAACTATTTGAGAGGTTGGCGCATGCACGTTGATAGAAACATAGACATTACAGATATCAAGCCTCTGATAGCTGATAAGGTCAACCAGGAACTAAATAACCTAGGAAGTATCAAGTTTCAGATCACAGTGAAAATGTCGCTCGATAAGCAGGTTGGGGGCCCCACAGGGGCCACTGAGTATGTTCAGCCTTACTTCCGAGGTAAACAAGAGGTCGTCACACATACAGAGACCATTGACACATCAATCGATACCAGTTTTCAGCAGATACGAGAATACCTAGAACGCTACACACACTTGGGGTCCGGGTGGGCTGTAGATAAAATCGATAATGTCTATCTAGACATAGCTAACTACGTGCCGTTCAGAGGCGGGTCATACCTAGCCTTGCCCCCCTACTATAGGAACAAACATGCCATAGTAAACGTTAAGAATAGAGGAAACGATTGCCTGAGGTTAGCTATCAGGTCAGCCTTATTTCCAGCTGACACTAATCCGAACAGGCCTTCTAATTATCCTCAGGATGATGGGCTCAACTGGGATGGTATAGATGAACCCACCCCCATATCCCAGATCACTAAAGTAGAAAAACAGAATAATCTGGCTATAAATGTCTTTGGGCACGAAGGTAACAAAACAATAGTACACAGGGTCAGCGAAGTGAAGGATCGCCAAGTTATCAATATATTCATGATCCAACGAGGTGACAAGTATCACTACACGTGGATAAAACATCTCAGCCGGTTGTTGCACGACCAGTCGAAACACGATGGGGAAAAACACTTTTGTGTACGATGCCTACATGGTTTCAGTCGAGCTGATTTATTAGAATCCCACCGGGAGGATTGCCAAGGTGTGGGGCAGACGGCTATACGAGTCGACATGCCTAAGGAAGGTGATAATATCCTGAAATTCAGTAACCACAAGAACCAAATGTCTGTGCCTTATATCATATACGCCGACTTCGAAGCCTTGGTTGTGGGTGGGGATTCCCCCAGTGGTGCCGCCGGCGAGGCTCCCTTCACACACAAGACACAAGAGCATAAAGCCTGTTCGTTTGGATACATTGTCGTCCGTTGTGACGGGGAAACGAAAGCTCCGGTAGTGTATAGGGGCCCTGACGCGGCTGAAAGGTTTCTAAAGTGTTTGCAGGAGGAAGAAAAAATTATTAGGAATGCATTGTATAAAATCACTCCCATGCGTCTGACCCAAGACGACAAGTTAGCTCACAAGCGTAGCACTAAATGTCACGTGTGTGACTCACCACTTAACGGTGATTCGGTGAGAGATCACTGCCACATAACTGGTAAGTATAGAGGCGCCGCTCACAACGCGTGCAACCTCAAGCTTAAAATCAACCCTAAGACAATAAACATCCCCGTTGTCTTTCACAACTTGAGAGGGTACGACTCACACTTGATCATGCAGGCCATCGCGAAAATCGATGGTAATATAACGTGCATCCCCAACAACATGGAGAGATACATCTCCTTCAGCTTAAACGGACTTAGGTTCATTGACTCGTTTCAGTTCCTCCTGTCGTCACTCGACAGTCTGGTCAAGGCCAACAATACCTTCCCTATCACCGATCGATACACAGACGCCGAGACTAGACCCCTGCTTATGAGGAAGGGTGTGTACCCCTATGAGTACATGGATAGTTGGGTCAAGTTCACCGAGACCAGACTACCCCCTATTGACTGCTTTTATAGCAAGCTGAATGAGGCGTCCGTCTCACGAGATGATTACTCGCACGCGACTAACGTATGGAATAAACTGGGTTGTAAGAACCTGGGTGATTATCACGACCTGTACTTGAGGACAGATGTACTGCTGTTAGCCGACGTGTTTGAGACGTTTAGACGGACGTGTTTCAAGCAGTATAAACTCGACCCCGCATGGTATTACACCAGCCCAGGTCTGTCGTGGGACGCCTTGCTTAAAAAGACCGGAGTTAATTTGGAATTGATCACAGATTACGACATGCACCTATTCATTGAGAAAGGCTTGCGAGGTGGGATTTCCATGGCATCCAAACGATACGCGAAAGCAAATAATCAATACGTGAAAGGTTACGATCCTAACAAGCCAACCAATCACATTCTCTACCTCGACGCAAACAACCTGTACAGCTGGGCCATGAGTCAGTATCTACCTACAGGGGGATTCGAATGGGTACCCCACGTTGATGTTATGGGGGTTGCACCAGATTCGAACAAAGGTTATATCCTCGAGGTTGACTTAGAGTATACCAAGAAATTACACACATTGCACAACAGCTACCCCCTGGCCCCCGAACGTATGAGGGTTAACCCAGACTGGATGTCTGAGTACCAACATAACTTGTTAGGTGGGCGTGTGACAGACGTTGAAAAACTCGTTCCTAACTTAATGAATAAGACCAAGTACATCGTTCACTATCGCAACCTACAGCTGTACCTGTCGTTGGGTATGAGGCTGACCAAAATACACAGGGTGCTCATGTTCGACCAGAGCCCATGGATGGAGCCCTACATCAGAATGAACACAGACCTAAGAAAAAAAGCCACCAGTGATTTTGAGAAAAATCTCTACAAGCTCATGAACAACTCGGTGTTTGGTAAGACTATGGAGAACCTGAGGAAACGCGTGACCGTGAAGCTGGTTCGGTCGAGTGAGGAATACAAGCTCAGGAGATTGATAGCCAGTCCGGCATTCAACCGTAGTAAGATATTCACAGACAACCTGGTTGCCCTACACATGAAGAAAAGCCACATAAAATTCAACCGGCCTGTTTACGTGGGGATGAGCATCCTCGATTTATCCAAACACCTGATGTACGACTTTTACTACAACGAGCTCAAGAAACAGTACGGTGACAGGTGTGAAGTGCTGTACACTGACACGGATTCCCTGCTGATGGAGATTCGAACCGAGGACGTGTACGAGGACATGAAAAAACACCTCGATTTATATGACACCAGCGACTACCCTAAGACCCATGCCATACACAGTACGGTAAATAAAAAGGTCCTAGGTAAGATGAAGGACGAGTGTGCTGGCACGCCCATAGCCGAGTACATAGGTTTGAGACCTAAGATGTACTCCATACTGAAAGCCGACAATAGTGAGATCCGGAAGGCTAAGGGGGTTAAGAAGTATGTGGTGAAACAACACATCAAACACGCCAGATTCAAGGAAGCCCTGTTCAAGACCCGTACCTTTAGACATAAAATGAACACACTTAGAAGTGATGGGCATAAGATATACGGACTGACTATAAACAAGACGTCCCTGTCGCCTATGGACACGAAACGTTGGATAGCTATTGATGGGATAAACACATACGCGTATGGACATGAAAAAATTTGAGGCTATTTACTACAGCCCGCGTGGGTACTGGAAAGGAGCTAGCGCAGTAGATAAGCTAGCTAAAATAGTGCGAGTACCCCCGGAGGAAGCCAAAGCGTGGCTTGAAAAACAAGCCCTGTGGCAGATCTATTTGCCGGCACCACGCTACGTGCCTAGAAGGAGGTTCGGTATTAACATACCTAATAGCGTTCACCAGGCAGACCTACTGTTCCTACCCCACGACAAGAGGTACAAGTATGCCTTAACCGTAGTGGACGTAGCCAGTCGTTACAAGGAAGCCGAACCCTTGACCACGAAAGATTCGGCCCAGGTAGCCAGAGGATTTGAACGCATATACAAACGCAGCCCGCTGACGTGGCCAACAGAGCTGCAAGTTGACCCCGGACGGGAGTTCATGGGTGCCGTGTCACAACTGCTAGCCAAACACAATACAAAGGTCAGGCGTGGCACGGCCGGAGCCCATCGCAGCCAAGTTGAGAGATTTAATAGGACTTTGGCTGAGCGCTTGTTCGGCCATCAGTATGCTAGGGAGATGGTCACCCCTGGAAAACGATCGACTGAATGGGTCACGAGATTACCCAAGGTGGTGTCGGCAATCAACCATGAAGTCACCCGTCTCACCGGTAAGAAACCGGCAGACGCTATCAAACTAAAATCAATAGTTGCAGAGTCGGCCGCTCCATTGCATGGGAAGGAGAAACAGATACCAGATAGGGCCCTAGTGAGGTATCTATACCAGCCGGGGGAACACGAGGGTGATAGCCGTAAGCGGGCCACCGATCCTATATGGTCAGTCAAAACTTACAACATAGATAAAGTGGATATGAAAGCCGACGAACCTAACTTGTACTACTTGAGGGATGGGCCGGGTAGGGGGTTTGTAAGAGAAGAATTATTGATCGTACCGTACGGCACAGTGTTACCTCCAACACACGTTATGTAGTAGGGGTAATAGTAGCAAGAACTAAGGGCCCAACCAAAGCCTTATTTACTAAATAAGGCTTTGTAGAGACTTTTCTTGAAAGTGTTTTAGAACTGTCATTCCCTATACTACTCGCGTTTTGTATCCTATTTATTACCCACGTTCCAAAAAGTGAAAATATTGTTAAAATAAAGCAATATTTTGCTTTCCTATATATAGAACCATGTAAGGCGGATTAATACATCATATTGGTGATTGGAATGTCAACCGCTTCTCTCCAGGAAAAAGTACGCTGCGTAGAGGCAATGTATTTCCTATACGGCGCCTAATCACAAGAAAATGAACAAATTAAGACAGAATCAAGTTATAATCAAAATTTAATTCTTCTCAGATGAGGATTTCTTTTCCAAAGCCATAATATAATTCATCAAAACACTTGCGAAGTGTGAATATTAAATACTTGACTACGTGACCTAAGTCTTGCCTGAACGTCAGTCGGCCATCACTTTCGGGCTAGTCATCATGTTATGAAGTGTTCACAAAGAAGACGATTCTTGGATTAATTGGGCCATCACTGTCGGAGTAGACGTAGAAGTAGAATCTAGGGAGCATTTAATTAGGGGCGGCAAACTCAACAGCAAAAGATGAATGTGAATAACAGGGAACTGTATGTCTCAGATAGTTGAGCTTAATGTTCTTCATCGGAGGACGAGTTACTGTAAATAATTCGGCAAAGCTTTGCGCAGGATGCCAGTGACACCTTCTCATCTCAGCTTGGAATTCTCAGCTCAGATTCGATGTTTATCGGGTCTGAAAACACAGCCTACAACCTCGAACAACGACGATTTCAAACCTAGTGTGTTCAGATTCTGGGAAGTGCTTTTGACCCCTCCATAAGAAACCACCGGAGGCATGGCAGTGACAATATGTTTGTGCGGGAGGACGCGAATGGATGCGCCTGACAGTGGCAGTGATAGAGATACAAGAGCACCGCTCGTTTTTTTATGTTGTATGTTGCTGTGCAGTCCTGACAACATACATGCAGAAGGTATTCAATCTTCTGATAATATTCACAACTCTTCCAACCAATTGTCCATCAATTCTGACGAAATCAATAACTTTTACGGGCGACGCCATATTTGTTTACACTCATGAGAGGCCTACTAGACGTATTTGTTTACGTATTTTTATAGATTGTTTTATTTTTATTACACAAACTTCAGTTATCATAGAATTGAAAATAATGGTAGTAACCACACTAAATGAAATAAATTTTATCTAATTCCATAGAAGAGTTTTCGTTTTACATGCTCTCAGGTGTGAAAACTTGAATGAAAATCATGAATGGAATGAGTGATGAAAGTAGTACCAGTAATGTCAAAGTTCACATATCAGCCAATCAAATCACTCAAAGGTGTTTTATGACACATATGTGTCATAACACTTTGTTATGAAATACCTTTACGAAGTACAATGTGGGTAATAAAATGGCATATGATGGGCATCCAGCCTCCTGACAGTTTAGGGTGAAGAAATTCTGCTAATGTGGACAGAAGCCCAGTCCCTTTGTCCATCACGGTCAAGGGAGCGGGTGCTGACCAAACTGCAGCTTGGTTTCGTAATTAGACTGTTGGCCAAAACCATTATTCGCTCCACATAAGTGCCCCTTTAAATGATCAAAGTATTTTAAAACCAGCTTCTCCAGATTTTCTTCAGCACCATACCAACACAGAGGTGGTTGTATCTGTGATACACTGCAGGTTTTATATCTTGTGCTTTTTAAATTTACATGTATAACATAAATAATATTATCATATAAATAAAACATGGGCTTGTATTATAAAAATATATACCAATAAACACCATTTCAGTGTAAATTATAATGATGCAAATTACTGAATGGAGTTTATTTGCCCAGTGACATGTATTTTGCATATAATATACTACCGACAGAAAAAAAGGGAACCAAGAAATTGAACATAGATGACTTTGTGACAGGGTCCGTTATTGTGGCGTATCTCCCAAACGCAACATCCAATGACAATGGAATTTCGCATAATGCATGCCCAGCACGTGCTACACGTGCATACAGAAGTTAACTCCTGTAAATGTACTGTAGAAGTCGCAATCACTAATGCAATAGAGATAGACACCTACTGACAGAAATGCCTCCGAGGCAGTATCTCGGTGAAGCAACAAAATGGAGAATTGTGGGGATGATAGACGGGGGGACATCATTATGTGAAGTTTCCCGGCAGATGGGTAAATCAAAAAGTGTAATTTCACGCCTGTGGGATAAGTACCGTCAAATGGGTGGGGTTGCAACGAGACCTGGGCGTGGTAGACCAAAATCAAAAACACCACGACAGGATCGTCTCATTACGTTAATTGCTCTACACGATAGGTTTAAATCGGCCCCTGCCATCAACAGAGAATTCCGCACACTCACTGGAAGACGCATTTCAACTTCAACCGTTAAAAACCGACTCTATCAAGCTCGTCTGAAAGCAAGACGGCCTTTTACGGGTGTCCTTATAATTATACCTTGCCAAATGAACATTCAAATATCAACCTAAGTCATGTCATAACTTATTCAATTAAAATTTTAACAGAATTGTGAAATAACTGTTCTAAACAAAGAAATTGAACATATCATGTTACATATTAGTAAGACTTCAGCCTGTATCCCCTACATTTTAACACTGAGGAAACATTTCTTTGAGTGGCTTTTTATAAGTTGGATATGTCTTTCTGTATGCTAAGATACCGCTGAAGACCTATGCTAAAACTTATTGCTATCCGATGGAGAATATACCATGGTATAACATGTTTTCAGGGTAATAATGCAAAAGATGATCATGTACATTATTGCACATCAGCAGATTATCAGAACTGTAATTCTGTAAATACATATCACCTCACCTTTCAAAAATTTATTGTTAGAATGTTCTGTCATCCACTGGTTTCCAATGCAACATACATTTCATGTCTTGTCCTCAAGCACGAGGGCTAGACGTGACATAGCATGTTTTCGGGTTACTCATTATTGCACGGGGTAATGCCCTTGTATGGAAGCGCATGAGATGCATTCTTCTCCACAGAAATCAACAAATACACTGTATCATTATAATTAAAAGCCAAGCAAACTGGTAATTTTTTTCTTGATAATTTTAATGGGTTTTTTTGTGTAATTTGTTAAAAATAAAGATATTTACAGGTAAGTTATTCAATCATTTGCACATTCATTCTTCTTGTCAGCATGGGACGCCATGGCAGAGACAATACAACGTGACATGTCCACACAGTATAGTATCATCACAGTAGTATTATAAATGAACACAGAGGCCACATGCCTGGTACAAATTCTGCAGCACGAAAAAAATATGTGTAAGAGATGATTCAGTGTTCACTTTTCTTTTTTATTACGCCGGCAACATTCCATTTGAGTCATGTGATATTTACATTTGGCTTTTCACTCGAGTAGACTATGGTCTGCTTGATAAGTCTGCTTCAAAAGTTATGATCACATTCATGAGGGCTCTCAAAGTGCATTACGTTCTCGGGTAGAAGTTTAGTACTTTGACAGAAATTGGGCCACAACTTCCGTGAAAGCTGAACATTTCCAACAATAACAATAACCTTCTTGCACATAAGACGGTGTTTACTGGTGGTGCTGTTGTCTCACTGTATGCAAGAAAAATACTGGGAAAAGAAATTCCCCGAAAACATGGTTCTGCCGAAAAATGGTATGGCACAGTACATTCAGATGATATGATACCACTCGAAATAAATTTAAGGGGGATACGGGCAAAAGTCTTTCCCATATATCTCCTTATATTTTTATGTCAACATATGCGAAAGATACACTGCGTATGTAATGAGAAGAATGCCTTTCATTACACTTGAAAGCCCGGTTATAAAACAAAACAAACTTTTCATGTACAAAATGAGAAAGTTAATACAGATAGGTGTCATTAACTTAGCATTCAATCTAACCGGTGTCCTATGTCAGAATTGTGTGTCATATGCACGTACTTACCGCGTCGAGTTCGAGGGGTTTACTGGACATTGTGACCGTCTCCAACATGAGATACAGGGAACAGAACATCACCAAGAAGAACACCGACCCCCAAACAACCATGTACCGCTTCATTTCTGACACCACGGACGGCAGGAGCACTTTCAAAATAACTTGACAGCTGGAATCAGGTGAGCGATCGGAATGTATCAGTCAAGATCTACGCCATGTCTAATGAAAATAAAGATTTATCGAGTAAAGCAATATCTTTCACAGTTGACATAAATTCATTCTGCATGTACATGTGTACTGTGATAAACGTCATCACACCTTCTGTATAAAACGTCATTTAACACTGTGTTAACTTTGATTGGCTAAGACTCGGGAACAACTAGTTTTGCTTCTGGTACGCGCATCAAGGGTTCAAATATTGAATAGACAGGAGCCTAGTCGTAATTTTGTCGGAAGGGCGGTCGGCTGAATATTGTTTCCAAATTTTACCGTAGATTACCGTGGATTACCGTACAACAACGTAGCCCTACAATATGGCTCTCGCGTTTGTTCTGGACGTCTTGTCAAATAAAGTTCTGTCAACCGTGGTTTCAAGAGGCATTCTCACTTCGAGACTCTAAAACCCGGGCTAAGAACATTCGGACCGGGCCGGGCCATTGTAATTGAAGAGCAGCCAGCCAACGGAAACGTGTTCATGTGGACAGATAATAACAAGTTACACGATGTGTGATTCGAGATAGACTTCTGGTCGGGTTTAAATCTCGCTTAACACTGAAACCTAATAAGTAGGTCCAAATGATGTACCACAGTCATATGTAAATTCATAAACTTATTTTGCACGAAGTGGTTTAAACATTAAGCTTCACAAGTACAATATAGTCATTCTGAAATAAGGCTTTGAGTGAAAATGAGATGTACGTTAGTTTCCCAACCGGAAAGTTCACTATCGTCTGCTCTTATAACAGATGCATTCAAAGTTAATCGTGGCATTTATAACTCATTATTATTAACTAATTTGTGACTCATTGTAACTCAGTACGTATGTACAATTCACATACAACTAAGCAACTGTTTTAAATCTTGATGAATTTCTTCCAAAGTTAGACTTCAGTTCTTCAATGTCCCAACCTTTTGCAGGGATGTACGCTACCCTCACATTGCAATTCTTTTACAGTCAAATTAGTTATCGATCAGGCTCATTTGTCCGTCAGATATAAAGGTCATTCCTTTCATTCCAAACTGCTGCATACAGTTATGTCCAGGCATCCAAATGAGAAAGAAATTTAACAATGAAATGTATGTTACTGCCTTTTCTTATTAAGAATAATTCAACAAATCTTGTGAGGCTAATTATGTTTATGTAACTCACTTGGACTGTAACGTACCAGTTTAAAAGTCAACTTTAGCTAGTGACGTATCTATAATGGCCACAGCGATGCAGTGTGAAATGTACGCGGCCGGAATGTAGATTACCATGCAGTTTGTGCGACACTATTTGAAGAAATTGCTACACATATTTTTGTGCAAGGTTCCTGAAATAGTACCTTGTGGCAAGTCACGGCGAATTTGTTCAAACTGAGTCGTGGATACCTAAACCTGGTTGCAGAGAAGTTTGAAAATTACAAGTGAAATGTTCGTTATCATTTGAAAACCCCATATGTATTTGGCTAAAAGCCTTGTTAGTTCTCCTTGTTGCACCGGGTTTATGTTGGAATTTACAATTATCTATTGGTTTAAAGCCTTGGTTGCCCCCTCAACGCTACCAGAGTATTTACTTGACAAAAACAAATTTACAGGGAAAAGCAACCTGATTTGAAATGTACGTGATATAACAGATGAAGTTGTGGAAGTCACAAGCTATGACAGCATTTCTTCCGTAGTTTGTTTTACGTCACCCTCATGTCTGTGTTATACTGTTAAGTGAATCATGATCTGAAGCAATTTACTGACAGATTATTAAAAAGAATACTTGTATAATTGTCCTTTCATTCATCTGTCGGTATTTTCGTGTATATTGAAAGACAGGTTGATTGGAAAGGCATCTATCTACAGGTTGATTATGCTCTCTGCTTTCTCACAATACAAAACAAGTGTTTTAGTCACGGTATATTCACTATATTCACCTTACGTAGGAGAGCACAAATCGATAGAGCACTGGTACTTACGAAATGTACGTTATATTTCTTTTGAGTTACAACATAGACTTATTTGAGATATTGTTTCACCACACTGTCTATTTTAATTCGAAATAGGAACAAATAGTATATTTGGAAGGACACGAAAAGTCTTTAAATATGAGACATTATTTGTTTTTAAATCCTGGAGTTCGACTGATCAAACATTTTGGCTTTTCTGTCCATGTTCCAGTGCGCTATTCATGTTAATTAATAATTCATGCTATGCTGACTACTTCTCTCACCCTTTTCTGCATTTGCTGACTATCAGTGAGTGAGTTAAAACCACTTAAACACAACAATTTGTTTCTGATCAATTCCTACAGATAGTGAGCTTTTTCAGAGGTCAGAGAGTCTGGTAACGTACATTTCCAAGCTGACATAACACATTACGAATTGAATTGGTAATCTCAGAACTTCAGGGGATTTATTTTTTCAAGTTGTCTCACATGCAAATGGACCTGGTTATTGGGCTTGTCTGTTAAAGAAAACGTTGAGCTCAGAACTAAATTCTCGAAAGAAAATTAAATCCACCAATACATTTGCTTTGTCATTCCTTTCCTATTTCTTTAGAGTAGTTGATCATACAAAATAGGATATCCAGAGTCTTCAACGCCTGAAGAGAAGGATCATGTCTGATAGCAGAGCCCACCGCCTTCGTTCTTCTCTCAATCATTTTTGTTAAATAATTCCAGAGGCACTAGATGGTCACTGATTCTTCGGTTCTTTCGGAAACCGCACTGGAGGTCATTAAGGAGGTTATTGGCCTCCAGGTACCAGATTAATTGACTGATGCGTTCCATGGTTTTACAAACACAGCTGGTCAGTGACACAGGACGGTAGTTTGAGGGTTCAGTATGATCCCGGCCAGGCTTTGGTATCGGGATGATGATGGCATTGTGCCACGAGTGGGGAAAAGTTTCATCAAATATAATTTGAGTTTCCATGCTTGTATCAGGGAGGTCTTCAGAGGCTGATAATAAATTTCATCAGCTCCTGACAGAGTGTTGTGAGCCTGTCCCAGGACAGTACGTAATTCATGGAGAGAAAACGTTTCATTGTAATCCTCGCCACTATCAGAGTTAAAAATGATTGATTTCTATCCTTGTTGGGTTTGATATTTCTGGAACTGAAGATGAGGAGGAGTGGTTTGCCAAAGTTTCGCCAACTTTGTTTGCATTTTCAACTTTATTGGTTAAAAGAGAGATCTTTGAGATGGCGAACACCAGATTTGGGTCCTTTGCCCATCTTTTGAATCCTCAATAGGAGAGGTAGCCTTTGGTTTGGGATGTGGCAGTTGCTCAAGCTGCTTTAGTTTTAGTAGGTTCTTTTCATTCTTTTCCGGGGTCACATTTTCTGTTTCAGACTTGGCGTTGCTTCTAGCTCTGGTTGGTTCCGGAGATACTTGCAGTAGTAATAGACGGACGAGAAACGACAGAAGAGTAGGAGTTGGCGGGAGAGGTTACAGTTAAACTGGCAACCCTCTTCTTAGCTTCACGAAAGGACACCTTTTCTTTGTGTTTGACCTTCAAGACTTCTGATTCACGTTGCCACACCGGACAAGACACAGAACACCGGAAGAGGTCACATAGTTACCACCGCAGTTTGTACACCTCACTACCGTAGTGCAGTCATTGACTCATTGCCCTCATGCTTGTCACCGCGATAGCAAACAGTGTAGGAACGACAGGACTTGGATCCATGTCCAAACCTTTGGCAATTGTAGCGCCAGAGTGGATTGGGTACGTACAGCTCCATGCCAGTGCTACAGGAACCAGTTTTAATCCATTCGGGAATCTTGGATCGGGTGAACGTAAAGAGGAAATTGTTTGTGGGTCAGACCACACCATCTTTCTTGATCGTGAATCTCTTAACCGCTGTTACAGACTGCTTGCAGAGATCCTGGGCAATTTGTTCCCCAGTCATGTCGGGCAGGCATCGAGCTCTGTCACATACAATCTACAAGGATCTGTTTGCAGGCGATTTTATAGACAAGAATCTTGTACAGATCTGGTTTTGTTTTTGTTTTGTTTTTTGTTTGTGTTTTTTGTTTGTCTGTATGTTCTTTGCGATGTATACAGGTGTGTAGATTTTGTTATTGTCATTACTAAACATCGCCGATGGGTTTTGCAAGTTAAAAAAGCGTGCCTATATCCTGTCCGAATGAAGCATGTGTGTAATGTATGTATAAATCAGTGTCAAGATTATTATGTCGATTCATCTTGTTCTTGGTGTCTTCGGTTTCGTACCTTCTACCTCCGAACCTCTTGACGGACAATGAGTCTAAAACTTGGTTTCTCCCCATTCGATGTCATGATATATCTACGTAAGAGAATGGCTCCAACTTTGATGAAAGGAGCTCCTGCTGGATCGCTGGTGACATGTTAGTTATGCAAATCAGGCACATTCCCTCTTTATGTTGTAAGATGTACGGTCCATAATAATGTCAAACCTGATTTCAAACCTTAAAGCTCTGGATTATTACGTTTCAACTATTTACACGAAACAATGAAAGTTATTTTGAAATTATGCTTAATTAGATGTATGAGGAAGTTTGGGAAACAGGTTAAAGTGACCACACGAAAAACCTGGCCACAATTACCCTAGTCAAACTGGCCACACCAAAACTTCAAAATGGCCATAGAAAAAGACAAAATGACCGTACATTATTTTTTTCATATTAACGGGTATTGTTCTTGAAATGCTTCCACAAGCTAACACCAGATCCCTTGTAATTTCTACCTTGTTTGATCACACAAAGCAATAATTAATACACACAACGAACCTCGCAATGTTATCATATTCACATGTTAAGACGAGTTAATTCCTCCCAGTAAACCTTTTTTCAGGCGAATGTTTGACACGATCTGATTCTGATTAGAAATTTCTTGACCGGCATTGATCAATACACTAAACTGAAACGTGAAACATACTAGTATGTGAAATATGAAAGCAATACGAACTATTAATCAGAACATATCGAGTTTGCTTAAAGAAATATAATAAGTCTAGCTAGGTAACAGGCCGTATGTTAACCAAAAAACACACGTGATTACACTTTGATACAATTTGATATACAGAAGGCCTAAACACAGAAGAAATATTCCTTCATTTTTTGTTTAAAATATAGCAGTCTGAAGGTAAACATTCACTATTCGAAAATTCAGCAGGAAAAACATCTCAAAGGGAAAGGCCATGACAAAGAATGCTGTATTAATGTTTTCACTATCTCTCATTTGATGTTTTGTTGAAAACGCTGTTCCTATATGTATTTAAGCGCTGTTCGGGGATTTGGCTCGCTTGACAAGAGGTATGACTATACCAACCCACAACACATGAGTAAAATAAACAATTGCGAGGAGTTTATTACATCAAAGTCACAGGATGACTTTTACATTATCATTTAATAATAGTGCGAGTTACAATTACAGTTAGCATCAGCTTTCAAAGTAAATAAACATTAAATGTAAATTCGTTTCACATCAATCACATTAATCACAATGTCATACAAATGAGCAAAGTGCTCATACGAAATGGTACCCGATACACTCTATATACAACGTACATTCTACATTCACTCATTTACTCAGACCTCATTAGGTAGGGAACAATCTGCAATAGCCACAAAACCACCTAGAGTTAATCATTATCAAATAAACACTTCTATACAGTTATAAAACTCTATAAGACCTATACATGACCACAGTGGGTGTTCCTACAATGTGCATTCCACAGCAGACACAAAAGAGCATAGTGTTTGTATGTAATGCAATAGTAAGCCAACACGACATACTTATACAGTCTACAATAGCCACAATACAATGTAGAGTTTACCATTACCAAATAAACAATCCTGAACCGCAGTACTGAGTAATTGAGGAATACATTCAACGAAGCCACGTTCCACAGAGGCCTGCCTGTTGTGCCAAGGGTGGGAACATATAGTTAAGATATCAACAACAGATTACATTTAAACTAGAATAGCAATGGCAAAGATCTGTCAAAGAAGAAGAAAGTAAAGTTTCTTACCTGAGTAAAATAAAGAAGGAGTTATTACACCACAGTTACAGGATGATTTGTGACCGTGTGTCGTCCCTGTTTTATGGCGATTTTAGTTATCATAGATAATCCCATCCACTGATAAAATGGACGTTCCAGTTGTTATTGTGAACTTCTGTTTCTGTTTCTTAATGCTGTTGCCTAACGTGGCTGATGATAAGGTGCCTACTACGCATTTAAGTTTTTTCTATCTTCACTGGGTTATCTAATGATTTTGATAAACGTCGGTGTTGATGAGTGAAGTTCACACAGAATTTGATTAGCCTATCTATAGTTGCCGACACATACACTTACTGAAACGTGGTCATTTAGTCTGTAACATTTCCATATTTCAATAACCTACGCTGTCATAAATTATTCTAAAACATTGTGCATTTTCCCCATGTTAATATATTCGCTTTTAAATGGTATAGCTACCAGGAATCAAACAGGTTTGATTTAAACATACTTTATTCAGTGAAGAAAGGGATTAGGAACAAGTTACCCAACTTAGGTAACCCTCTCCCGAGTATTTGCAGCATAACAGATGATATACAACACCATACTTGTCATAAAGAAAGAGAACAGAAATGGTAGAGATCTATGTATAGCAAAATGTACTGCTCAACTGCTTTAAATAGTGAATGGTTTCGAGTGTATGATACGTTCTTGCTCCCATTTAATAATAAATCTAAATTTAATTCATCACCATGCACATGTAATTTTACAAGGTTAAACATTCTCGCTCTGTGTTCATTATATAGGAAACACTCAAGGATGAAGTGACAAACATTTTCACAGATACAGCCGCACATACACATTTTGAATCTGGCGTAATGCCAACATGAAATAAATTTTCTTTTAATTCACTTACATGATGTCTTAAACGAGTATCAATAATATTTCCTTTGCGGATACCTGTGGAAAATATGATGTTGCCGTGTCCATAATTTTTTCAGATATGATTTAACAGTCTCTGTTGATGGTAACATTCGCTTTTCCAGTGGAATATTATTCCATAATACTGCAGTTGATGGAATAAAAGATTGACATGAGTGTTTATATATGATGGCCTTACAAAATTTTCATAGTTTCTAAGATCATAAGTTGTAGAGTCACTAATAGCCCGAGGAAGTAAATCTTTCAGATATGAAGGTGCATTGCCACATTTCATTTTATAATATGATGTTAACTTTCGTCTTTCCCAGACAACCGATATTTTTTCCCACCCAGTTTCCAAATAAAGATATTTAAGTGGTGTATATTTTGGTAAACCAGTAACAATTCAGGCTGTTTCTAGTTGTAGTTGTTCTAGTCTCAATGACTGTCCATAATTACATCCATCCCAAATCTCACTGGCATATTCAAAATGTGGTCTGATAAACATAATATAAATCTTATTCAGAATTTGCCTTCTTAGTAGAAATTTCAAATTGAGCATGGAATTTGTCATCTTAAAACTTGATATTACTATTTAGTCAATATGCTTATTCCATTTCCAATCTGCCGAAAACGTTAGACCTAAGTGTTTATGCTCATCTACTTTACGAATTTCACTATCATCAAAGTATAAAGCTATGCTATCACTCTGTTTCCTGAAAGTATAAACAACAGCTTCTGTTTTATTTGGATTACATTTAACCAGCCAATGTTTTCCCCAAGAGCTCAGTTTCTGTAGGCTGGAGTAGACTCAAGCAATCTGTAATCAGTTGACGAAAATCCAAGTGATGTATTATCAGCAAACAGCCTTATCAAAAGTGTAATTCATGAACAATGTCTTTCATGAAATGAATAAAAAGAAGTGGACCCATTACTGATCCCTGGGGAACGCCAGCTATGAAATATTTCGGCTTGGATGGTGTTCCATTCACAAAGACAGACTGACCACGATTGGTTACATAACTTGATACTCACTGGAGTGTGCTTCCTTTGCCATACATTTACAGTTCCTTTGCCATACATTTCCAGTTTACACAGTAGCCCCCTGTGCCAGACACGATCGAAGGCGTTGGAAACACCAGCTTGATGCTTGTACAGTAAACTATTACAATGAAAACACAATGTAGTTTTATACAGATGTGTATAGACTACCCGTTCATATACTTTACCACATAACAGTGCTATTAGTATATAATCTGAAACAACAGAACGATCACCTTTTTACGTAATGGTGTAACATGTGCTACTTTCCAATAAGTGGGGTAAGTAGCCGATAGCAGGGAGTATTTGAATAAGAGACATAAAATTTACTTATTGCATTAACTGTTTTCTTATTTTATCTGTACCACAAGCTTTTTCTAGGGTAAACATTCAATAATATCAGACATTTCCTTTCGAGTTTTAACAATATCATGAAACGCCTCCTCAGTGCGCTTCTCAAAGTATGGTATAGTTTTATTGCCACCCTATAACGTGGACACTTAAGATATTCATTCAACCTGGTAGCTTTTTCAAAATCAGCATAATTATAAGGATGGCCCTTTATCATTGTCCTTGTGTTTGAGAGGTGAAATATGTGACGTTACTTCTGATTTCTAACTACATGGCGTAGAAGAGAGTAAGATTCCTATGGATAACAACGTCTTTATTACATATGATGCGACGTTTCAGTATGGATCCTTACACCGCTGTCAAGCAAGAGTGGAGTAATACATCACAGAACAGACTTATATACTTGAACAGGGATAAAACAATAACAACATGTATTACTCACCAGCTTCTAATAATGCCAACCAAACAAATACATGGCGTAGAATTTTCTCAGTATGATGCATTGTTAACTGTGTGTAACTCTGTGAGTAATTCATCTCAGATTCCATAAAAACATTTCCTTGGCATAATACTTCATAGTGTTTACTCGGTTTCTCTGTTTGTCGTATACACGGATGTCCTATTCATTTCCTGTTCCTTTTGCATATTTTCTTAACCTATCCCTCCGTCTACATTCCCATCTAAGCTCTGAATCAAACCATGGTTTGTCGTTTGGTCTTATGGCAACGACTTTTGTTTGAATACACTTTCTAATCCTCTTGTAGCAGTACGTCTGTAAATAGTAAATTGTTAGTAAAGTTACAAAAAGTAAATTAATAACCTAACAGCGTATGAGGCCATCCATGACACAACGTAAATACGTGTACTGTGTGCCTATCATCTCTCCTTACTGGTGATCACAGACACTTGAGTCTGTATACATACTATTGACACTGGACTCCAGGAATATTTACAGCTGTTTTTCACAATATTTGCATAATTCTTTGGTACCATCACTGCATAACTGACGTGTTTCCATGGTCATGTATATCTGGTAGCAATACTGAACTCTGCTGTTACTGGTGCACCTGTATAGAAGCATGGGCCCATAGTTTAATTTGTATTAGTTCGTTAGTTTAGTTTCCTTTTTTAAAGTCTGCTTAGTTTAATCATAGTAATGTAGATAGTTATTCATTAGTTGAGTAATCTTTAGCATTGTTTGCACTATTGTGTTAGGTAGTGTTATTGCTAAGAACTTGGTAAACTTGGCAAATACCTTAAAAAGAGCACAGTGTTAAGTTACTGTTAGGTTCTGTTGTCTTTTATTAGTAAATTTATATTTACATTTATCATTACGATATAAAGTTACATTAAGCAGGGTTGGACGTCACTTCTTTTGCACATGATAAGTAATAAACCAACCTAAGCCTCTATTTGCACAGTTTATTCCTTAAGTTAACTACGTATCGTTTCTCCATGTAAGACTTGAAAGTTTCACATTTTCCTTCCAGTTTCATTCATGAAATGTAGCCACCTCTGTTAATGTCTGTGTTGGTATTACATTTACTTCTTACACAATCATAACTGTACAATCATATTGTGGTAGTTTAGGATATTTAGGGTTGGATATTTCAATTTGGGCTATTAGTGTGTTCCCGGCTATGCTGATATGCATAGCCACAACACACCCGGCAGGTTAGTGTGGTCTGCCTAGCAAGTCTCTATCCCTGTAAAAGCAGTAGCTTCATAGCACTCCTTGTCTTTAATCCACTCGTCCGCCAGAGGTGAGGACATTTATTTTAAGTTGTTTGAGTCCTGGTAATCCAGACCAAGCAGATAAGTTTTTCTTAGTTTACCACAGGAAATTAATCTATTTATTTGTTTTGGGCATAGGCTTTGAAATCAGAGCCACGTCTTGGTAGGATTTGGACTCAGCTTAGGTCGTTAGGTATAGGTTAGGTGGTTAGGTAAGGTATAGATTAGGTTAGGTTGATGGATGGGTAAGGATAGGTGCAGGAATTTTGTTATGAATAAATTACTGAGTTTCTCGTGTCTATTCGTTATGTTTTACCAGCACTAAGGCCTGATTCATAGAGCCTACTTGAAGCTGGCTAAGTTATCACCACCGCAGAAAAAATACACAACGCAAGGTCAAAAACCAGAGAATAGCTGTCACTGGGCAGAAGAGCCTATTACAATATCATCATTATGTCCCAGTTATCCTCTGAAGAGTTAGCTGCTTTCCTTGTGGGGTTTGAGAAGCTGGGAGTGACACCAAAAGGAAAGACTGAAGAACTCAAAGATTGGGTGGTAGGTATGGTGGCAATACAGGAGTTGCAGGGTGCTTCTGGTTGTTCACAGGTTAAATCTTGCCAAGTTTTAAACGAGCGCCTCGTTTTTCATGGTTTTCTCGGGACCCAACGGCTATGACTGAAATTCCATTTGATGTGTGGTAGCATCAGGTAGAAAGCTTTATTTGCAGTATGAATCACACAGAAGCTGCGACATTACAGGCGCTCAGCACTCAGGATTGAAACTGCCCGTGTCATAATGAGGTTAGGTCACACTGTTTCACTTATCTCAGTCCTTAATAAATTGAAGAGAGTATTCAGTTCATCAGTCCTGGAGCAAGGCGAAGTTCTTATGGCCCAGTTTAATGGTGCACGCAATATGGAAAAGAAGGGTGCTACTGCATGGGGTTGCAGACTGGAGGACATGTTAGACAGGCTTGACAGATCAAGCTCTGTACTCAGGACAGTCTTCTGATCAGGACTCAGACAGGAAATGAAGGATTGAACAGGACACAAATTAGACAATATACAGCATTTTGACCAGCCTCGAGTTGCTATCAGGAGAATAGAATGTGACCAGGAACAAAAGCGGCATGGCTTGCCCAAGAAACCTGTACCAGTCAAGTTTATGACTGTCAGTTCAACCAGCATCTGAAGTATAAATGCTGATGGGTGTTATTGTCAGCCAAGGTTGATAATCTGGAAGCAGGGATGGATCTGTTCACCCCTACCAGTTTCCAGATGCAGAAGAAAGGACAATATCGTCTTCAGGACAGAGCAGTACAGCTACCTCGTGATTTTGAATTACAGTACGGTGTCCCGTACTATAGATGTGGATATATGAGGAGCAATGTCAGTGGGCAGACATTAGGTTCTTTAGGTGGTGTTCCATGTAGTGTTGGCATTGTACCATGTAGTGGTGGATATGGTGGTGTCCCATGTAGTGTTGGCATTGTACCATGTAGTGGTGGATATGGTGGTGTTCCATGTAGTGTTGGCATTGTACCATGTAGTGGTGGATATGGTGGTGTTCCATGTAGTGTTGGCATTGTACCATGTAGTGGTGGATATGGTGGTGTTCCATGTAGTGTTGGCATTGTACCATGTAGTGGTGGATATGGTGGTGTCCCATGTAGTGTTGGCATTGTACCATGTAGTGGTGGATATGATGGTGTTCCATGTAGTGTTGGCATTGTACCATGTAGTGGTGGATATGGTGGTGTTCCATGTAGTGTTGGCATTGTACCATGTAGTGGTGGATATGGTGGTGTTCCATGTAATGTTGGCAATGTACCATGTAGTGGTGGATATGATGGTGTTCCATGTAGTGTTGGCATTGTACCATGTAGTGGTGGATATGGTGGTGTTCCATGTAGTGTTGGCATTGTACCATGTAGTGGTGGATATGGTGGTGTCCCATGTAGTGTTGGCATTGTACCATGTAGTGGTGGATATGGTGGTGTCCCATGTAGTGTTGGCATTGTACCATGTAGTGGTGGATATGGTGGTGTTCCATGTAGTGTTGGCATTGTACCATGTAGTGGTGGATATGGTGGTGTTCCATGTAGTGTTGGCATTGTACCATGTAGTGGTGGATATGGTGGTGTTCCATGTACTGTTGGCATTGTACCATGTAGTGGTGGATATGGTGGTGTTCCATGTAGTGTTGGCATTGTACCATGTAGTGGTGGATATGGTGGTGTCCCATGTAGTGTTGGCATTGTACCATGTAGTGGTGGATATGGTGGTGTTCCATGTAGTGTTGGCATTGTACCATGTAGTGGTGGATATGGTGGTGTTCCATGTAGTGTTGGCATTGTACCATGTAGTGGTGGATATGGTGGTGTCCCATGTAGTGTTGGCATTGTACCATGTAGTGGTGGATATGATGGTGTTCCATGTAGTGTTGGCATTGTACCATGTAGTGGTGGATATGGTGGTGTTCCATGTAGTGTTGGCATTGTACCATGTAGTGGTGGATATGGTGGTGTTCCATGTAGTGTTGGCATTGTACCATGTAGTGGTGGATATGGTGGTGTTCCATGTAGTGTTGGCATTGTACCATGTAGTGGTGGATTTGATGGTGTTCCATGTAGTGTTGGCATTGTACCATGTAGTGGTGGATATGGTGGTGTCCCATGTAGTGTTGGCATTGTACCATGTAGTGGTGGATATGGTGGTGTTCCATGTAGTGTTGGCATTGTACCATGTAGTGGTGGATATGGTGGTGTCCCATGTAGTGTTGGCATTGTACCATGTAGTGGTGGATATGGTGGTGTTCCATGTAGTGTTGGCATTGTACCATGTAGTGGTGGATATGATGGTGTTCCATGTAGTGTTGGCATTGTACCATGTAGTGGTGGATATGGTGGTGTTCCATGTAGTGTTGGCATTGTACCATGTAGTGGTGGATATGGTGGTGTTCCATGCAGTGTTGGCAATGTACCATGTAGTGGTGGATATGGTGGTGTCCCATGTAGTGTTGGCATTGTACCATGTAGTGGTGGATATGGTGGTGTTCCATGTAGTGTTGGCATTGTACCATGTAGTGGTGGATATGGTGGTGTCCCATGTAGTGTTGGCATTGTACCATGTAGTGGTGGATATGGTGGTGTTCCATGTAGTGTTGGCATTGTACCATGTAGTGGTGGATATGGTGGTGTCCCATGTAGTGTTGGCATTGTACCATGTAGTGGTGGATATGGTGGTGTCCCATGTAGTGTTGGCATTGTACCATGTAGTGGTGGATATGGTGGTGTTCCATGTAATCTCGGTGGTTGTGGAATCCCATGTAGTGGTGGCATTATACGGTATTGTGGTGGATGAGGTGATGTTGTCCAGTGTAGTACCGGTGATGCTGGTGTCCAATGTAGTACCGGTGGTGGTGTCTCCTGTAGTGGTAGTGTTGCACCATGCCATGATTGATGTGATTGCGTGTAGTTGTAGTGTCCCATGGAGTGATGGCTGTGGTTGTAGTGTCCCATGCAGTGATGGTTGTGGTTGTAGTGCCCCATGTAGTGGTGTGTGTGGTTGTAGTGTCCCATGTAGTGATGACTGTAGGTTTGGTGTCCCATGGAGTGATGGCTGTGATTGTGATGTCCCATGTAGTGATGGCTGTGGTTGTAGTGCCCCATGTAGTGGTGGCTGTGGTATTGGTGTCCCGTGTAGTGGTGTATGTGGTAGTGGATGTGGTGGTGTCCCTTGTCTATAGAGTTGGTGTCCCTAGTAGTGGTGGCAGTGTCGTCCCATATAATGGTGGATACGGTACTATCCCATACAGTGGTGGATGTGGCAGTGTCCCCTGTAATGATGGATGTGGTGACGGTGGTTGTGTTTTCTCATGTAGTTGGCGGCAGTGTCCCCTGTAGTGATGAATGTGGTGGTGGTGGTTGTGTTTTCTCGTGTGTTTGGCGGCAGTGTCCCCTGTAGTGATGGATGTTGTGACGGTGGTTGTGTTTTCTCAAGTAGTTGGCGGCAGTGTCCCCTGTAGTGATGGATGTTGTGACGGTGGTTGTGTTTTCTCATGTAGTTGGCGGCAGTGTCCCCTGTAGTGATGGATGTGGTGACGGTGATTGTGTTTTCTCGTGTAGTTGGCGGCAGTGTCCCCTGTAGTGGTGGATGTTGTGACGGTGGTTGTGTTTTCTCATGCAGTTGGCGGCAGTGTCCCCTGTAGTGATGGATGTTGTGACGGTGGTTGTGTTTTCTCATGCAGTTGGCGGCAGTGTCCCTGTAGTGATGGATGTGGTGGTGGTGGTTGTGTTTTCTCATGTAGTTGGCGGCAGTGTCCCCTGTAGTGATGGATGTTGTGACGGTGATTGTGTTTTCTCATGCAGTTGGCGGCAGTGTCCCCTGTAGTGATGGATGTTGTGACGGTGATTGTGTTTTCTCGTGTAGTTGGCGGCAGTGTCCCCTGTAGTGATGGATGTTGTGACGGTGATTGTGTTTTCTCATGTAGTTGGCGGCAGTGTCCCCTGTAGTGATGGATGTGGTTGCGGTGGTTGTGTTTTCTCATGTAGTTGGCGGCAGTGTCCCCTGTAGTGATGGATGTTGTGGCGGTGGTTGTGTTTTCTCATGCAGTTGGCGGCAGTGTCCCCTGTAGTGATGGATGTGGTGGCGGTGGTTGTGTTTTCTCATGTAGTTGGCGGCAGTGTCCCCTGTAGTGATGGATGTGGTTGCGGTGGTTGTGTTTTCTCATGTAGTTGGCGGCAGTGTCCCCTGTAGTGATGGATGTTGTGGCGGTGGTTGTGTTTTCTCATGCAGTTGGCGGCAGTGTCCCCTGTAGTGATGGATGTGGTGGCGGTGGTTGTGTTTTCTCGTGTAGTTGGCGGCAGTGTCCCATGTAGAACTGTCAGTGTGCATTGTAGTGGTGGATGTGGGAGTGCTCCGTGTAATAATGGATGTGGTGGTGGTGTTCCATCCAGTGGTGGCTGTGTTTGTGGTGTCCTGTGTGGTGGTAGTGGTGGTGTGCTATGATGAGATGTAGTGGATAATCTGGTGGTGATGCCCTATGTAGTGGTTGAGGTGTTATATATTGTGGTGGTGTCCTCTGTAGTTGGAGCTTAGCAAAATGCACTGGAGGGTGTGGTGGCGGTGTCCCATGTAGTTGTGGATGTGATAGAGGTGTCCTATTTAGTGGTGGATGCGGTTGTGGTGTCCCATGTAATGGTGGACGTGGTAATAGTGTCCCATTTAGCGTTGGATGTGGGTTTGGCGCCCCATCTAGTGGTGGATGTGGTGGTAGTCTCTCATTCAGTGGTGGGTGTGGTGGTAGTATCGTGTATAGTGGTAGGTGCGGTGGTAGTCTCTCATTCAGTGGTGGGTGTGGTGGTAGTATCGTGTATAGAGGTAGGTGCGGTGGTAGTGTCTCATTCAGTGGTGGGTGTGGTGGTAGTATCGTGTATAGAGGTAGGTGCGGTGGTAGTCTCTCATTCAGTGGTGGGTGTGGTGGTAGTATCGTGTATAGAGGTAGGTGCGGTGGTAGTCTCTCATTCAGTGGTGGGTGTGGTGGTAGTATCGTGTATAGAGGTAGGTGTGGTGGTAGTGTCTCATTCAGTGGTGGGTGTGGTGGTAGTATCGTGTATAGAGGTAGGTGCGGTGGTAGTCTCTCATTCAGTGGTGGGTGTGGTGGTAGTATCGTGTATAGAGGTAGATGTGGTGGTAGCGTCCCATGAAGTGGATGAAGAGGTAATGCCCCATGTAGTGGTGGTGTTGATTTTTATGTAGTTGTGGTTGGGGTCGATGGCAGTTGTGAGGTCCCATGTTCTGGTGGATGTGTTGCTGTCCAGTGATGATTTTGTGGCATTGTCCATGTGGTGGTGGAGTCGTTCGACATAGTAGTGATGTGCTATTGGTATCCCCTGTACAGGTGGCGGTGCCTCATGTAACTGTGGTTATGTCCCATGTGGGAGTTGGGGTGTCCCATGTTGTGGTTGAGATGGTGGCGGCGGTTGATATGGTAGTTCCTCGTAGTTTCGGTGAATGTGGTGTCACATGTATTGGTTGATATGTTGGTGGTGTTCTTTGTAGTGGTGGCTGTGATTGTGGTGTCCCTTGTAGTGTATGTAGTGATGGAAGTGATGGTGGTGTCCCTTGTAGTGATGGTGGAGTCCCTTGCAGTGCCTGTAGTATTAGTGTCCCTTGTAGTGGTTGTCGTATCGATGCAATATAATGGTGGATATGGTGGTGTCCCATACAGTGATGAATGTGGTAGTGTCCGTGTAGTGATGGATGTGGTGACTGTGGTTATGTTTTCTCGTGTAGTTGCGGCAGTGTCCCTTGTAGTTGTGGCAAAGGTGGTGTCACCTGTAGTGATTAATGTGGTTGTGGTTCTCATGCAGTTGCGGTTGTGTAACATGTAGTGGTTCAGGTGTTATATGTTGTGGTGATGTCCTCTGTAGTGGTAACATTTCAGCATGATGTGGGGCATGTGGTGGTGGTGTACCATGTAGTGGTTGCGGCGGTATCCCATTTAGTGGTGGTGTGGTTGTAGTGTCCCACATAGTGATGCTGTCCTATGTAGTGGTGGATGTGATGGTGTTGTCCCCTATGGCGGTGATATGGTGGTGCCCAATGTAGTGTCTATGGTGGTTGTGTCCAATTCAATGGTGGATATGGTGTGGTGACCCATGTAGTAGGGAATGTGGTCGTGTGTCATTCAGTGTTGGGTGTTCCATGTAGTGGTGAATGTAGTGGCATCGCAAACAGTAGTATATATGGTGATGCCCATGCTCTAGTGGTAGCTTTGGTGTCCTATGTAGTGGTACATGTGGTGGTGCGCCGTATGTTAGTGGATGTGATGGTGATGTCTCATGTAGTGGTGGTGACCGGTGTTGTGTTGAATATGGTAGTGACGGTGTGGAGTCACATTTTCAATTTGAAGGGTTATGGTTGATTTACAACCACGTTTTCAAGAATGTGTAGCATTAGAAATACTACTATCATTGTTAAAAAATGCCCAGATTGAAAACTGAAATGGTTTAATTCATGTATATTGAAACATAAAAAAACGTGTTGATTGTGATTCGCAGCCTCTGTCACAGAATAAACTAAATGTCGGTTGTGTTTGATACCCGTGTGCTTATCCTTGACTTTTCAGAGAAATGAACATGTGTGCCTGTACACCTTCCTCCTCCGTGACCCGTCACCATCTCTCCAAACGGATGCTGGGTTCTTCTTGCCAAGGAGGACGAAGGTATCGTCGATGCAGGATGAAGATGTATGCTCTCCCTAATACTGAGTGCTGCAGCTTAATGGATCTCTAGCTGTGCCCATCTCCGGCCATGTACATATATGCATATACTCTCTTTTTTGTGTGATGTATGTGCCCCAGGGGCATTGCAGTTCGGATGTCAACAAATGACAGCTGGATTTTGTAGGAGCAACGCAGCTGGGCTATGCCGTGTTTTCAGTGTTCACCACTTATCCTTGTCCTGTTTGATGGGAAGGAGAGTCGAAATCCTGCCAGTGCTTGCGTTCGTTGGCTAATTATATGGATACTCACCTGTTTACCTACTGCTGTAAACCTTCCAGTAAAATAGATATTGCATACCTTGAGGGAACTCGGTTCCAGGGGATTTTTTTCTCAAAATCGTTTGCATCCCTGGTGTTAGGTGTTGGGCTTCAGTTACCTTTGACCATGTTCAAATGTAAGTCTAAACTATAGATGCATACTACGCACAGCCGCATGTTGGTGATTTTTCGCAGTGCCTGTTGTTTTTGTTCGAAAATTTGGTATTGTTCCGTGTTGCGAATGATGATAATAAGAAAGGCGATCCGCACAGCTGGTCCAATTATACTTCAAAGTGTTTTTGTTTTGTTGTTTCGTTTTGTTTTTGAAAGTTTTGCACTCGAGAATAACTGTTTGTGTCCACTGAATTCGGATGTGCCCGACTTTATCGCCGTGTAGGAGGGTTTTTGCAAACACAGCAAAACGTCTCACTTTTTGTTGCAATATTGTAACCATTTAATAATCAGTTTTATATAGATAATGCCTGTACGTAATACAGAAGATGTACATCCATAAAAAGTCCTCATCCTTCATCTACCCAACTTCTAGAATATCGAACATGTACATATGTGTACATGTTTATAAATATATAATGAAACAAATGTCTCATTTTAGTATTTGAAATTTAGTCAGTTATTGTGAAAAACATTATAAAGAAACGGTGGAGTAATCAATAACTCTGAAGGCCCCTGACAGGCAATTAAGGGCAGCAGTGTGTTGATTGAATCACAACACCTAGCTGATTGCAATTAGACAAGTGTAATTAAGCAAGCTGGATGCAGGTGTAGTTAACAGGTCCACCAAGTTCATTAGCCCGTTAAGACCAAACACTGGACGTCACTTTAAGCAAGGTGCTTGCTTCAAATACTCCGTTTTTGAACTAGTAAGGCAGATATAATACTATTCTGTGGATGTAAACATTAATCAGTATACGTGTGAGCTGTTCTTGAGAGAACGGGCCGAGTCGGGTTCTCGTTAAACAACATGTTTGTTTCCAATACAACCACCTGAAACTCTATAAAGCGATATGTAGGTAGATATGATACTAACCTATGGACAAAAAGAGAATTTAAGATACATCTATGGGGCGTAAGATGCCTTAAATTTGACGACCAGAGAAAATCCTGAGTGTCTTTGTTGAGAATATATATGGAAGAGAGTGCTGCACATTGAGCAACGTTTTTTTCCATCAAAAAACTGCATATGAAAGACTTGGTTAGTCATAAACGAAACACCATTTGCTTAAAAAAAAACAACAACAAAAAAACTTGTGGTTAATCAATACCAAGCGCTTAAAAGTTGCTAAAAAGCCGTCTGCTTCTCTCTCGCCCGCAAACGAAACCGCAGACAGGTTACGTAACTCTGTCGCCAGGGCCCTACAGTGACGTCATAGAAGGAACGATTTCCCGTTAAATGTATAGAAAATGTGTAGGAAGCTCGTCAATTTGCTGATTTCTCGACGTCACCAAAGACATGCCGAAATGTTGTGTTGCCGTCAATTGTTCCTTTGTGCTTAAATTGGTTGTTAGTGTGTGCGAAGTGAGCTTTGTGTGGGAGCCTGTGGTACATACTATATCGGATGGTTCGCCCCCAACCACGCTTCCAGGATAGAAAATGGGGTTCAAGTTTCATCGAGTTTATAAAATCAAGACTGCTTACTACACATTGCTGACCAAAAGGATTTTGCATGGATATATCGCTTTCTTCCTCGGAAACGAGGTTGTGGTCGAAGTGACAATATTATCGTAAGTAATATTATATTGACACCTTATATTGACCGATTCCAAGATTGAAATTGTTATGTTATAAGCAATGTCATGTAAAATCCTACTGTCCATCAATCAGCAGTAGAAAGTAATTTTGATTTTGTAAGTCGGTAAAAACAAACTTAAATAGCATTTATTCTCAGACAGGGCGCCGCCATTTTTGAAAATCGTGAAGTCCGTTAGAATTATTGAGATTATGATTTGTTCTCATCAAGTTAGAAAATCAAAACTACATTTTTACTGGTAGTTAAATATGCATTTGAATCATGGCCAAAAGCATTTTGCATGACACAACTTTTAACATAAAGACTTCTTCCAAGGAAGCAAGTTGGGGGTCGAAGTGACATTTATATTGCAAGCAATGTTATATTGACCTCCACCTCACTTCCAAGAGTGAAATTCTTATGTTGTGAGCAATGTTATGGAAAATCCTATTGTCCATCAATGAAATACATATTTACTACCAGTAGAAAGTAATTGTCCCTTTGTAAGTCGGTGAAAACAAACTTAAATAGCATTCATCCCAAGACAGGGCGCCACCATTTTTGAAAATCGTGAAGTCAAATCCATTTGAATTTATGGGATTATGCATGGTTTGTTCTCATCAAGTTATAAAATCAAAACTACATAAATATGTATTTGAATCATTACCACAAGGAGTTTGCATGACACAACCTGTAACTTAACCTAAGCGAGGTCGGGGTCGAAGTGAAAATACTGCGCGATAAATTTCTTCACTTGCTAAATTTACTTGGTTTGTAACGTTCACTCACCACTATGTAGACACTTGTCAATATACGTCTTTATACTTGGTCTCATAATCCTAATTACTTTATAATCATACTTGCATGCATTTTGAAACTTAATAAAAAGAAGCGATCTGCGAATGTATAACAGGAACGTAATATGTAGACATTTCATAGTTTTCCTATGTGAATCATAATTCGCAAGCACGCCCTAGTGTATGCCGTCTGCATCATTACACTTAACGACGAAAACAATGATTCTGTTGAAAGCTACGACAACTTATTAAAAACAAAAATGCAAATATTAAAATTAAAGTTATAGGAGCAATGTCAGGCTACTACCTTCTTCGACGAATATATCCATCAATATCCACAAAGACAAGTTATATATAATTCATCTGCAGATTTCCCAAGTGATGTGTCTTTTAACAGTCTAATATACGAAAACGTGATGTTTTTCACATTGCTGTATAGTTTCATTGGTTACCCAAGATAGCACACCTGGCAACTAATTGCATAATGTGCGTCATTCTTTTTAAAAAGTTATTTAGTTAGCCAATAATGAGCAATCAATCAATGTATTGGCGGTCAATCCTTTGAAAGAAGGGTGTTGTTTTACATACACACAGACACGACAGTGTGTATTCAGTATAGATTAGTAAATGTACATACATAAACACTACCTTTTGACAAATCCCCCATTTAAATCCCCATAAAACTAATTAATCAATCAGCGTGTTATCGGTTAATCCTTTGATCGATCCAGACAAAGGAAATGCCAAATGGGGGCCTTTGTCGGGTAATCTAAATGGCGTTACCACTAATTATACCTGTTCTAAATTCATTAACTAAGCATCAAGTGAATAATGACAAATAACGTGTAGGTTTATACCACCTAACACGGATTACAACCTAGCGACGCCAAGTGATTTTGACAGAATCGTCTATGAAAACAATTTAAGGGCTGTAACCCGAAACTAGGCAAAGCAGGAGACAAAACTAAATGATAGTAGATTGTGAGAACATATAGCTTTCATTTTTCTCAACAGTTTTCGCGATTTCAGGCTTGTACAAACCTGTAAACGAAATAGTTTACCCCCTGAAATGTAGATGAATACTGCACAGACCCTCATTTCTATACCCACTATTACGTCACGGAGACGCGCCGCTCTGATTGGTTGAAATTTCGTTTGCGGTTTAGAATTGTGCACTGTTGACAAAAAGGTCGATTTAAGGTAATTAAAGATCGTAATGAGCAGTTTTAATGACGGGGTTTCATTTATAACGATGTCAGCAACTGATTTTGCATTTGTACCGTATTAGAGTATATGTGACCTTTAACACTTTTGATTGAGGCTATGTAGAGAATGAAGTGAGAACAGGGCTTCACTTTAAGGGGCCAGGTGTCTTTACATGTTGCACTTGATAACATGATGAAGCATTATTTAGGTAGATATGATACCAGTCTAAGGATTGAATTACAATACAAGGTACATGGGTTACGTTTAAGCTGCTTTTGAGAGGTCGGACCAAGCCGGACCGAAAGCTCGTGAGACTGTGCCTTTATTGAGAATGTTTAGAAAATAGGGTTGACTTTAAGCAACGTGCTTGCTTCAAATACTACGTTTTGAGACTCAACAAAGAGGTATTTAGGTAGATAGAATCGTCATCTGTAATTGTAAACACAAAACAAACAGTACACGTGTGTTAGGTTTAAGCTGTGTTTGAGAGGTCGGGCCAAGTCGGCCTGAACAGAGACTTAACACTTTTGATTGAGGCTATGTAAAGAATGAAGTGAGAACAGGGTTTCACTTTAAGGGGCCAGTTTTCTTCACATGTTGCACTTGATAACAGTGTGAAGTAGTATTTAGGTGGATATGAAGCCGGTCTATGGATTTAATCACAATTGAAGATGCATGTTCTAGGTTTAAGCTTGTTTTGAGACCTCGGGCCAAGCCGGGCCGAGCTATTGTGGTTGAGATGATGTTTAGAGTGTGGGGATGATTTCATATCTTGCATGCTTTAAATACTATGAATAGTGAATTTATGGGGTGGCATTAACTGTATGTAGACGTAGTGAACATTTTCGTACCGATGGAAGCCTGTATCCGAATGAAGTCAACTATTTATGCATTTTAAATCATGTTTCGTTTATCGATTCCACTCTTAGACGTAACCTCGGTCAGCCAGCTCGCAGGAAACTCGTCTTCATGAGTTTAGCTGATTTGTTCGTAGTAAACTGTATATGGCACGCTTTTGTGGCTTAAAATTCATTAATATTATCAAGGATGTATGTTGCATTAATCATTTGTAGGCATGGCGCTCATTAATGGGTTCATTATCCAATAATATATTTGGCCCGGCCCGGCCCGGCTTTTAGGCCATCCCTTTACTGACCGTTGTCATGGTTGTACGTACGCCGTGTGCATCACCCGGAAGCGAGCGTACGCTAAATTCCATTCGGAATCATTCGCGTACAGACCTTATCAAGACAAAAAGTTCAAAAGGTGTGTACGAATGTGCACTTTCGCGATTTGGTAAGCTTCTTTCTGATTGGTCAGTCTCAAAGGTTACCTCCCGCGACCTTTGTTAGACTCAGTAGTGGAGTGTAACGAAAAGTAATGAGCATAAGTTTACTTAGACTGACTACAAGGATTGAGTAGGGATTCATTATCTGAGTAGAGGCACCCCCATGGCATGTAATGAGCACAGCCCATCAGGTCTCCCAGAAGAACTGCATGCTTAAAATCACAACTTTAAATTAGCTTCATGCAGTCTAATTGACCAGTATCTTATGTTGTTGTGAAGATAATCAGATTCTATTAACCAGAAAGTAAAGGACTTAAGGGAGAAGGGTACATTGCAGTTAGTGAATGTGAATGAAAAACAAGCCAAGCTTAGTATAGTGGAGTAGAAGTAAAGGTATAATCGTGAAATATTTACGGATGAGTTATTTGTTTAACAGGGAGCCTATATAGAGGGGGAGAAGAAACTCCTCGAAAAGCTGCTGAACGTATGTCTCGGGTCGTTACGTAACCAGTGTAGCCAATAATGTGGCAGCGTAGTATTTAAGATTGAGCCCGGTTTATTTTCACCAGCTGATTACGTTCGCTGAGTGCTATAACAACTGAAATCCAACATGTAGAAGATAGGTTAACTATTTTGTCACTTCAGTTTAAGTCAAATAATTGGTATTAGTGTCCGTATTAGGACAGTAGATTTGTAGTAAAGTCGGTAAGTTATAGCTCACTGGCTTCTATTCACGATTCACCGCGAATAATTGTGCCGATAAAATCTTCTTTCACACATTCGTTTAATTTTTAGAAGGAGAACATACCTTTAGCTGAAATGTATTCGCAAGTAATAGTGACAGTTTTATGACTTAAAAATTATTAGGGTGTAATTGAGGTGTGTGAAAAATATGATATTTCGCCATTGAAATGCTATACGCCATTGTTTTAGTATTCCTAGTTACTTCCTCAAAAACATCTTTCACATACACCTTTAATTCATATGAGGGGAATATACTATCAGGTGAAATATGTTTGCAAGTAATAGTGATAGTTTCGTAATCTAAAAAAGAATGTTAGGGTGTATTTGAGGTGTGTGAAAAATATGACATATTGCCGATCTGCTCTGATCCGCCATTGTGATACTATACGCCATTGTTTGAGTGTTTCTAGTTATTACTTCAAATACATCTTTCACATACACCTTTATTTTTTATGAGGGGAATATACTATCAGGTGAAATGTGTTTTGCAAGTAATAGTGACAGTTCCATAATCTAAAACAAAATGTTAGGGTGTATTTGAGGTGTGTGAAGAATATGACATATTGCCGATCTGATCTGACTCGCCATTGATGCTTGAGGGTTATAGTTCCATAACTTCTTTCTTTCCTTGTTGATCTTATTATTTGACAAAACTGGAAAGGTATTTTAGAACGGTTTGTGATAGTTTTACACTTTATTTTTGAGGGCAGTGTGACAGTGTCAGTTAACATTTTGTTAATGTCCATTCCATTCCCCACATGCAATAAGATATATGAATTAATTTAATTATTAATGTAAACAATAATGTTTCAAAGTAGATTTTTTAAAAGGACAGCTGATCTTAACACGTGTTCTGGCGATACCTTTACCTTCTTTAACATGTTTTGGGAGGGAAGGCCGCGGTGTATCATTTATTCTTTCATTCATTCACATATGGACTTCTTTCTTTTATTCTTTTTCATTATTTCTTTCATTTATTCACATAATTCTTGCTCTTAATTGTTACTATAACTCATTCATTGTAACATACATTAAAAAAAAAACTGGCTGAAGTTCTGTTAAACCAGGGATAATCTACAACGTATATACTCTATATTGTCTCCCTGGTTAAACACAACTGAAGATGCCCTGGGAACGAGCCAAGTCACTGTGTGCGTTGGAGCATGACGAGGCACACGTTAATTAGTACAAATGGTAAAGAAAGCAAGCGAGTGACCTATCCCTGTTGTAGAGTATCCCTGGTTTAAAATAGTGTAGATTTCCTGTTATATATATATATATAAGGCATACTGCAGTGATCAGATTTAATACTGACATAGCTGGACTTAGGAAAGTTGACTTCGTTCTTAGTCTGCAAGGTGAACCTCAGGTGTTTCTTGGCGGTTTCCGTTACCAGAAGAATGTCACTAGAGGCGAATCAGTACACTGGAAGTGTGTAATCAAGACATGCCACGGCAAGTGCACGACCGTTGGTGATTACGTGAGAAATATCTCTGAGCACTGTTATCCCCCATCAGATGAAACATCAGTAAAGTTTGTAAGTAATTTGAGGAAGACAGCGCTGGAAAAAAACAACTCCTGTCCAAGTAATATATAATGAAGAGATCGGCCAACTCCCACTGGATCAAGTTCAGCAGCTCCCTTCTCTTTCCAGCATTGGAAGCAGCTTGTACAGACGCAGACGCTCAACCATTCCCCGACTGCCAGCAGCTAGGACTGAGGTTCTTATTGAAGAACCTTGGACACAAACTACAGATGGCCGCCGATTTCTGTTGTTTACAGATGGTGATGAAGACGAGATAGATGTCTTCTCCACAGATGAACAGCTAGCTGCCCTCTAGTCTGCTGATGCTATTTATATGGATGGGACTTTTTCTGCAGCTCCACTTCTCTTGAACCAGCTTTACATACGTCACGCAAAACTTGGACCCGTTATGTACCCGTTGGTGTTTGCTCTACTACCAGATCGTCAGTGAAGCACGTATCGTCGATCCTTCAGCAAGCTAAAACATCTGTGGAAGAAATCCTTCATCGACAACTATCCCCTGCTCGCATTCAGACAGACAGAAAAACCAGCCATTCAATTAGTTGAACTTGAATTTCCAAATGTTCATGTGTAGAATGTCCCTTGTTTTACATTGAACAAACGTGAGATGTCATAAAATCTACCTAGATGAGCAGAACAGTAAACTTTACTTTACAGAGCTTACTACTTGCTCTTCACCCCTTCGTTCCATTTGACAGTCAAACTGCTTTACTATAAATCCACTATAAATCCGTCTGCTGATCTCGCTGTTTGGGGTAGGCCATTATTGTTGCAGGTATAGCAGAAATTGAACCCCAACTAGACTGTGTAACAACTGGCATGTGTAACAAATGGGAGAAAACTCATTAATGTGCCTCGGGAAAACACGGATTTACAAGGTCTTACAGTCCCTTATACCCTTTGGAAACACCGTGTACCTAGTAATATTCGCCATTGGTTGTTTCAGCATGAAAGTTATTATTTGTTTACGTCAGCTATCGTTTATAATGAAGCTGAGACTAATTTCAAACTGGACATTTAAAAGTGTCCTTTGTAATACAACATCATTGCACACTAATTTACATGAAGCCACGATCTCTTCCAAATAAGTCGCTTTTGACTTTGAAAAAAATCTGCATTGCTCAATTCTGCACTAATTTCTCCTCAGTAATTAAACTTCCGTCTCCCTGCCACTGGAACTGTAGTTCAACCGAACATCTTAACAGATATTTCACACTTTCGCATATCGACTGCATAAATAGTAGATATAAACAGGGTTTTAATTTTATTTCAACAGTACTGGATGCTCGACGTCTGACTTCGCTCGTTAGCGGACACATTTCTATGCTGGAGCCCGTTTGACTGGGAGGACTTCGCTTGTTTAAAAAATCATCCATGACGGTGACCACAAGAGGTGTAGTGATACAGAAAATTCACTATCTTTAGTTATATTCTTTAAAAACGTATATTTTGATATCAAGTAACAGTGTAAATTTTGACATAACTGTCAATTTCCGGTCACTGAAAACTAACAATTTTAAGGTCAACGGTACGTATCGCGGTACCCAAACAAGAGTCATCAGAAGATGACATATCGCCCCGGCCCCAACATATTTGAAAGGACAAATCATCTGACAGTTACTTATTGTGTTTTCAGACCAAGTCAGAATTGTTTCCATGGAATTCATGAAAAATATAAATGCCATATGTCTGTAATCAGAAAACGTCACCATTTCAAGATCTGTCTCGTATATCTGCCAAGATCGTTTGAAAGATATGAAATGGTTTTCGAGTTGAGCTCCGGAAACAAAGTCAGCAACGTGTTCATGGAAAATAGAAAATGATGCATCATAAAAACCTATAAACAGCCAAAGGCACCATTTTGGGGTCTTCCACACATATCTACAAGTTTTACTGACAGATATTAAGACGTTTTTGAGTTCTGCTCCGGAAACGAAACACATCTCTCACTTTTCAGACTAAGTACGAAACGCTTCCATGGAAATCGAGAAACTAAGAAATCACAAAAACCTGTAAATAGCAAAAGGCACCACTTCAACTTCTGACTGATATATCTACCAAGTTTCGCAGAAAAATATTGAACGGCTTTTGAGCTCTGCTCCGGAAACAGAACGCACCTCTCACTTTTCGGACTATGTCCGAAACGTTTTCATGGAAACCAAGAAAATAATAAATCACAAAAACCTGTACATAGCAAAAGGCACCACTTCAACTTCTGACTGATACATCTACTGAGTTTTGCATTTAAATATTGAATGGTTTTGAGTTCTGCTCCGAAACGAAGCCCACCCCACCAGTAGACTAACACCAAAATGTTCCATGGAAAAAACAAAAAAACTATAAATGTCAAAAATCTGTAAATAGCAAAAGGCACAACCATAGGCTGAGATTACTATATCCTTAAAGTTTGGTCTAAAAATATTGAATGGTTTCTGAGTTATGCTCCCGAAACAAAATGATTATGGACGGATGGATGGACAGACGGACAGACAAGGCATCGACTATATCCCCCTGCATTACATGCCGGGGGGATAAAAAGTATTACGATTATCGATACTACGATATATCGATATATATCGTCACAGCTCTAGTGACCACACGTCGGACAAGTGTATCCGGTATTGACGAGAAGGGTGCACCCACAACTATGTGAGTGAGTGAGTTTAGTTTTACGCTGCACTTAGAAATATTCCAGCTTATATGGCAGTGGTCTCTAAATAATCAAGTCTGGAACAGACAAGCCAGTGATTAACAACATGAGCATCGATCTACTCAATTGGGAACAGATGACGTGTCAACCAAGTCAGCGAGTCTGACCACCCCATCCCCTTAGTCACCTCTTACGACAAGCATAGTTGCCTTTCATGGCAAGCATGGGTTGCTGACGGCCTGTTCTGCCCTGGACCTTCACGGGTCCCCACATCTAGGACTGGCTCAAGGAATGTGATTGTTAATATAACACTTGTTGCTAATTAATGTGTTGTACATACCAATTGTTTGTACTCTTTAAGGCATTAACAGTAGCCATCATCTGATGCCAGGGACAAGTAAGCTTTCATTTTGGGCAATCAGATAATGGTATCTTACTTGTCAGTGAACCACTAGATAATTTCCACTTATAGTTTCAAACTGCAAGTAAGTCTGGATTTCATTTCATATCTGTGAATAATGTAGCTATTATATTTCACAATAATAATAAAGTAGAGCTATCTTTCTGGCCATTTATCACTCTTTGATAAAAAGTCCAGTAAACATTAACATCGAACAATGTGTCATACTATCAGGGCAAGTAGAAAATTAGTCAGACAAGTTACTTTCTTGAAGTCTGGTTTTAACAAAATTCTTGAAGCCCTGATTCTGCATTGTCAAAATCAAAATTATTTGACGTATGCTATATATGCTTAAAAATGCCAACCCATGAGTTAGTAACAGCTGATTTAGTTGGCTAAATGGGGCACGCTCAGTGACATGTTCGAAGTTTGGAATGATCTGTAAACAAGTTGACCCTTATTCAAGATTCTGCATGAAATTTTATGAACTCTGTGGTGAGGAAATGCAAATTCTGCACTTGCTAAGCATAAAAACTGTTTTTCCGCCACTTAGATGACATTCTGCACTTGGCTGTGAATTCTACAAAATATTCATGAAAAATATAAACGCCATATATCTGTAAACGGCAAAAGGCACCATTTCAAGATCTGTTGAAAGGTATGAAATGGTTTTCCAGTTGTGCTCTGGAAATGAAGTCTAACCCTCCAATTTAAGACTACGTCAGAATTGTTTCAATGGAAACCGAGAAAAATAAAAATGCCAAAACATTGTAAATAGCGAAAGGCACCACTTCGTGGTTTGCCTCAAATATCTGCCATGTTTTGCAGTAAGATATTGAATAGTTTTCGAGTTGTGCTCCGGAAACTAAGTCCATCCCTCCATTTTGAGACTAAGTCCAAAACGTTTCCATGGAAACCGAGAAATTAATATATCAGAAAATCCTGTAAAGAGCAAACACGCCACTTTGGGATCTGCCACACATATCTACCAAGTGTTGCAGAAAAATATTGAACAGTTTTTGAGTTCTGCTCCAGAAACGAAGCCTATCCCTCCATTTTGAGATGAAGTCCAAAACGTTCCATGGGGAAAAAAAAAAAAAAATGCCAAAACTCTGTAAATAGCAAAAGGGACAACTATAGATTGAGATTATTATATCTAGCAAGTTTGGTCTAAAAATATTGAACGGTTTCTGAGTTATGCTCCGGAAACAAAATGATTATGGACGGATGGACGGACAGGGGTATAACAAAATTCGTATTGTGACTTTTAAAGATATTTACTATTTATGCGGGCTCCATTGACATTCAAGTGGAAGAATGACTTCCGGGTGCTGTCCATGCCCAGTGATAACCCAGTTTAATGTTGGGTAAATGACATCACAAGGGGCCAATTATCTAGACCGCCCCCTGCTACTGATGTATAGCTGGAACGGAGACACACTAGATATGCCCTAGATACTCATGTTATCAAATAGACAAGGTCATTTTTAAGAAAATGATAACAATATACGACAAAGGTTTTATATATATATTTGAACATCACAGAGAAAAGTAATCAAACTGCAAGGTTTCAATACATTCATCTAAAATAATACACTGTTAAGAGGAGTCTGAACATTGATGTAACACTCACGCACATAAAACTGTAGGACATAAACTGAGATAAAACAGAATGTTGACCTTGAGTGTGCAGAATTACTGTAAATAAAGTAAAATGTCACATTACTATTAATTCACAAACTGAATCCATGTCATAACTGATGATTATCTTTAATTAAATATTAGCAATACAAATGATGAAAACATACATAATACTGAAAGAAATACCACATTGTAAAGACCATTTACATTCATGCATCCTGGAGATGGAAGCTGTGGAACTAAAACTGGTGAACAGCATTTAAATATAGTCCTGCAGTATCCACTATGTGATGCACATTGAGGAAGTGACATCTATCCTACTGAAACATTATGACCTTCCCAAAAGCAGGCTCAAGCTGTACAATATGCATGAGGGTGTATTATTGCCATCAGTGTGTCACCCTTTGCAAGATGAGGACATGTACATATCCTGGAATGTGCAACTGCTGTGTATATTCTATGAGCTACACAGAAGATACAACTAGGGCAATGACACTTATCACCTGGAATGCATAATACACATGACTGACACAGCGTGCCTGTATCGCAGGCAGTACACCAGCATGTCTGTAACAAGCCATACATCCGCATGTCTGTAACACAGGCAGTACACCAGCATGTCTGTAACACAGGCAGTATATCCCACATGTCTGTAACACAGGCAGTATATCCCACATGTCTGTAACACAGGCAGTACATCAGCATGTCTGTAACACAGGCAGTATACCAGCATGTCTGTATCAGGCAGTGCACCAGCATGTCTAACACAGGCAGTGCACCAACATGTCTGTGACACAGGCAGTACGCCAGTAAACATTTGAACTCATGAACTATTCTGGGGATCCTTGCTTGGCATTGTAGCTCACCCTTCAGTATGACACAAGAAGACACTAAATGTTACCAATATTGTCATAACAAACACGCATTCCCCTCTAACATTGACATCATATACAGAAATCCTTACAACATCAGGCTTGACACATATCTGATTGGAAATTAATGAGGACAAATGAAATTACTACAAGGTATTGCACTTGAAAAGTGACATTAATAGTAACAGTGCACAATGAACTTCTCACTGTAACCAAGGAGACACATGCCTACAAGCTGCTGTTACAATTATGACTGGGATATCACAAAAGATGTCCAGTCTACTGATTACCACATAATTTCATTTTTTGTTATCATCTCTAAAATCAACCAGCAATTCCCAATAAATGAGTCCTGACATCAGAATGTTAACAAAATATTTGTCAACATCATTCAAGAAGGTAACACCAATACATATCCAACATTATCCAACTGGTGCATTGCTTGGGCTGCACACTCCATTTGTTATTTCATAAATGTACTGAAAGCAAAAACAATTAATTTAGGTGCTTAAAGATATACAGTAAAGGAAGGACAATTTTCACATTCATAATACTTGTTACTGGATAAGCAGAATGTGCCACCATAGAAAGTGCTTCATTGCATGTGCTCATTAACGAGCTGTTATAATTAAACAAAAACTGATTATCTATCAACATCTTCAAAATGTGGATGCTGAAACTCAGCTATTCACTACAGCTGAATGAAGTTGTGTGTTCGTATGGTACAAGGACACTGAGACACTGTACATATATTACAGGGTAGGAAACACAGAGACCAGCATACTCACAGATGGTCTACTCTATGAATGTCACTGTCTGCGTGTCTGGTCGTCAAGGTCTTGTTTCTGTCTGTGTGTCTGGTCGTCAGTCTCTTGTGTCTATCTGTGTGTCTGGTCGGCAGACTCTTTGATTCTGTCTGTTCCTGGTTGGCAGACTCTTTGGTTCTGTCTGTTCCTGGTTGGCAGATTTTTGTTTCCGTCTGTGTGTCTGGTCGTCAGTGTCTTGTTTCTGTGTGTCTGGTCGTCAGTCTCTTGTGTCTATCTGTGTGTCTGGTCGGCAGACTCTTTGATTCTGTGTGTTCCTGGTTGGCAGACTCTTTGATTCTGTCTGTTCCTGGTTGGCAGACTCTTTGGTTCTGTCTGTTCCTGGTTGGCAGATTTTTGTTTCTGTCTGTGTGTCTGGTCGGCAATGTCTTGTTTCTGTCTGCACGTCTGGTCGCCAGTCTCTTGTTTCTGTCTGTGTGTCTGGTCGGCAGACTCTTTGATTCTGTGTGTTCCTGGTTGGCTGGTCAGCAGTCTCTTGTTTCTGTCTGCGTATCTGGTCGGCAGTCTCTTGTTTCTGTCTTTGTGTCAGGTTGGCAGTCTCTTGTTTCTGTCTGTGTGTCTGATTGGCAGACTTTTGTTTCTGTCTGTGTGTCTGGTTGGCAGTTTGTGCAAAACTACTGATGTCACAACTGTCTATCAATGTTTTTTACCTTTTGCAGAAGTAATACTCTGTTACTGACTTGTTTCACAAAAATGAAAAACAAATTCCACCATAGAGGTATGTTTTTACTGAATTTTACAGCAACAGTATCTTTTACATTTTGCTTCATCCATTTGATAATGCTGATAACTGACTATTAATTAGATTTCCACTGTTGTGTGGTGTGTGGTGTGTGGTGTTTCAAGGGCAGGAGGCAAGGTCTTGCTCTACTCTGTGGTGTGTGGTGCTTCAGGCTGCTCCAGATAATTGGGGTTGTGCCTCACCAGCTCATCTATTCTGTAACAGGAATGTTTGTTTGTAAATGCTGCACATATTCCAGCTATATGGTGGTGATCTGTAAATAATCAACTCTGGACCAGACCATTCAGTGATCAAAAGCACAAGCATCCATCTACAGAACTAAAATATGATGACACATGTCAACCAAGTCAGCAAGCCCTTATGACAAGCTTGGGATTATGAGGACCATTTATAACTGGATCTTCACGAGTCTGTAACAAGTAGCAAACCAATATATCGAAATATTTTCAAAAATATATGTTAGATTAAATTAAAAAAACTTATACATTTCTGCATAACACACTTGGGATAACCCCCATAAAATGCCAAACTGTAGAAAAGTTAGTGCATATCAGTTTAGCTTGGATATGCTCATTAATATTTCATAAAATGTTCTTGTCAGGATGTACTCACTAGTTAACAGAACACAAAATGCCATTTCATTTAATTACAGTTCATGCCATGAAGAAACTCAAAACTCATTGTTAGCAAAACAAAATTTTAGCTCCATAAAAAGCCACTAACCAAATCTGAAGAACATCCAAAAAATGACTGAAAAGTTATTAGTTGAACAAAATTAATATGAGACGTTCTCCCCTGATTTTAAGAGATTTATTTTGTGATAAACCTTGAAAAATTATTTAAAATAACAAAACAGAGCACCACACCTCACCTATAGATGTGGAGAGCCATCACAAAATGTGTGCAAATAATTGGGTAAACAAAAATTGTCTTCTTGTTTTGTTTTAAAATAAGAACAATTATGAGCATTGTCAGTAAACGTTTTATCTGAGGGTACAACTGATATATGCAGAAATGGAAATGGCACAAGTTAACCCTAGTGTAATTCATATGTTCCTGTGTAGACAAGTGATTACCTCCCCTTGCTGTGCTATCATAGCACAGCTGTATGAAAACCTTCACAATTTTTCTGCACTATCTTCTGTAAGAGATAGTGGGGAGGTAGGGCAGACCATAATGCAGAAGTAAGTTCACTAACAATACATGTATGCAATGGTTTTGAATTATGTTGTAAACGTTCCCTCCGGATTAGGGTTACCTGAATCTCACATGGCAGGTATGAAAACAAATACAGATGATGATAAACAGGAATACCAGTGATTGGTAACACACCCCTTTTAACTGGAGGAGTAGCATAACTATGACACAGACAATGACCTATGACATTATGTTAACACTGTATGTACTTGACTTATACTGATAATTCCCTTTTATCTGTATTAGTCGATAACCCATCACCAGGAAAAGGATCCAAGTTATGAGGGAATAAACAAAACTGTGTAACACAACACAACTGTTCCATCACTTCTGTTCAATGGTGTTATTTCTGGTTTCTGAGATCATGGTTTTCGGGAATGGTTTATGTATGTCATGTCAAGGAATATGTGATCTTCAGATTGGGGATTTGTTCCTGGTTTCAGTAAAGCAGCATTGTTTACAAGTTCGTTTGGAGCAGTTCCATGCGGCGTCTGCCAGTCCAGTTGGCTCTGCACATGAATGATATGGGAGCATTAACTGAGAACTGATTAACCATTATTTCAGTGTGATAATATGAAACCATAACTAGTGACATATTAAAAGTAGTGGTTGTGACAATGTCACTTCAGCTAGTGATCAATTACCATTTGTAACTGAGTTTCCAAAAATAAGCCTCACCATTCATATTATGGTGAATACCACCATACCAACATCCTAAGGTTTGTTGCTCCATCTTTTTTACTTTTTACTTAGATCTGACTGACCCCTGGTCACAATTCTGCTAGGCTTGGGCAATTGTCCTCTCTTTCCAAGAAGAAATTGTGTTCTTAGATATTTCTGTGTCTACATTTGCCTTACAAGGTATGAACAAATGACATTTTCTGCTAGTGCTGTAAATATACTGTATGTACCATCTCAGGGTTCATGTGGGACGTAACAGACGTTTTCTGATCTGGAGAAGGAGTAGGCAAGCCTTGTCCCATGGGTCTGCCAGAGGAAGCCTGATTCTTGGCCACGAATTCTGGCAGAGTTCTGCATGTTATCCCTGTATATCCTTGGACTCTTGAGGCGGCGCCCAAGGCTAGTAGAAAAGCTGTTTTGACGTACAGGAACTTTAGAGATGTATTTTGCATTCGCTCATAAGGTGCTCTCTGCAGTGCTTGAAGTTCTAAACATAATCCCACTTAGTGAAGACTGCTGGTGCCCAAATGTGCTTTATCTGGAATGACCTGATTAACTTGTGGAGCAGGGAGCCGTTAGATATAATGTAAGTCCAAAGCTGATGGATCTGGTACTGGATTTTGATATAAATTGGTAGCTGATTATTGCAGTGCATCACAAATAGATCTATCATAGGAACTTCCCATAGGATATATTCACTATTCCCAGAATATGTCGAGCTCTGATCAAGCACTTCATAGAGTCCATGATGGAGAAGAGTTGTTGAGTTATCTGAAAAGGATGATATCTGGTCCCGCCTTGCTTCTTGATATATGCAACTACTGTGGAGTTGTCTGTTGCTAGCATGATGCTCTGAAAGCACAGAAGCTCCACCCAGAGTGCTTTGAACACATCTAACATCTGGGAGGGGTCATCTGAAAGGAGTCCCTGAGGAATTGGAATCCCTTGTCCACTACAGAAGCATGTTTGAAATTTTTTAAGCATCTCCAGACTGTAATTCCTGCACTGGTTTATCCAAGCATCAGACTCTTGCAGGTGGATCCTGCCTCATGGAGTGAAGTCCTGAATGGAGGTTAATGATGCTAGGTGTGACATCCATGTGTGAATGGACTTTGGAGAACAAATAAACAGTCGTAATATCCTGTCTGAAATGGTTGTCCATCACTCTGGTGGATTATAGATAGAACATATTCAAAACGTAAACCCTGCAACTGTTAACAGCGAAAAGCAGGTATTTCTAAGAAGGTATGCTGGTCAGTACATGTAGATATGGTTCCTTCAGATTGAGACATACAAAATGAGAGTTCTGACAAATCAAAGAATGTAAGTTGGCTAGTGACTCCATCTTCACCTTGAACACTTCCTCATATAATTCTTGTTGAGGATCTTGAGATCTACGATCATGCGCATCTCTTCTCTGTCCTTGGAAAAATATAGAATAAAAGACCTTGGGTGTGTCTTGGGTAGTCAGTTTGATTATAGCTTTTTTTTCTGAAAGATGTTCTATCAGCATGGTAGCTAGTATAAGATGTAGACTTTGTCGAAAAAAACCTTGTTCCCCTGCTGGGGGGGACAAGTCATCGGTGCTGGGGGGGACAAGTCATCGGTGGAATATCTTCCAAAGGCTGTGAGTCATTGCATTCAGTGACCTTGAAAATGCAGTTGTCTGAAGAAGTTTCATACACCCTGATAAACAATGTCCAGAAAGGAGTGTGCCAAGGTGGCCTTAGTAGCAGGCATATATATACTGAGTCAAAAAAGAAACTTCACAAAATGTAATATTTGAAAATAATGAATATTCTTTTTCTGATGACACATCTATGTATCCGAAATGGGATCACTATGTTTCGACTCTGGAAAAACGTTAGCCAAACCAACTCAAACCAATCCATTCGTCATGCAAATGATGTTAGTGCCAAGTCAGGTTTTGCATGTGAAGTCAATCATGTGATCTTTGCATCAAAGTTTTCTTCATTTGCATGTTTGCATTGACCTCAAGAATTTATATAACACTTTTAAACCACATTTTTGAAAACTGAAATCTTGAACAAAAGCCAAATCACTGACATGTTTTGTATGTAGCCCATACATAGCTGCACCGTGATGTCACAGCAAGGAGAAATAAATCACTTGTTGACATTGGAACACCACTATGACATGTATGACTTAGTTTATTATCTTACCTTCATGTAAAATACTGTAATTTCATTGGTCTGTGATGCTTTAACAAGTTTCCGTGTCACCTCTCTCAGGAGTATGACAAATGGAAAATATATTACCCTCTGTCACGGTACCCACCAAACCCAAGAAGCAGTATCACTAAGAATTGTATGACTTCATAAAATCATGAATCATTTGCACACACACCTTACACATTATTAACTATTTTTATAGCAGTTTTAAGCATGTCAGAATATGTTTCACACTGATTTTGAAAACCCAGTCTGGAGCCAGAAGTCATTTTGTTTACATGTCCGACAGTCAGTTGTGATCTCCCAAATAAAATATAATCATATTTTGTAAAATACGCTACTGGCTTGGGTAACACTGCCACAAAGAGTCGTACATCAGACCAAATTACCCTTTAGAAAAGCATACAACTTTCATTTCCATTTGTGTATGTCTCAGTGGTACTTACAGACAAAAGGCAAAAGGGAACATTTACAATATCATTTTGTTAACTGATGCAACTCATTCAAAAATATGGAAACCAGAACCAAACTTTGGAGAATAGCTTCTTTGGCAGTGCAAACTTGAAAAAATTTTGACCAATATGTGTCAAGTTATTCGTTTCACAAACTCAAATTCACTTGAATTCTTAAACTGAGGCCATCAAAAATGAATGTACACCATGCACAATGTAAATAGTTCACTGTGTACAGAATCAGGCATTGATTCATGAAAAGATGAGCAAATCCTGACACTTCAACATGACCGTCTGATGGACATACAGATACAGATCAGGTAAGAAGGGCCACACAACTGGATCTGTTCACCCAGTAGTCCGTTTGGCTTGAAAGCAGGACAGCCATGTGTTCAAGAAAAATGTACATGCACAAGTGCAGACAAAGTTATCGATTCATTAACCTGTGCTGTGCCCTCTCCAACCTTTCTTGCACACTTAGCTGTCCCATTCTTTGCATCTCTCCCGTGTAACAAATAGTGAACTGTGTCAATATTTCAATGACAGTTTGTTAAACGACTTTTTCACTTTAAAGACATAAATTCTGCCCAAACCTCACTGGTCTGATGTTTTGATTATGATCAGCATTTCATTGAGCACTGCATGCTTTTAGATTTCAAGACTCCTTTCCACCTGTCAGAGACTGCAGTTGCAAAAAAACTGTGTGTGCAACCAGATGGAAGTACACAGATGTTGAAGAGGTGATAGGAAGAGTGACCAAGTCATGCCTAGAACACAAGGCATACCTACCTGTTAGTGTTCACTGTGGGGAGGTGGGGTCTGAGGTGGGGGTGGAGGGAGTGGACAAGGTGGGTCGGCTGTGGAAGCTGACATCGTGGCTGTGGGGGAGAGAGTACAAACACAAAGGTCATCATTAGCCATGAGAAAAAATAACAGTGATAAGATTTCCATACTTACTCATATTGAAAATCTTAATCCACATAAAGTTGTTTAAGCAGAGTTAATTTGATGAAGAAAAATATGTATTAAGACAATGTATGTAAGTATGTCACATACACATTCTGATCTATGCAGCCTTCAGTAAGAAAAAAAACTTTGAGTTGTCTTCATATGAAGAACACACATAAGCTTCTGCTTTAGAAACTGGACGTCTTTTCTGAAAAGTGATGTAACGGTATGTTTGTTTTTGTAATTGTCCTGAAATACAACCATCAGTCAGTGGAACATTGAAGAGTCTGTATGCTCACATAATATGAAATGATCTTGCCCTAAAATGAAATGATGCCTGACAGAACCAAATAAAAACATTCTAGAAAAGTTGTACAGGAACTCTAGTAAAATGATGTATGATTATATATGCAACTAAAGTACAGAAATAGAAACAAAAAAAGTTTTTGTCACATTCATATCTACACTTTATGCGGTTAAAATGTGATAGTGTGAAGTATCTGTTAAACGTGGTTGAAAACTAGTTCATTAACATCACTCTCAGTGTTAGGAAGATAGGAGACATGGAGGAGAGGTTAGTGCAGAAATTAGCAATGCATTTTTTCAAAGTCCAAAGAGACTTATTTCGAACAGACCATAGCTTTGTGCAAATTAGTGTGGAATCATACTGCATTACAAAGGACACTTTTTATATGCCCATTTTGAAGTTAAACTAATCTTAATTATAAACGATAGCTTACTTTAATAATGAAAAAGACCATAACCATTAAGGATGAAGCTACTATCACTGTATCAAAAACAGGTGGGAGGGGTCTTCTCAAAAGGAAAACCAGGACAGGTGTCGTAGATGGTGGCTGGGGCTTGGGGTGAGTGGGGTCAAGCTTGGGCTAGGGGATGGACATATCAACTGAGATAAGATAATCCTTCAGGGCAGACAGGGGGGAAATTGACCTAGGAAAAGCAAATATCATGTCATAGAAATTTACAATTAATATCTAGTCCTGTTGATCTTCAGGTGGACATGCCACCTATATATTTTGAGATACTTAATATGATGGTTGATTTCAGCATTTTTATGGATATCATATTCTATTACATATCTCAACATAAACTTCTTCAAAGAAAGATATGTAAGGTGTTAATCAATCGGTGAACCACATTCAGATGATCCCGGACTGTGCTCGGATTGGTGACCATGTTCGGCAGCTGGACTCCTCAGTGTTTCTAGGACTTGCCCCACAATGAAACATGTCATGCATGTGGTCTCATCTTAGGCAAACGAGTTTGTTCAAAATTGCCTCTGTGCAACAAGCAGTAAATTGGGAACCTGGTGGGATACAATGTTAGTTTGAATTTGAACCCTGAGTGCCTGACAGGTGACTGGTTGTATTCTCCACAGGTAGAGTTTTGTACTTGTTGATTGGGGATGATATGTCAGTGCTTTGAGCATGCAATATGTATGGATAAATGCACATTATAAATAGACTATTACTATTCAACCCACATGAAAAAACATAAAATATCTTTCAGATGAACACCTGTGTCTGTTGTCCATCGTTATGATTTCTTTGTTCAGAGCTCAGACAAAATATAACCTAATCTGAACGTGTGGGCATGATTTCATCTGGTTTACTACATTTCTAGTTTTCAAATTAGAGTTTGATCAAGAATGTGTGATTAAGTTTGTTCTAAACTATTGACCTCTGCAAAGTTGCTATATATGCCTGTCCTTTGATACTGGTTCTTCCCTTATTATACCTGCTGTAGAGGTGCCAACAACAAGGGCAAATGTGGTTACTTGGGCTTTCCTTGACAGGAAGGAATATATGCCTAAAACAATGAGTGAACAATGTTACAAGCATAGTTAGCATTGTAAGTCACCCCTGAACTACGTGGAACTGGTTGACTGAAGACACATTACCTCTGAACCTGGTCTGGCACATAGACATGATCCATAGGGAGAAGCTGAGACAGCTCTTGCAAAGTCCTTACAAAGCGTAGCTTGGATGCAAACTTGGAGCTGGAAACAAACCACATATTAAATTGGTCTATTCCAACAATATAAATTGTCCAACAATATAAATTATTTTCAAAGAAAACACAAGACTCCATCTGACAAACTTACTATAGATTTTCCTTTCATGCATATTGCATAATGAAATCATTGGAATATAAAAGACATCTTTGAGCAGCTGACTTACAAAAACTGAAAGATAACTACCACAGACAGATTAAGATGTTATACAATTACTCTAGTAACGTTAACAATAATTGTTATCATTTAAAATCAAGAAGACAACATCCCTTGTATTCCCTGGATTTTGTCTGAACTTAAAGGAAATAACGTGCAAAGAAACACTGGCAGATTACAAGGATTCTGATCGACAGCAATTAATGATTTGCACCAACAATCTAACTACAAATCCAAGCAGCAAGGTCAAACTTCTGTCCCCCTTGGCAGAATTTTCTCATCCTAAACAGTGGCACATTAAGAAGGGCAGATGCCCATCACATGCCGTCATTTGAAAATAACCCCTGTAGATCTTGTCTGATTGTAACACAGTATCCCAGCAGTGTAGTTTGTTTTTTTATCTTTTAATACACAGGTGGTATAGTGATTGATCCAATTTGATCCCATTTCTGTGATTTTTCACCTTGATATTAATCATGTCCTGTACGAATGTGATGTTTATTACTTATGACATTAAAAAACATACATTTGATTTATTTGAATCCATAAACTAAACAATAACTCTTTGCCATTGCAAGAAAACTCTGAAAATGTATTTACTTTTCACTTTAGTACATAGCAAATGCTTATATGTATTCCTTATACAACAATGAAGTTCCCTTCCTATCCTCAAAACAGTGTCGGCCTACAAGTATTATTGGGCAATTAAAATTACATACAATATATGCAGCAATTTCTCCTCCCTTGCTCCAACAAGGGTTTGGTGGTATAAGCCTATACCTGTTTACTTTTCAATCACTAGATGGTTTGTGAATTAATCTATGGCATAATTGTGCACACTACTCATATTACCCAACAACGGCTCTCATTTGGCATTTCCTGTGTTTGTAAATATTCAACACTATGAAGTAAGGTCTCAAGTGGCAAATGTGTCAAGTAATATCCTCATGGAAGTGTATATACATGTAGCAAGTGGAATTATCAGCAGTTAGATCACGGAATAATAATTGATATGAAAATTCATTATTATTTATAACCACTACAAGCAATACATTGTAAACTTTAAGAAAGATGCTTCGGACAAAGTTTTGGGATGAACGGAAGGATGGATGGATGGACGGATGGATGGATGGACAGAATGAATGCTATATAATAGTCATGATGGTAACAATAAAGACATCAAAGAAAATCTTTTTATGTTACATAATGCAAGTGGATCAGAAGGACAAAATAATATTTTGTGCTGCTGAGCTGAAATAAATAAACATTATGAACATTGTAGAAAGAAATATTTTTGGAGAAGAACTGAAGAAAATATATGTTTGTTGGTTACTATTTTCCAAAGTAACATTATGGACATAAGTGATCCTCGTTTTGACATTTATGACATTTGATAGAATATGTGGTTCTGGAAATATCTTTTCACTTCTATCCATTTACTAAGCACAGAATGACAAGTATTGGATCGACGTTTACATTTTCCAGCAATGATTAAAGTTTCCAATAATGTTTACCAAACAAGAAATTTGAATAAAGAATTCAAAATATTAACAGCATTTTGAATTTAAAAAAATATACTGATTTGGAATAAATTTGCTTGTACTGTTATCTTTCTAGTTTCATACTGTTAAAGAAACTAATCAGGATGGGATTCCAGGTGTTGAGCAGTGAAGTGGTTCTCAGGCTTAATGAGTTCATAAACTGATTTGATGGGTAAACATGACATCACCTATGACATTATGAATACACCAATTGTGGGTCAGTAAATGTGGGTTACAATACATTGCAGGCCAGTATATCTATAACTGAGTATATCTGCGAGACCTCAATACATTGCAGGTCAGTATATCTATAATGCAGTATATCTGCGAGACCTCAATACATTGCAGGTCAGTATATCTATAACACAATATACCTGCAAGACCTCAATGAAAGAATAGTAAAAACAAATGTCCATCTTTTCTGGACATGACTGCTGAGGAACACTTTCAGAAACATACATATTACATATTACAAGCAGTTAAGGTGAGAAACATATGCTACAAGAAGCAATTATTTGTAGCAAGCAATGAATATGTCACATTGGTTATACCTGATAAATGGTCTGGTCATCATCACAACTGTTTTCAACCACAGTGTTGGATGAACTAGCAGCAAGGCTTTGAGGTTCTTCCTTAACCTGTGTACAAAGACAAAATACAAAGAACTGTTGGTGAAGGCAGAGGTATCTCAGTCAGAGTAAAGACTACCTTCTCTGAGTGTAAATGGAACAGATCTAGGTGTGGGCCTATAAATGAATGGAGCAGATCCAGGTGTTGATATGTGATTGAATGGAGCAGATCTTAGTGTCGGTTTGTGATTGAATGGAGCAGATCTTAGTGTCGGTTTGTGAGTGAATGGAGCAGATCTTGGTGTGGGTCTATGAATGAATGGAGCAGATCTTAGTGTGGGTCTATGAATGAATGGAGCAGATCTTAGTGTCGGTTTGTGAGTGAATGGAGCAGATCTTGGTGTGGGTCTATGAATTAATGGAGCAGATCTTGGTGTGGGTCTATGAGTGAATGGAGCAGATCTTGGTGTGGGTCTATGAGTGAATGGAGCAGATCTTGGTGTGGGTCTATGAGTGAATGGAGCAGATCTTAGTGTGGGTTTGTGAGTGAATGGAGCAGATCTTGGTGTGGGTCTATGAATGAATGGAGCAGATCTTAGTGTGGGTTTGTGAGTGAATGGAGCAGATCTTGGTGTGGGTCTATGAATGAATGGAGCAGATCTTAGTGTGGGTCTATGACTGAATAGAGCAGATCAAGGTGTGGGTTTGTGACTGAATGGAGCAGATGTAGGTGTGGGTTTGTGACTGAATGGTAGAGACTCTGGTCTGTGTTTGCCAGCGAATAAGAGAGACTATAGGATGAGTTTGTTAACAAATGGTGGAGATACAGGTCTGTGTTTGTGAGTGACTGGAGTAAGCTGCCATGTAAGAGCGGAGATATGCCGAATTTTGAGGGCCAAAATAGAAGTCTGTAGAAACTATTTTTCTGTAAATGAATGTAAAGATATCAAATTTGCATTTAAACATCACTAGACAAGAACATTTCTCTTTTCAGTCCACACTGTTTTTGCTTGCCATTGTACTAAATGCAGGGAGTAAGATAACTGTGTACCCTTGTCTCACATACACAATGGGACATAGCAATCTATATCCCCAATGAGTAGATAACAACCTAAATTCTACTGCAGTGATTGGTAAAGTGTAGAATCTGAAACTACATTTTCACAAAAAGAAATATATATCCTAGCACTGCATCATTTTAATTGCAGACATTGCTCTTTAGATGTAAAATGTTTATGATAATAACTAAGATTATAAAACCGCACTTTGGTGTATTGCCAGAGAGTTATTATGCACGGAACAATTTGACCTGTCAATGATGTAGTTTCGCACAATCTTCCTATTTTCATTGCTGAACAGTTTGTTGACATGTGATTGTTCAGTGACAACAAATATGCCTTCTAGAGAAACAAAACATTTATCTGTATTCATTTTCTGTCAACTACACTTCATTTCTGATTGTGAGTAGACGCAATATGATAGTGACTGCTGTGAACAATGTGGACTGGGGTTGTAAGTATCGGTGTGGGATACATGATTTCACTGCAGATAATATACACATTCTTGAATGACATTTTGAGTAAAATCAATAAACTCAATATGTCGAGATATGCAAAGAACATGTTTTATTACAAGGCAGTATAACAACAAGATTAACATGATACTCTATTTCCGATAACTGATCCTGAAGAGAAGATGAGGGAAGGTTGGCTTATGTATGGGACATACCATTTTTATACTGATTTTATAGGTCAAGTTAGGACTTTTGCTTATCTACAGTAATGTACGATACACTACAGGCATCCACTGGCTGGACCACTACCTCCTGTCTATCATCTGGTAACATTTCTTGAGCCATGAGAGGCTGGGCATCTGCCTGCGTGGCGTGGCTCCATGGAAGTACACTATCATATAGTCCTCCGCAACAAGCTGCTCAAGAGTGTGCACCACATAGCTGCAACAATGAACACAAACAAAACATCACAGGATCTCCCTAACTGTAGTTGCTGCAGAAGACACTACATACAACCTGTGTATGTGGGGAAAGGAAAACAACAACTTGATATTTACCAGTCCCCAATTCATCACTGCTTCTTCTACACTCCTTGGTTCTGGTTATCACTACGACATACTGGCCAGATCGGAACATCTACCATGGAAATGATCACAAGTGGATATGAAGGCCTTAACTGTATAAGTGTTTGCCACTAACAAGGCAATGTTCCTCACTGCTAAAGGAAAATGAAATTTGTATAATATATTCACTACAGTTTACTTTTTGCTCACACACAAGATGCATGAAATGACTGGTGTCTGGATAAACACCCAATGTAGGCTGTCGACAAAATTCAGAACATTGGTTGCAATGTTTAATGGAATATTGCGTTAACATGAGTTGGAAAAGTGGACAAAGTGTTGTGGTCATATTGAAAATAAGATCAAGGCCACTCAAACTGACTGGTGTCTGCCAAATTCCCGAATCTATGCTGTCATCAAATGTGAAGACACAGGGTACAACAATTCATGAGATATCGTGCTAACAAGAGTTTGAAGAGTGGTCAAAGACTTGTGGTAACCTAGAAAAAAAGATCAAGGCCAACAAATCGACTGGTGTCTATGTAATCCCCCAATGTTGGCTGTCACCAGATTTGAAGACATTGGGTACAATAGTTCATGGAATATCGTGTTAACAAGAGTATGAAAAGCAGTCTGAGTCGGGGTGACCTTGGAAATAAGGTCAAGGTCAACAAAATCATTTGGTCTCTGTGTAATCCCCTAATGTAAGCTGTCACCAAATTTGAAGACACTGAGTACAACATTTCATGAGATATTGTGTTAACAAGAAACAGGACATATGTACGTACAGATGCTGCTACATACATAGTTGCAGTAGGGGAACAATAAACAGGGAAAAACAGTTTTACACACTACACAGGAAAAAGTTGTCATTTGCCAGTGTATAAAGGACTTCAAAATATCAGGCTACCTTAAACTCCTGTCAGCAAAACTGAACAATGACTTGGAGGTAATACTGTATTCAGCCTAAATACCTTGGAAGATTGGAATTTCCTGAAGTATTGTTGAGAAATCTTGGAATATAGAAGGGTGAGAATGTTTCTGAATGCCTTCATCTTGGTTAATGGCTCCCTGCTGGCTTGTGCTGGTAGACTTACAGTGGCTACCATGACAACCAACTGTCTGCAAGTCCTACATAAAGTGTGGCATAACAATTACGCCTTCCCTGTCTTGCAACACACAGATCAGCTAAAACTTACTTCATCAACAAATCAAACCAAACAATTTTACTGAAAAAAGACGAAACTACACTTCCAACACAGTTGAGTTACGAAGTCATTGTAACCAGAATGATAACAGTAGATTAACTGTGTTGCCTTTGGTGTCGACAACCCCATTGTTAACCTTAGGATGAGGAATAGCATCAAATCCCGAGTTACACAAGAGGTTTCATCCTGCTACTTTGTTGGATGTCACTTGCTCTCTTGCTCTCCAACTTGGCTTGCAGGGCATCAGATTACTTTCAGCAGGAAGTTGAGTTTGACATCTAAGATTTTTGTGTTGTCACAAAAAAGAACATCAATCTTGGCCAAGTTTTGTCACTTTTGTGACACTGACCACAAAGATGTTGTCAATCATGGGAACACTCGATGGCTCACTCTTGAGCGAGCTGTTGACAGGAATCTGAATTTGTATGAAGGGACAAAAGTTACTTTAAGTCAGGGAATGAGAGCCAACCTAGATTCAAAAGACTTGAGCACTTGGGGATCCAATGACTGAGGTTTATCTCCTCTTTTTCAATCAGTTCTCCCTGTCTTTTGCAGCCTCCAACAGATTTCTCTAAAGAGAAGACCAGTGCCTGTATGCTGCTTTTCCACAGATGACATCATGTATGAAGAAACTACTTGGGAAGTTTGTAAAGACAAGTAACATCAGAGAGAATGTTTCTGTTTTCACTGACACGTGGACTTCCTCTTCCATCCATTGGAAAATCAACTAGAGGATGACACAATCTTCATAGGAAGCCAGACTTGAGACAAACATAGTAAGCTGGAAGAGACATTTCACCTCACCAGAAGAAGACCTTCTTGATGGGTGTCAGGTCATTCTACACAAAGGCAGCTGGAAAGCTGTGAAGAAGCTTCCCTGGCAAGATGATCATGATCTGAAAAGGCAAGCCTGTTTTGTGATGTGATTTGGAGGGAAGAAGCCACATTCAAGGACATTCTTTTCTTCCAGAAAAAAGTACAACAACCTGCTGCCATTCAGCACTCCAATAGAAATGGCTGCCCTACAGGAGGAATTTTCTGACTACAAACTCATGGACAGATCCAACATTCCTGGAGCTATATGGAGCAGGCCACTGTCAAAGAGGGAGGAGAACATGGCCGTTATCTTAAAGATGTCATCTGGGGATATCTTGGACAGATGACCCCTGCTGGAGGCAGACTTCAGTTTCCCAGAAGCATGTCTGTGGCAAAACTTGTGTTAGTGATTCCCCATTCAAATGCTGGTGAGGAGAGAGTCTTTAGCATGGTGAGGAAGAACAAGACTGCTCTTAGAAGCAGTTTTGTAGTGTATGGATGTGTTGATAAACATGTCACTCATTGGACTCATTTTAGGCTGGCAGCTATGCACATGTGAGAGTTGTGGGCAACTATGTGTAAACTGAAGCTGAACTTACTAGAAGAGGTTATCCATGACGTAGTTGTAATCCTTGCGGCGGCGATCAGGTAGGTAACAACCAGAAAACAGGATTATTGCATTCAGACCATCACCGTAGTAACCTGCAAGTGCATGAACATACGTAACACATGGCAGTGCAAACAGCTATGAAGGGTCCGTCTCTGCTCACTGTCAGCATGCAGTGTCGCCTCATAAAAGTAAATCTGTTTAGTGTGTACATGAAACCTCTTTTAAGTTCTCATAATGTCTTGTTGAAAATTTCCCACATAAATATAGTTAGGAAGTGAGTGTGTATTTGAATGGTCCTGCATTACAAAGATTACAAGTAACAATGGAGGTAATTTCACATCCTCAGCCCATCACAGACTAACTCCTTTGTCTATCCCTTTGTGCATTGTAATCACGAAGAATCACTTCAACCTACTTACTTATTACCATCTCAATGTATGTCAAACTCACCAATGTACAAACTCAAATTCTAATCACAACCAGTCACTCTGGGTGCCTATTCTCGAAAGTGTCCCAGCTAAGACAGCAGTTATGGCATCCTACTGTTAAGATAAGACCCATTCTCAAAACGATCTTATCCTTGTCCTAAGTTGAGTAACCGATCATAGCTAGGACAGCAAGCTCTTCAGTATGTGAGATAGAAAAAACCTTCATTAGTTCACCTAAATATTACCCATAATTCACTGCTTGAAAAACACATACGTAAGGGCAACTACGATCTCATTTACAAGACAAATGGTGAGTCTAGAAATCGAAGTAAAAGGTTTGAAAGTGATGAAATTCAAAAGATACCAAAAATATCTGTTGACTTTATCCAGACAAGAATGCAATTCTTTGCATGATAAAAATCTTACAGCTGCTCACATTGTCATGAAAAACTTAAATATCACAGATAATTAGAAATTTGGCTGAATGCCTCTTACCATATTTGCCAATGAACAATAAAGTCCCACAGGGTCAACTTCAAGACCATCTGTAAGTTACCATTACATGCACCTTTGATTAGACCAAAAGCTTACTGAACAGTCCATAATATTTTGCACATTTCAGTTTCAGTCTGTGAAAACATCAGGGCAAAAACCTAACTAAAGCAACAAATAAAGCAATACTCCACCATGAAACTTGTTAATATTATATTATTTCCTCTTTTCAGTTGTGTACGTGCCTGTGGTACAGGTAGCCTCACGAGCATTAAACATTATGTAGCGGATGCCAGAGACAGCCAGAGGATAATGAGTGCTTGGACCTACCTCCATGTGACAGGACCTTCTTGTAGGGCTCAATGACTTTCAGGTCAATCTTGTACTGTTTGTCCCCGACAGTCACCGTCTTCCAGTGTCGTGCATCATGCTTCTCCTCTTGTTCTGTATATTCTGGGATAGGGTCAATGTCATCAGGGGAGAGAACTGGTGTGTCATCTGTGTAACAGAATGTCACATTTACAGCATTGTTTTGAAACTCTTTTGTTTCCTGTTACCAACATGTCGGTAGGCATGGAACAGTCTTTTTCAGTCTCATTTCTAGTGTTTGTCAGTATATCAAAGTAGCTAGATGAAAAATCTCGGGAAGTGAAGATCTTGGTCCCCTATCGCAGGATTGACTGCAAATTGGCCACTTGTTTCTCATCCTGGGCCAGTGTTTCTCCACTACTGCCAGACTTCACCAGATGTTCATGTTTCTGTTCACACAGGGAACAGGGTTTTCTACACCTAGCCTCTACCTTCAGTGATAATTCTAGAATATTGTTGACCCTGGTACCACATTGAAACAAAGAAAAACCCAAATCTGTGAGAAATATGTTGCTGCTGAGCAAAAAAGGAATTTCCACAATTAATGAAATAAGAATGTAATTTCATGATGTAATCTAAGACCTACGGAAGCACCTGTTCAGAAATCAATTCATTCCCCACCACCAGCACTACCACTCAAAACAGAAATGGGAACATTGTCAACAGATGACATATTGAGAAAAAGTTCATGCATTCTTAGCAAACCTCCTGAACGCTCTATATTACTGAAGCTGGAAGTGTTGCTGTGTGCCCAGAGACAGAACCTCCACTGTTGCCTCACGCAATACAACTGCACCATTCACTCTACATTGATAAAGGTCAACACACTGACTACTGAGGTAGTCAGCAGCTACAACGACCAGCAAGCAATACAACAGCACCATACACCCTACATCTATAAAGGTCAACACACTGACTAGTGAGGTAGTCAGCAGCTACAACGACCATCAAGTAATACAACAGCACCATGCCTCACCCAACATGGACACATACACATGTACATATGTTCACATGCATGTTGGGGTGTATGTGTTCATAGTGCATAACTGTTAAGGGTCGCACAAGCAATGTCTTGTCCTTCATATCAACCAAATGTTACACAACTCATCATGCACAGAGAGCACCTTTGGCTGTATCATAGGATGCCTTCCTTCAAAATCAACATTTGTTTCTTGAAGAACAGTTTACACAAAACATTCTTTCTCTGTTAGACATTCGAGAACTTTCATTTCTTCAGTCTTCAAATTGTTATGAGAACTTTGTCAAAAGATTTTCACATCAAAATCAGGGAAGTTGCCAGATTCAAACTTCTTATTTCACTGGCAGGTCAAACTTCCTCACCTCACCTGCTCTGTGTTGTCCCCAGATCTGTGTTTACTCTCAGTGAGAACTATGGTCTGAATTGAATCAGATTGGATCAGCCACCACTTTGAGACATGCACAACTGGCCTCCATAAACAAAATCTACCACACTATATAGGAACATGCGTTCTAAAAAGTCATGCAGTACACACTGAGCCTTTACCTTTCAATTTCTTTATTCTCCCTGAAAATTAACACATCATAATCACCCACTGTGTCATGTGGTGATATGTGTGATAATGCAGCCTGGCTATTAACAACTTTGTGTGACTCAACTACTGGGTGTGTCTCACAACTACAGAGTGTGTCTATCAATTATTTGGTGTGTCTGTCAACTAGTGGGCGTGTCTCTCAACTATTGGATGTGTCTCTCAACTACTGGGCGTGTCTGTCAACTACTGTGTGTGTCTCTAACTATAGGGCGTGTCTGTCAACTACTGTGTGTGTCTGTCAAGCATAGGGTGTGTCTGTCAACTACTATAGGTGTATCTGTTAACTACTGTGTGTGTCTCTCAACTACTGGGCGTAACTCTCAACTACTGGGTGTGTCTATCAATTGCCATGTGTGACTATCAACTCCTGTGTGTGTCTGTCAACTACTGCGTATTTCTCTCAACTACAGGACGTGTCTGTCAACGACTGGGTGTGTCTGCCAATTAGTGGGTCTGTCTGTCAACTACTGACTACAATGCATGGCCATAATCAATACTCCGTTTGGCTATGAACTATTCTGAACCCGGACAGCATGTGACACTTACTTTCCCATTCAAGTTCACCCAGGTCACCTTCTTCAAGGTCAGATGGTGTGTCAAGGTCATGTGGTGTCTCAAGGTCATCTATACCTCCCAATACATCCCCTTCACTGGCATCTTCATCACTGAGTAAGTTGATATCTGGCACTATTTTCTTTTTTGTAGGTCCATCTGCAGAGGCTCCAAGCGTTTGTGGCCGAGCTGTAGGAAATGCACACAAGAGTATACACAACTGTCACACGATCTGCAGACGCTGCTAAATATCAGAACAGCTCACATTATCACAGCAACCTACTGTTGCTGCAATAGTTTTCTCCACCTTCACAAGTAACCCTAACTCTGACAAACCATGAACATCTGATGGAACTACATCATAACCAGATAGTTTGATGCATAATTTGTCAAGGACAAAGACTTGCAGTGGCCTAAACACATTTTTGATATATATTTGAGGAGAAATTGTCAGATCTACGTTTATGTGTGATAGGTGGGTGGATCTATGTGTTTATGTGTGATAGGTGGGTGGATGTATGTGTATGTGTGATAGGTGGGTGGATCAATGTTATGTGTGATAGGTGGGTGGATCTATGTGTATGTGTAATAGGTGGGTGGATCTATGTTTATGTGTGATAGGTGGGTGGATCAATGTGTATGTGTGATATGAGGGTGGATCTATGTGTATGTGTGCTAGATAGGTGGATCTATGTGTATGTGTGATAGGTGTGTGGATCTATGTGTTAATGTGTGATAGGTGGGTGGATCTATGTGTATGTGTGATAGGTGGGTGGATCAATGTTATGTGTGATAGGTGGGTGGATCTATGTGTATGTGTGATAGGTGGAGGGACCTATGTGTATGTGTGATGGATGGGTGGATCTATGTGTATGTGTGATAGGTGGGTGGATCTATGTGTATGTGTGATAGGTGGGCGGATCTATGTGTATGTGTGAAAGGTGGAGGGACCTATGTGTATGTGTGATGGATGGGTGGATCTATGTGTATGTGTGATAGGTGTGTGGATCTATGTGTATGTGTTACCAGTGTGTGGATCTATGTGTGTGATAGGTGGGTGGATCTATGTTTATGTGTGATAGGTGGGTGGAGCTATGTGTATGTGTGATAGGGGGTGGATCAATGTTATGTGTGATGGATGGGCGGATCTATGTGTATGTGTGAAAGATGGGCGGATCTATGTTTATGTGTGATAGGTGGGTGAATCTATGTGTATGTGTGATAGGTGGGTGGATCTATGTTTATGTGTGATAGATGAGTGTATCTATGTTTGTGTGTGAAAGATGGGCGGATCTATGTGTATGTGTGCTAGGTGGGTCACAGGATCTATGTTTTTGTGTGCTAGATGGGTGGATCTACAGTGTTCCCAGAAATTATTGAGAAAATCTTTGGTTTTTTTTTCTAATGATGCTAAGATTGGAAAAAGGGCTTTCACTATGCACTAAGCATACTAAATAAGGGAGACAACTCTTGAAGGCTTAGAAGGCAGCTCATTACGTCAAGAGTTATCTCCCTTGTCTGAGCAGACGGCTTCCTGTGTTGACATGGCAGAATTTACTGTAAGAGAGATAAGAAAGCTCATTCTAGATGATTTTGAAAGGGGTGAGGCTGATGTTAAAGTGGTAGCTAGTAGACATGGTATTCCTCTGTCTACAGTATACAGAACTTTGAAGAATATTCAAACAGGAACCGGGATAGAGCACAAAGCAGGGGCAGGTCGGCCTAGGAAATTCAGTGTTGTGGATCACCGAAGACTTGGGCAGATTGTGAGTAGGGGCAAATTGAAAAGTGTTGAGAACATCAGAAATGAAATGATTAGCAGAGGAAGTCCTCAGGTATGCAATGAAACAGTTAGGCAGGAATTACAGAGACTTAATTGGGTGAAAAAAAGTGGAATTCCCTCGCCGTTGATGAAAGATGCACAAAAGGAAAAACGTTTAAACTGGTGTCGGGCTCATGAAAATCAAGATTGGGATAATGTTTTCTTTTCGGATGAAAGTTCTGTTTGGCTTTTCCCTAATTGTGTGAAAATTTGGACCAAAGATACTGTCAAACCTATCTACCAGCGACCAAAACATAGCCCGAAGTTTCACATGTGGAGTGGCATATCGGCTCGCGGAGTGACGCCATTGTGTGTTTTCATGGGAAACTTGACAAAAGAAAGATATGTTGACATTCTAAATGGTCACCTTCTTCCGACAGCACAAACATTGTATGAAGATGATTGGATTTTCCAGCATGATAATGACCCAAAACACACTGCGCGCTACACAAAACAGTGGTTGTCGGGCGAAAATGTTCAAGTTTTAGACTGGCCCAGTTACAGCCCAGACCTAAACCCAATTGAGAATGTGTGGGGAGTCATGAAAGACAGAATAAACCAAAAGGGACTGAGAAATATTGAAGATATGAAGGCCGAGGTGGTCCAATATTGGGATACCCTGTCACACGATTACCTACAAACTTTGATGGGTAGTGTGTCTAGGCGTATTCAGGCATGCATTGCTGAGCGAGGAGGTCTAACAAAGTACTTAAACAAGACTGAGACTGTAAAAGGATGATGTTTTAACATGTTTATGTAAGTAAAACGCCAGAAGTTAATAAACGTAATGAGTAACATGACGCAACATGATTCTCAATAATTTCTGGAAATACTATATGTGTATGTGTGATAGCTGGGTGGATCTATGTTTATGTGTGATAGGTGGGTGAATCTATGTGTATGTGTGATAGGTGTGTGGATCTATGTGTATGTATGATAAGTGGGTGGATCTATGTGTATGTGTGATAAGTGGGTGGATCTATGTTAATGTGTGATAGGTGGGTGTATCTATGTTTATGTGTGAAAGATGGGTGGATCTATGTGTATGTGTGATAGGTGGGTCACAGGATCTATGTTTTTGTGTGCTAGATGGGTGGATCTATGTTCATGTGTGCTAGATGGGTGGATCTATGTTTATGTGTGATAGGTGTGTGGATCTATGTGTATGTGTTACCAGTGTGTGGATCTATGTGTATGTGTGATAGGTGTGTGGATCTATGTGTATGTGTGATAGGTGGGTGGATCTATGTGTATGTGTGATAGGTGGGTGGAGCTATGTGTATGTGTGATAGGGGGTGGATCAATGTTATGTGTGATGGATGGGCGGATCTATGTGTATGTGTGAAAGATGGGCGGATCTATGTTTATGTGTGATAGGTGGGTGAATCTATGAGTATGTGTGATAGGTGGGTGGATCTATGTGTATGTGTGATAAGTGGGTGGATCTATGTTAATGTGTGATAGGTGGGTGTATCTATGTTTATGTGTGATAGGTGTGTGGATCTATGTGTATGTGTGATAAGTGGGTGGATCTATGTGTATGTGTGATAGGTGGGTCACAAGATCTATGTTTTTGTGAGCTAGGTGGGTGGACCTATGTTCATGTGTGCTAGATGGGTGGATCTATGTTTATATGTGATAGGTGGGTGAATCTATGTGTATGTGTGATAAGTGGGTGGATCTATGTGTATGTGTGATAAGTGGGTGGATCTATGTGTATGTGTGATAGGTGGGTGGATCTATGTTTATGTGTGATAGGTGGGTGTATCTATGTTTATGGGTGAAAGATGGGTGGATCTATGTGTATGTGTGAAAGATTGGTGGATCTATGTGTATGAGTGCTAGGTGGGTCACAGGATCTGTATTTTTGTGTGATAGGTGGATGGATCTATGTGTATGTGTGATAGGTGGATGGATCTATGTGTATGTGTGATAGGTGGGTGGATCTATGTGTATGTGTGATAGGTGGATGGATCTATGTTTATGTGTGATAGGTGGATGGATCTATGTTTATGTGTGATAGGTGGGTGGATCTATGTGTATGTGTGATAGGTGGGTCACAGGATCTATGTTTTTGTGAGCTAGGTGGGTGGACCTATGTTCATGTGTGATAGGTGGGTGGATCTATGTTTATGTGTGATAGGTGGATGGATCTATGTTTATGTGTGATAGGTGGATGGATCTATGTTTATGTGTGTTAGATGGGTGGATCTGTGTGTATGTGTGATAGGTGGGTCACAAGATCTATGTTTTGTGAGCTAGGTGGGTGGACCTATGTTCATGTGTGCTAGATGGGTGGATCTATGTTTATGTGTGATAGGTGGGTGAATCTATGTGTATGTGTGATAGGTGTGTGGATCTATGTGTATGTATGATAAGTGGGTGGATCTATGTGTATGTGTGATAAGTGGGTGGATCTATGTTAATGTGTGATAGGTGGGTGTATCTATGTTTATGTGTGAAAGATGGGTGGATCTATATGTATGTGTGATAGGTGGGTCACAGGATCTATGTTTTTGTGTGCTAGATGGGTGGATCTATGTGTATGTGTGATAGGTGGGTCACAAGATCTATGTTTTTGTGAGCTAGGTGGGTGGACCTATGTTCATGTGTGCTAGATGGGTGGATCTATGTGTATGTGTGATAGGTGGGTGAATCTATGTGTATGTGTGATAGGTGTGTGGATCTATGTTTATGTGTGCTAAGTGGGTGGATCTATGTGTATGTGTGATAGGTGGGTGGATCTATGTTTATGTGTGATAGGTGGGTGTATCTATGTTTATGTGTGAAAGATGGGTGGATCTATGTGTATGTGTGCTAGGTTGGTCACAGGATCTGTATTTTTGTGTGCTAGGTGGGTGGATCTATGTGTATGTGTGATAGGTGGATGGATCTATGTTTATGTGTGATAGGTGGATGGATCTATGTTTATGTGTGATAGGTGGAAGGATCTATGAGTATGTGTGATAGGTGGGTGGATCTAGGTGTATGTGTGATAGGTGGGTCACAGGATCTATGTTTTTGTGAGCTAGGTGGGTTGATCTATGTTTATGTGTGCTAGATGGGTGGATCTAAGTGTATGTGTGATAGGTAGGCGAATCTATGTGTATGTGTGCTAGATGGGTGGATCTAAGTGTATGTGTGATAGGTGTGTGGATCTATGTGTATGTGTGATAAGTGGGTGGATCTATGTGTATGTGTGATAGGTGGGTGGATCTATGTTTATGTGTGATAGGTGGGTGCATCTATGTTTATGTGTGAAAGATGGGTGGATCTATGTGTATGTGTGATAGGTGGGTCACAGGATCTATATTTTTGTGTGCTAGGTGGGTGGATCTATGTTTATGTGTGCTAGATGGGTGGATCTATGTGTATGTGTGATAGGTGGATGGACCTATGTGTATGTGTGATAGGTGGGTGGATCTATGTGTATGTGTGATAGGTAGGTGAATCTATGTGTATGTGTGCTAGATGGGTGGATCTAAGTGTATGTGTGATAGGTGTGTGGATCTATGTTTATGTGCTACCAGTGTGTGGATCTATGTGTATGTGTGATAGGTGGGTGGATCTATGTTTATGTGTGATAGGTGGGTGTATCTATGTTCATGTGTGAAAGATGGGTGGATCTATGTGTATGTGTGATAGGTGGGTCACAGGATCTATGTTTTTGTGTGCTAGATGGGTGGATCTATGTGTATGCGTGATAGGTGGGTCACAGGATCTATGTTTTTGTGAGCTAGGTGGGTGGATCTATGTTTATGTGTGCTAGATGGGTGGATCTATCTGTATGAGTGATAGGTGGATGGACCTATGTGTATGTGTGATAGGTGGGTGGATCTATGTGTATGTGTGATGAATGGGTGGATCTATGTGTATGTGTGATAGGTGGGTGGATCTATGTGTATGTGTGATAGGTGGGTGGATCTATGTGTATGTGTTACCAGTGTGTGGATCTATGTGTGTGATAGGTGGGTGGATCTATGTTTATGTGTGATAGGTGGGTGGATCTATGTGTATGTGTGATGGATTGGTGGATCTATGTGTATGTGTGATAGGTGGGTGGATCTATGTTTATGTGTGATAGATGGGTGTATCTACGTTTATGTGTGCTAGATGGGCGGATCTATGTGTATGTGTGCTGGGTGGGTCACAGGATCTATGTTTTTGTGTGCTAGATGGGTGGATCTATGTGTATGTGTGATAGGTGGGTGAATCTATGTGTATGTGTGATAAGTGGGTGGATCTATGAGTATGTGTGATAGGTGGGTGGATCTATGTTTATGTGTGAAAGATGGGTGGATCAATGTGTATGTGTGCTAGGTGGGTCACAGGATCTATATTTTTGTGTGCTAGGTGGATGGATCTATGTGTATGTGTGCTAGGTGGATGGATCTATGTGTATGTGTGATAGGTGGGTCACAGGATCTATGTTTTTGTGAGCTAGGTGGGTGGATCTATGTTTATGTGAGCTAGGTGGGTGGATCTATGTGTATGAGTGATAGGTGGATGGACCTATGTGTATGTGTGATGGATGGGTGGATCTATGTGTATGTGTGATAGGTGGGTGGATCTATGTGTATGTGTTACCAGTGTGTGGATCTATGTTTATGTGTGATAGGTGGATGGACCTATGTGTATGTGTGCTAGGTGGGTGGATCTATGTGTATGTGTGATAGGTGGATGGATCTATGTGTATGTGTGATAGGTGGGTGGATTTATGTGTATGTGTGATAGGGGGTGGATCAATGTTATGTGTGATAGGTGGGCGGATCTATGTGTATGTGTGAAAGATGGGCGGATCTATGTGTATGTGTGGTAGGTGGGTCACAGGATCTATGTTTTTGTGAGCTAGGTGGGTGGATCTATGTTTATGTGTGTTAGATGGGTGGATCTATATGTATGAGTGACAGGTGGATGGACCTATGTGTATGTGTGATAAGTGGGTGGATCTATGTGTATGTGTGATGGATGGGTGGATCTATGTGTATGTGTGATAGGTGGGTGGATCTATGTTTATGTGTGATAGGGGGTGGATCAATGTTATGTGTGATAGGTGGGTGGATCTATGTGTATGTGTTACTAGTGTGTGGATCTATGTGTATGTGTGATAGGTGGGTGGATCTATGTGTATGTGTGATAGACGGGTGGATCAATGTTATGTGTGATAGGTGGGTGGATCTATGTGTATGTGTGATAGGTCGGTGGATCTATGTGTATGTGTTACTAGTGTGTGGATCTATGTGTATGTGTGATATGAGGGTGGATCTATGTTAATGTGTGAGAGGTGTGTGGATCTATGTTATGTGTGATAGGTGGGTGGATCAATGTGTATGTGTGATAGACGGGTGGATCTATGTTTAAGTGTGATGGGTGTGTGGATCTATGTTATGTGTGATAGGGTGGTGGATCTATGTTATGTGTGATAGGTGGGTGGATCTATGTGTATGTGTGATAGGTGGGTGGATCTATGTTTATGTGTGATAGGTGGGTGGATCTATGTGTATGTGTGATAAGTGGGTGGATCTAAGTTATGTGTGATAGGTTGGTGGATCTATGTTTATGTGTGATAGGTGGGTGGATCTATGTGTATGTGTGATAAGTGGGTGGATCTATGTGTATGTGTGATAGGAGTTAGTTTTACGCTGCACTCAGCAATATTCCAGCTATATGGTGTGTGATAGGAGGGTGGATCTATGTTTATGTGTGCTAGGTGGGTGTGTCTATGTTTATGGGTGAAGGATGGGTGGTGTTGCCATGTGTGCTATGTAACCTTTGTCCAAGTCAGTTACTTGTCAGATACTACAAGTTACCCTTGTCAGATACTAATTGTTACCCTTGTCTGACTCTACATGTTACAGCTATCAGTTGCCATGTGTGTTACGTTTATCAGATACCACACACGTTACCCTGTCAGTTACTGGGTGTGTTACCTTTATCTTGTGTGGTACTTCCCTCTGCCAACATGCCAGGGAATCCATCATCCTGCCACTCATCCTTCAGATCCACCCCCTTCATCTTCTCCTGGGTAAAACAGAAAGCAGAGGATACTTTACATAGCCCTAGAAGTCTTGGAAATATCACAAACAGGGCAATAAGACTCATAAGTAGTATACCAGTTACAGATCATAAAGATCAAAAACATAGAGGTTAAAGAGAAACTATCTTACAGTAACAAAACGTCTTTGCATAGCACTACTTTTCAGGCATATACCTTAACAATTTTTTATTCGAAGTTTTAAGCATGCTGTTTCTGAGGTATCATGTTTGTAGCAGCCAAAACAGTCAAACCAACTTGATACTGACGTCACTTTATGAAAGAGAAGAGAGTTTTTATGGATGTCAACATTTTTATTACGACCAACAAAACATTTTTAAGTACTGTAAATCGACAAAGTTCTCCGTCGTGAATGTTTTGCGAGATAAACAACCCAGTCAATTCTACGTCTTGTTTGTTTTGCGAGTCCACCTCCTGTAAAACCAAGTGGAATTGTTGACAATATATAATTTCTAAAAAGCACACCTCCTAAAGACAATAGTGATCTACATACACACGCGCTGCCCACCATGACTGATCACGTGATTTACACATGCCTTGACATACGTAGTTCATTGTCTTAACTCAGTAATTAATTATTAACTCAGTGTCACATTGTTTGTTTTAAACATAAGGAATTAAACACCTTTAAATGGTCAGTCAGTCAAGACGACCATCAATTCACAAAATGTTGAAGTTTGTGACTGTGAACAAGCGAAGCGACCCTGTTCTTCCAGGACTACCTGACCCTTCTTCAGCCGAAACACCGGAAAAAACTGCAAGAATGACTGCAGCTAACAAGGCGATTGAAGACAGTATGAAGGGAACACCAGACACTACTACAACAAAACGTGGTGTGAAACGGAAACGTGAGAACAATCACTTTTCACCGGAGACACGTGCAAAGATTGCAAAATATGCAGCCGAACACGGTAACACAAGGGCAGCTAAACATTTTAGCACTTTAATGAAGAGGAACATTGGTGAAAGCACAGTGAGATTTATGAAAAAATCTTACTTACAAAAAAAAAGGTGAAGATAAAACAGCAGAAATTGACCAGTTGCCATACAAGAAGATGGGTGGGCCACTGCTCCTTGGAGAAATTGACAATCTGGTCAAAGATCACGTGATAGGCATTCGAAATAGTGGGGGAATCATCAACTTTTCCATTGTTATTGCTGCTGCAAAGGGGATAATAACTCACAAAAACAGATCTCTTCTAGCTGAGAATGGTGGCCCTATTAATTTGAATAAATCATGGGCAGAGTCGTTTTAGAATCGATTAGGGTTTGTGAAAAGGAAGGGTACAAAGGCTGCGAGAAAACTCCCGGACCATTTCAAGAAACAAAAGGACCAGTTTATTTCTGGAGTGGGTGATATGGTCACCGAGTACAACATTCCCCCAGAACTTGTGATCAACTTCAACCAAACAGGGGTTAAGATCGTTCCAGTCTCCAACTGGACACTGGCGACACAGGGGTCGAAACAAGTAGAGATCGTAGGTCTTGAAGACTAGCAGGACGTGACAGTGGTGTTAAAAAGTACTGCTACAGGTGAACTCCTCCCACCGCAAATCATCTATCAAGGAGTGACAGACAAGTGCCACGCCCAGATCAAATGTCCAGCTGATTGGCACGTGACACACACAGCCAATCACTGGAGTTGTGAGCAAAGTATGCTGGACTACGTTGAAAACATACTGGTGCCTTATACAAAATCAGTCAAAAAGAACTTGAAATTGCCCATTAGACAGAAAACTCTTGTAATTTTTTATGTGTTTGCAGCACATCGCTGCGACTCTTTTTTGAACTTGTTGAAGCAGCGACATTTCGTTTGGAAATTCGTTCCGGCTGGATGTACAGGGGAATTGCAGCCGATGGATTTGTCTGTGAATGCCTCCTTCAAGATTGCCATGAAAACCCACTTTACACAGTGGTATGCCGAGTGTGTTGCCAAAAACGTGAAAGACTGTGATGACAAGCGTGTAGACTTGAGGATAAGTGTCATGAAACCTATTCACGCGAGGTGGATCATTGCAAGCCTTGATGCTCTCAAGACAAAGAAAGAGGAAGTCGTCCGTGGCTGGCAAACTTCCGGCCTTCTTGATATTGTGATGAAGTGAGATACTGTTATTGTTATTGTTGTGTACTGAATGTGTATTGTTGCAAATACTATTATAATAAATATTAATTACTGAACAAAACGAGAGAGGTTAATTATTACGTCTGGAAAGTTTTGCGACTACAGTTCATTCGCAATACTAGCAAAACTTTCCTGCTCGCAAAACTTTGTCGATTTACAGTATCTGGAGAAGCGTGTAAGCAGAAACACCTGACCGTTGAGTTCCTCATATTATAAACCCATCTCCAATTTTGTCTGTAGTAACGTAGGTTCCTTCCAGAATCAGGTAGACCTCTGCTGTGTCTTTGCACAGATCATTTCTAAACCTAGGTTCTGAAGTACACATTTCAAAACCTCATATCAGGTTTATACGTTGGGTAAGAAGTACTCCTCCTTGGTTTTGGTGGCAAATGTAATTCCTTCGGCCATCGGGAATTTCCCTCCTCCACAGGCTTAGATTTACTATCAAAACCTTGGAGTCATGTTTTATCTTTTACATATAAACCTAAAGTGTGCTTCTCACTATACATTAGGTCATCTCTTGTTTTCCCAGAATAACTGCATTTGAGGTTTTTGTTTTGGAGGGACAGGTTTTACTTTTCGTAGGTAAGACTGCTTCCCTGGTTTTACTTTTTCTTAGTAAGATCACTTCCCAGGGTTTACTTTTCCTAACTTGATATGAACACTATCATTCATGTGATACATGAGCGTTTGAAATCAATTGAAATCATTCAAGATTAAACTCGCAATACAAAGATTTTTCGAAGCGAGATTAGACCCGAAATTTTCTCATCTGCAAGCCAACGCTCTACCGCACGGCCACTGGAAGTGTTACAACAGCACGTGCTAAAACAGCAAGTGTTACAGCAGCAAGTGTTACAACAACATGTGTTACAGCAGCAGGTGTTAAAGCAGCAGGTGTTACAACAGCAGGTGTTACAGCAGAAGGTGTTACAACAGCAAGTGTTACAAAAGCAAATGTTACAGCAGCAAGTGTTTGGCAGCATGTGTTACAGCAGGAAGTATTATAGCAGCATGTGTTACAGTTGCATGTGTTACAAAAGCAAGTGTTACAACAGCAAGTGTTACAACAGGGCAAGTGTTACACCAGCAAGTGTTACAACAGGGCAAGTGTTACAGCAGTACATGATACACCAGGAAGTGTTACAGCAGTACATGTTACACCAGGAAGTGTTACAGCAGTACATGTTACACCAGGAAGTGTTACAGCAGTACATGTTACACCAGGAAGTGTCACAGCAGTACATGATACACCAGGAAGTGTCACAGCAGTACATGATACACCAAGAAGTGTCACAGCAGTAGATGATACATAAGGAAGTGTTACAGCAGTACATGATACACCAGGAAGTGTTACAGCAGTACATGATACACCAAGAAGTGTCACAGCAATACATGATACATAAGGAAGTGTTACAGCAGTACATGATACACCAAGAAGTGCCACAGTAGTACATGTTACACCAGGAAGTGTTACAGCAGTACATGATACACTAGGAAGTGTTACAGCAGTACATGATACACCAGGAAGTGTTACAGCAATACATGATACATAAGGAAGTGTTACAGCAGTACATGTTACACCAGGAAGTGTTACAGCAGTACATGTTACACCAGGAAGTTTTACATCAGTACATGTTACACCAGGAAGTGTCACAGCAGTACATGATACACCAGCAAGTATTACAGCAGTACATGTTACACCAGGAAGTGTTACAGCAGTACATGATACACCAGGAAGTGTTACAACAGTACATGTTACACCAGGAAGTGTTACAGCAGTACATGATACGCCACGAAGTGTTACAGCAGTACATGTTACACCAGGAAGTGTCACAGCAGTACATGATACACCAGGAAGTGTCACAGCAGTACATGATACACCAAGAAGTGTCACAGCAGTACATGATACATAAGGAAGTGTTACAGCAGTACATGATACACCAGGAAGTGTCACAGCAGTACATGTTACACCAGGAAGTGTTACAGCAGTACATGATACACCAGGAAGTGTTACAGCAGTACATGATACACCAGGAAGTGTCACAGCAGTACATGTTACACCAGGAAGTGTTACAGCAGTACATGATACACCAGGAAGTGTTACAACAGTACATGTTACACCAGGAAGTGTTACAGCAGTACATGATACGCCACGAAGTGTTACAGCAGTACATGTTACACCAGGAAGTGTCACAGCAGTACATGATACACCAGGAAGTGTCACAGCAGTACATGATACACCAAGAAGTGTCACAGCAGTACATGATACATAAGGAAGTGTTACAGCAGTACATGATACACCAGGAAGTGTCACAGCAGTACATGTTACACCAGGAAGTGTTACAACAGTACATGATACACCAGGAAGTGTTACAGCAGTACATGATACACCAGGAAGTGTCACAGCAGTACATGTTACACCAGGAAGTGTTACAGCAGTACATGATACACCAGGAAGTGTTACAGCAGTACATGTTACACCACGAAGTTTTACAGCAGTACATGTTACACCAGGAAGTGTTACAGCAGTACATGATACACCAGGAAGTGTCACAGCAGTACATGATACACTAGGAAGTGTCACAGCAGTACATGATACATAAGGAAGAGTCACAGCAGTACATGATACACCAGGAAGTGTCACAGCAGTACATGATATATAAGGAAGTGTCACAGCAGTACATGATACACTAGGAAGTGTCACAACAGTACATGTTACACCAAGAAGTGTTACAGTAGCACATGATACACCAGGAAGTGTTACAGCAGTACATGATACACCAGGAAGTGTTACAGCAGTACATGATACACCAGGAAGTGTTACAGCAGTACATGATACACCAGGAAGTGTTACAGCAGTACATGATACACCAGGAAGTGTTACAGCAGAATGGTGGTATGTGAATGTCTAACCACTGGGCTGTGGGTCACAACAAGGCAGTTCTGGAGAAGGATGTTCTTATTTCAGAGCCAAGAATAGGAAGACAGATGAAACTCTCCCTCCATTCAAGTTCATCATAAAGAAATGTGCAATGTATTTGCAGCCAAATGGCATTGCATGGGTGTGGGACACTTTAAGTCCATGTATTCAGTCAAAGCTACAACATGTATAAACTGGTAAATATGTAGGGAATATATGAAATTATTCTGTAATTAGACATATTTTCCTATCATGAAGAACTGTGATACCCTTTTAATATTCATGCTTCCAGTACAAGCTACAGACAGTTTTCACATCTGAAAAGAATAAACCTCCCGCCATTAGAGCTGATGCAAAATGCATGAGGAGGGCAAGTGAAAAGGAATGCTTACAGAAGGGGACCACAAGGCCAATAGGAAGACCGATAGCATCTGACAGGTATCAAAGGAGGTTGAGAGGTTATGAGAGGTTAAGTGCTTATAACAACCATCCTGCTACATATACAAACATAACACTTCCAACAGTGTAATCACTATGCTATCATTTTGTCAATGGGCAGGATGTGTTCAACAGTACTATACACTATTAGACACACAACATGACGAGTTCTTGACCTCGGCCATTTTCCAGGAACTTTCTTTTATCATGACAATGACTTACATCTTAAATACATGGAATAAAAGGTGGACTGGAATGAATGGATAGCTTTACTACACCTAAAAAATATAACATGTTATATATTTGTGAGACACCATCTCCAACAGTTTTACATGCATTAACTTCTCTAGAAGACAACACTATTGGGAATTCTTCATGAAATGCACATGGGCAGTTGAACTTTCAATATACTCAGCCCAACAGTTAGCAAGGCAGCACTCTGAAAGATGATATGAATACATCTGCCCCCAAGCTACCAAAACTCTCCCTCTGTTGTGGACATCATGTAACAAACTGCCAGCCCTATCTGTCGTGTGCTAGAGACATGGGACATGCAGGTATCCTTCTCACCTGGGCCTTCTCAATCTTCATGGTACTGCCAGCAACTACAAGCACCTAAAGCACAGGATTACACACATCTAGGTGGCTCCCTAAGCTTGAACAATATCAGTGTCATTGTATATAACACCATATATACACAGGTTTGTATCAATGGCTGTGATTGGCTGGCTTAGATTACATATCTTGGCAGTCAAGGCGTGGTATCTCCTGGTGCTGATCCATTCTCAGTGACCATATTGATTGAGAGTTAGACTTGAATGAATTCCAGCACAACTTGGCCATCACTGCTCAACATTCATGGAAGAGAGCTGAAATTAGCAGTGATCAATACTCCTGTATCTGGCAGTAGCCGCCAGACTGCAGAACTGGGCTGCTCTCTGTGCCAAGCTGTGAACCTGTGCCACTTTGAAGGATCATACACGTTACTCATTCAAAACACTGCATCCTGTTTGTGTTGTAAAGCCACTGGTATCAGATAATGTTATCTATACATAACCATGGAGTCCCTTACACTACATGCAGGTTTTCCCACAACATTCTGACATATATCTGAAAGTGTACAGAAAACCACTTCAGTGTACATTGACTACTTCATACATGATAATTTGACTCCATGATGTATTGATTCCGCATGACATTTGACTAGTCTACAAATTAACCATGTATGTCCAGCTTGTTTTACCCAGACTGACCACTATCCCCATACTGACCACTACTGACCATGAGGGAAAGACTATTTATCAGGGTATATTCATTTGCCTGACATCTGCAGTCTGCCATTGGTTGTTGGATGAGGAATGGATGGCCTCTACAAATCGCAATGCCCTTCAAGACAGTGTTGCGTTAAAAATAGGTAGAGACTGAAGAGAAATTTGCTGTCCCTTAATAACATTCCTTCAGCAACCCAAACAAACAATAATTATCTCACTTACAGCACATGATGCAAACACTTTAAGAAGTTCAGAACCTAATTGTCCTTTACGATATCATTCAGTTTCTCAGACAATTTGCTGTCTGTTTTTGGCATTATACTGCCCATTTTAAAAATACGACCTGCGACTGAAGTGAGCTTAAGCCAACGAGGAACTAACAAACATTACATTTCAGCAACAAGACAAAGTCATCAATATCCCCCACAATGGCAAAACACTCATAACACTTATGACATGTCTTCTATATAATTATGATGATGTCAAATGTTTCAGAAAAGTGGAAAGAGAGTACTGAAAATATTATATTCCAAATTCCAAAACTACCAAAAGTACACTGCCAGACCAATCTGTGTGCATAGTTTGGGAAAGAAATATGGAAAGGTTTTACAGATCTCCTCCAGAAAAGAGCACACCCACCAAATTCAAAGTCAAATTTATTGCCATGGAAATGCCAAAAATACATTTTTTAGAATTCCAAAACTACCAAAAGGCCCCAGTACACCACCAGACCAATCTATGTGACAACAGATCTTGTATGGATATTTGACTATATATATATATATATATATATAATGTGATGGGAAGATTACTGTATGAGTGAGGTAATGATTACTGTGTGAGTGGGAGAATGATTACTGTGTGAAAGAGAGGGAATGATTACTGTGTGAGGGAATGATTACTGTTAGTGGGGAATGATTACTATGTGAGTGGGGAATGATTACTATGTGAGTGGGAGAATGATTACTGTGTTTGAAAGAGCGAATGATTACTGTTAGTGGGGAATGATTACTATGTGATTTGGAGAATTATTACTGTGTGAGTGGGAGAATGATTACTGTGTGTGAAAGAGGGAATGATTACTGTGGGGGGGATGATTACTGTGTGAGGGAATGATAACTGTTAGTGGGGAATGATTACTATGTGAACGGGAGAATGATTATTGTGTGAGTGAGGTAAACATTACTATGTGAGCAGGGGAATGATCACTACGAGTAGGGGATTGATTACTGTGTGAGTGGGGTAACTTGACCAGCTTAGTAAATAGTTTTGCATACGTTGGGGGAAGGCTGTAGCATACCTGACTTGTCAGTGAGGATGTGGACACTTTGGTGCTGTTGGTGTAGACAGAGGAGGATGTAGGAGTGGGACCACATGCCTGGTCGTCATCAGCAGGGGTCATGTCACATGCATAGGTGGGTGCAGCAGACAGGGGGTTGGGATCACATGCCTGGTCATCGTTGTCAGCAGGGGTCACATCACATACATCGGTGGATGCAGCTGACAGGGGGTTGGGATCACATGTAAGCTTGGGGTGCAGGAAAACCTCTTCATCTTGGAGTGCAGAAACTACATGAACATGACCTACCTGAGTGGTGTTGTGTATAGTTGCTGTCATTGTCACTGGTACATCCTGGTCGACACCAATACTGATCCTCCCAACGGAGGTCATGTACACTTCCTTCCTCTCACCAGCTGACTCACTGTATTGAAGCCTGCCACTCTCCACCATGTCACATCTCTCTAAACTATCTCCTACTCCATTGTTAATGTGTATCCTTTTCTTCTTGGATTCTTCCTCTTTCAAACCACTAAACTCCTCATCTGGATCAGTACGGTTATCATCAAGAGACATTTTCAGATTAGAGTCAATGTGTATAACTTTCTTGACACCTGAGGAGTCACCCCTTGCTTGCTCTGCTACTTGTGTCAGAGAACTTTCTTCACAACTGATTCTCCTGAATGAACAACTCTCTGCAACTTCCTTCTCAGCATCAGTCTCCAACGCACCTTTGTCAACAATGTCCATATTTCCATGGAGTGGGTCCATCTCAGGTAGATATTCTGTTTCTACAGAAACAGTGTTGGAATCTGACTTACTGAGTGTCTTCAAGTACCTCGGGGCTCTTCCTGTTTTCATCTTATCTGGCTTGCAGTCACTGGACACCACCTGACCCTCCGATGTCACACACGTTTCTGAGAGGTTAGCTACCTGGCTCACCTCCACTTGTGGAATGAATGTTTCAAGGGCATATTGTATGAGCTCACTGGCAAGAGTAAATGCCACCTCATTCATGGCAGTTTCACTCATGTGGTCCTCCTTTGATGAAGGACTATTCCAGCCCTTGATCACATCACTGGCAGGAATGGTGGCTCCATCACTGTCACCATTACTGTAGGGAGGACAGGTGAAGCTGTCCCTTATTCCCCTCTCTTCTTCCATCTGGTCAGATATAGCATTAGCTACAACATTGCCAGAATTGTTATGACCCAACACCTGTTCTCTTCCTACCTGCAGGACTAGAGCAGAATCACCACTGATGTCAGTTAGCATTTCATCTGCAATTAAGCTGGCAACAGTATTGTTTGCAGCAGAATTAGACATTTCAAAATCTAGCATATTTTCATGTGGCACAGAACTGTGTGTGCATGCATGGTCCACTGCTGGACTGGCACCTACTGTTGAGTCTACAGTTTGAGTGGTATCCTTGTGCCTCCCGTGTGGGCCTTCCCTTCCCTCCACTCCACCATCCTTGTTTTCAGAGCCACTAGCACCAGCCTCATTTTCATTCTCATCCAAAGAGGGCAGACTGGCACGTTTTTCTTCAACTTTACGAACCATTTCAGAGTTATTAAAAGTTGGAAGATTTTCTTGTCTGAAGGCATCTAAAGACCCTTCCACATAACTATTATGGGGAGTCCAAGGAAACTTGCTTTGTAAATCATCCTGATTATTTTCTGTGTCCTTTACAGCATTCTCAAGAGATGCTCTCTTTTCTCTTATACGTTGTACCATTTCAGAATTATAGAAGCTTGGCAATTCTGTTTCCTTGAGGTGTTTCTCAATACTGCTGTCAGAGTAGCTGTTTTGAGGAGTAAATGTGCAGTCCTGTTCCTCCTGTACAATGCCACTGTCCTGTGTGAGAGTGTATCCCTCTGTGTCAGCTCCAAGTGAGGCCTTCTTTGCCTTAATTCTCTCCACCATTTCAGAACTGTTAAAACTAGGCAAATCATGATCCATGGCAATCCCACTGTATTCAACATCCATGAAACTGTTTGGGGGTGTCACTGGGTAACTGGACACCTTAGACCCTTGGCCGGAATTCTGCCCAGAGGAAAAGTCCATCGGACTTTCTATGCCTGAAGAATACAAATCCTGTCCTGAGGTTGGTTGTAACACATCTGCTTCTGTCAACTCAAAATCGTCAACCTTGGTATTGATCAAGTTATCAATAAATTCCGAGGGTCTTTGGGTATCTCCAGAATTGTCATCATTATCAGCAGCTGGTATCAGAACATATGGATCAAAGTTGTTTAACAGGTCACTGTTGTCCACATCATCAGTCTTCCTGGGTCCTACTGGTGACAACACTGCACAACTGGTCACATTGGATTCATTTCTATTTTCTCCTGCAGCTAAATCTGTCCCTCTGTCTGCCTTCTCACTGCCCAGAAACAGCGTATCTAATTGCTTTGACAAAACTGCAGGACCAGTCATCGGGCCCTGAGACAAAGCACTAGTGTCAGCAGTAGAGGCAGCTGGGTGGAACAGGGCCAGTGTGTCAGGTGACAGCAGACCCTGGCTACTGTCATGTCCCTGTTGGTGGGACTCTCCCTGGCCTGACAGATCCATTAACGAGCTCAGCTCATCCGTGCTGCTGCCACCTGACACAAACGACCTGCCCGCACTTTCATCTGGTGTTTTCTCTCCATTGAGAAAAGCCTTGAGTATTGGCATGACCTTTTTGCGAGAGGCTTGCACATTTCCCTGATTGAAGACAGCAATATCATCTGGACCATCACTAATGGTCTCCAGCATAAGACTGGGGCTGCTGCAGCACTCAAGGACATCTGCTATCTGAAACCAAAATAATACACGAGTAACACACTGGCAGCCAGTGTATAATAACTAATATAGTTTTATATAACATATACAAACAGACATGCAATTAATTAAATACATAATTACCCTACATAATTTGACATGATTAGGCAATTATACAGAGGATGATGACACATATAATGGGTAATGGATTACAATAAAAAATAATTGAAGTCTTCAACATATTTCGCAACTGGATGTCAGAAGGAGAAAGTGTTGTTTGAGAATAACTTTATCATTATGAATACATATTGGGTCAGGGCTGTTTATATCAGGGCTCTCTCTCTCTCTCTCTCTCTCTCTCTCTCTCTCTCTCTCATTGTTCTGGACTACTACATTGAGGTCAAACACCCTTTCAGCACTTATTCAGCTATTCAGGATGTGCATGTCCATTATACTGCAAGATAAATTTGTCATTTCTAAATCAAACATATTTGTGTGAAGCAACACAGTAATTTTCACATGATGAAGTAATATATTACATGTAAATACATCAAGATAAATTTGATATTTTCTCTAAAATTCATTCAAAGTGTTTTTTTGGAATTCCTATGAGATTGGCTCAAACGTTTTTTCAGGATTTGTTGCATTTCACATTTGTGGTGAGATTAAATAATACCCTATTTTTCTGTCTACCAACAAAAGTAAGTAAGATGTGAATTCCGTGAAGGAAAATGATTTGCTATTAATTCTAAATAGGGCAAACCTAAACTCAAACCTGGTCTCTCAACAAAACCAACAAAAAGAAAAATATTCCCCAAACACCCAAAACCCTGATACCTGCTGAATTTCAAGTTGAACTTTGGCTACCGTACCAAGCATCATTATTAATTGATAAGCCCCTTCTTGACAGACAAAGGGTAATTTTATTTCCCCAACGTGGTGTGGGAAAAAGGGGAAAAAAGTAAAACCTCCTTAAATAGGACATATTGAATACAACCCATATGACCATTTATCTAAAAATACTATGAAGAATAAATTGATTTCCTTGGATACTATCGAACATGGATTATGATATCAAGTATCTCTATGCATGCATACTACATAACATTCAGCTTTACTTTGACGTTAAATAACTCAAAAGATCAGACTTCAAATTAGAAATTTGGTTAATTTTGAAAGTAATATTGCAATTGCTTAGTTTAAGTTTGAAAAACAAAGTTACTAAAATATCAATTTAAGCCACCAAGACTTATAAACAACAACAACAAAACTATATTTTACAGATTTTGTTAATGTTTTACAAGTTGCAATAAAAACAGTTTTTTACATTGTTTACATTTTGCATTATGTTTTAACATGTCGTGTTAGTTTGTCTTGATCTCACACATCAGGGTTCGTACAAGGGCTACCTTTTTGACAACCTGAACTTTGGGCCAGTTAAAGGGCAGTGAAGGAGCCACTAGTATTGGAAATCAGAAACCAAACCCACCACTGATTATCATAGGACTTGTGGTGAAAGATTATCGACTTCAATCAAAATACACACATACTTGTGTTTAATGTAATCACTAATTTTAAGGGTTTTCCCCCAGTGTTTTTTATTATTAACGTCTTGTATAACTAAAACTGTCATGCAATGAAATGTACACAGACAAGTAAGACACTGGGATTGTAATTAAACAATAAAAGTGGTTAACATTTTACAATGCACATAGTTCTACGCTGTTGAGGGTATGTTTGTACATGAATATTCATCAAATTAAATGGATAGTTTACATTATTCAAGTGTGTTATACTAAAACATCAAAATTCTGATTAATCAAAATTATGAATTTTTACAAATGATACTCATTATTAATCCTCACTTCGATGTATTTTTCATTATTTTTGATCATCAGAACTACACTACAGGAGCAACTGTCAAATAACGGAATCTGTGGTCCAGGCAATGATACAAACATTGTCTGCAAAGGGGAATATGAGGTCATTGTATGTAAAGGGCAATGTGAGGTCAGGGCAATGATACAACCACTGTCTGTTAAAGGGGCACCGATGCGGAGTGAATAGTGTTTCTCAAACAGTTTTGGCCCATAAGTGTTTTCAGGCTGCATGCGACACAGAGATTACATCTAGTAGTATAGGGAATGATAGTCCGAAAACACTTTTCAAAAACCCCTCTAAAAAGCCTCATTTACTAAATGAGGCTTTGGTGGGACCATTAGCTCTTGTTATTATTACCCCTACTACAAAGCCACACCATCACGTTTACCGTGACTTGGCAGGCGGTAACACTGTGCCGTACGGTACGATCAATAATTTGTTGTAAGTTTTGACCGACCATATAGGATCGGTGGCTCGCTTACGGTTATGTTATGTTTATATCGAGGAAACAGTTTAATGTGAACCGCCTACGATCTCTTTGGTGTTCATAATAAAGGCTTGCTGGGCTTTTTGTATTCCCTGTGCTATATACTTTTTTTTCTCGTCCTCGCTGATAGCAGACTTACGAGACTTGGATCGAATATCTTGTTTCATTCCGTTATATTTTTTGAGTTCAGAGAGGATTGAACTAAACTCCTCTTCTGAGATCTTACTGTCAGAGAGTGCCGTGGAAATTCGCTCACTCACTGTGTTGAGTTTTGCTTCAGCCAGAACCCTGATCTCGTCGTGTTTCAATGCCTTACGATTAAGTCTGCGTGATACTAACTTAAGCGCCAACCCTACCAACCCTGTCACCCCAGCCGTTATTTCAATACCTAACACTATAGGTGCAGCCACGATGGTGGTTAACAACCCAACACCTGCCGCCCCTAGTCCCATGCTGGTTGCCATAAGGGTAGTGTCAGCCCCATCCACGATATTGAAAGCTCTATTATATTTTTTACATAGTGCTTTCCGCGTGTCACGGTCTTGTTCTAGTTGACGTTTTACATCACATAACTGCCTCAAGCGGAACCCATCTACGGTTTCTAACGTCTTAGCTACTTCCTCTACGACTGGGTACAAACCCATCCTATAATATATATTATGAAAGATATTTTAATTGGGTTTCAGTTAACTTTCTCTTAATGTATTTAAGGCTTAGAAGGTTTATACCAATAGTCAGGGTAATAGGTGAGAGTTTAATAGTCTCTCCTATTATTTCAATAGAAACCCCACTGAGGCTTGTTAAGTGGTTTATAGGGTCCGGTTGGTATCCTCGTTGTATAATAATACGGCAATATTCACCTGCGTGTTTGTAATCCCATCTTATTATCAACCCGGGTAAAATTTGGGTTACTTTCATGGTGCCATCACTCGTAAAGAAGACTTCTATGATGATTGTTAAAGGGTAGTATGATAGCTCAATACTGCCCGGGAAAGGTATATTAGTGTTAAATGTTAATTTATTGATTGACCCAACAGACCTTAACCTAGTTTTTATATTACCAAACCCTACTATGACTGCTACACCACCATCCGGAATGAACTCCCCGATCCAGTCACCGTTGTTTCTAATCTTAGTGATAAGATCATCTTCTTTTAGTGTGATATAAGGTGAGGCGAGTGTTAAGTTGATCAGCCATTTGGGTTCTTTTAAATCTGATAACGACACCCGTCTGTACACGTTGTCTTTGAAGTGTAGGATATAAAATTCATCTTCCTCACCAGGCTGATCGAACCCCTCTGTATCTCCCAGGTCGTTAAGTGTAGTATTGGGATGATGACTGGTCATTATTATACTATTATGATATAATTTCCAACTGGTTTTCTGATAATAATTCAGGGGTTAACTTTATACCCATGAAGTGTATGTTGTCAGGCAGGAAGATATTGATTAGTGATATCTTGTTTTCTACGATCACGTTGACCCCCTGCAGACTGGTCTTGGAGTCGACACCCACCCGCACGTAAACGTTGCAAACTTGAAACTGGTGTCGTTTCACCCACCCGAGTTTGATCCCCTTCACGATCTCGACATCATTCCCCGATGGTTCCCCTAGGTAGACTTTGATGAACAGTGTTGAGTTTGCCGGTAGACTCTCTAGTATCTTAACCACGCCTTCGAATTCAGACACCAACTGCAATTTCACGTTTTGCATGGCCGGTTTACTTGATAGCATGTGGGCTGCTATAGTGTTGACTGGGCTGACGACTATGCTACGTCTCTGAGTTGGGATGTAAGCCACGAGCAGGGTTCCATTGTTCACGACTTTGTTTAGGTGGTTGTCTTTGTTATCCGTGAACACGTAAGGGGAGACGAGTCTAATATTGAGAAACCATTTGTTATCGGGTAACAACACCCACTTGTCATCTTCGGTGAAGACGAGCATATATGGTTTGTTTTTGACGACGGTAGTGCTCTCAACATCGTCTAAGTCGAACAGTTTACCTCCGAATGATGGGTATATTCTCCAGTTGTCATCACCGGTGTTGACGAGGGCGTACTTAGTGTTGGCTGTTGCCCCTGTGGTATCTATCATATCACTTAGGGCTCCACCGGAGGGGATTTCAACGCGTTTGTAAATGTTGTTTTTTAGTTGCAAGGCGTATGATTTACCATCTACTCCGGGAGCGTCGAAACCGCGTGTGTCTCCGAGGTCGGAGATCCCGATATTGACGCATTTTTTCACTCCGGGCCCTTGTGCGCTGGTCATGTTACGTGAAGCGTTAAGCTGAGGTATCCTATATTTACAGGATTATGATTTATATCTAACACCGATATTGTCAGTTCAGGTATGTTGCCCTGGGTTAATCTCTTATACTGCCGTGGTGAAAATGACTCGGTTCTACCGTCGTTGAATTTCTCAGTTTTCACCGGCACTGCTCTCAGTATAGTGGAAGGGTGGCCTCCTTGAATGTTATACGTTGTGCTCACCTGACCGAGATGAATGTATAGCTCTCGGTACGGTACTAGGTCGGGTAACTTCGTGCCTGTGACGGTTGTTGTTGGTTTTATCTCGTCAGGAGACATACCGAGTATCCTCGCTAATGGTCGGCCGAGCCTCAAGGAGGTTCTTCCGTTGTTGATTAACACCACTGTACCGTTTGAGTCGTTCATTTTGAGTTCGGCTCCCAGGGGTTTGAAGACCTCGTCGTTTAGAGAGCACACGCTGTAGTAGCCGTCAGTTATTTGACTGCGAGTTCCACTGACGAACAGCTTATTGTTGCTGATATTAATGTTAGTCCATTGTGGTAGGTAGGTGATATCGCAGAGTGCGACTTCGAGTTGACCTGACGTGTTATCGATCGCGTGCGTCAGCTGAACGGCCTCACCGCTCGTTATTCCAGGAAGTGTTATGTACATATTATAATATATGAATTATAAATTATAATATGGATTTAGCACACTTGAAAATCGTGGTGAATGCAGATGGTACGGGGTTTAAAACAACCTTTATTGATATCTTTGAAAAGTATGTCGTGTCCGTTAATAACGCGCAGGCGGTGGTAAACTGGAATCAAAACCCAATGCAGTTTTGGCAGAACCAACTCAACTTTGCTGTGTGGTGTGCGACGACAGGGTCGGGTGTGAAACCAGACTACGGTATAGACGAACTGAGTAAGGCGGTTATTTTGTTTCATATTTATTATCAAACGAGACGAATATTGAAGGAAATAAGTGCTCCTCTTCCCCAAGATAAAGCGTGGAGTATGACGAATAACCCCTATGATAGACGCGCTTATGAACGTATTTGTGGGGAGTTTGAGATTCCAACGAATAAAGACTTTCGCCTTCCTGGTGTGAACCATGGGCTCGGTATAGTTCTCGTGTACTTCTACAGGTCCGGAACATATTATGCCGGTTCTAAAGATGGTTCATACAACCCAAACCGTCATACATTTACAGGCCCCACAACGAATGAAAAGATCCATGTCAGCTGTATAAAGCAAACCAGTCCTGATGCAGCCACAGCCTGGACTAAAATGATCTCAAAAACATCGAAAGGATTCACTCGTGCTGGTACAATACGCTTGAACGACTCGATTCGAACGTACGTGTGGGCGCTGTTGGGTGCGCAGTCGATGACGCGTTCTAACATCCTCGGTAAGGGAACTGCTTACGACGCTCAGACACAATTCGTTTCCAACGTTGATGATGCTATCAATTCACCAGTTGATCTCCCGAGGGCCATCGAACGCTACCAAAACGTGTTAGAATACGCCAGATCGAAAGTCAATTACGTGTTCGGCGTGGGGTTATACATGGCCCCGAGTGATATGCAACTTAGAATAAAAAAAGTGGTGGGTTATAACAACGAAATAGTCATAGCCACGAAGGATCAAAAGTTGGGTATCAACCCCGATATTAACACCCCACATATCCCACACATCCAACCACGTGAAAAGGGTATAGTGGCGCCACCACCGGAGCCTAAAGTTCATGTGGAGGTACCCCCGGGGGTTTCCACCACCTATCAGCAGCATATTGATAATAAAACAGCCTTAGTGGTTGGTGGGGTAACTTTGGGACTTATTTGGTTAAAGATTTCTTAGCCGCTACGTACACCAGACCCGCCACGGCGACGATGGCTGCCCACAGGTTTTGACTGAGCCACATGGCAGTTTTAGACAGAGCGCTCAACAACCACGAGACGATGCTACCCAGTATGCCGGGAAGGGCTTCGGCGGCTTTACCAGCCAGTTTAGCTAGGCCTTCCCCGAGTTTTTTGATCCAGTCTTTAACACCACCACCACCGCCTGGAGTTCCCCCGCCGGCACTTGGGGGTGTGGGGGCACCCCCCACCAGTGACACCACCAAGGTTGATATGATGAAACCCAATGCAGTCAGAATGCTGGCGATGGTGATCCCTTGCTCCCGGAATAATATCCGAATCCTGTTGGCTAAAGTTGTATCTTCGTTCAGTATTCTATCGATTGTTTCCCGAATACGACTGATCTGGGATCGAAGATGTTCACGATTCGAGGAAGCGGCTTCCAATCGTGTACGTTTCTCGTCTTCTAAATCGCGTAGTCGTTCATTGATACGACGCTTCATATCATCGTCGTCAGTTTCGGTGAGTTTGGTTTTTTCCCTAGCGATGTGCTCGTCGATTTCGTTCAGTTTCCCCATGTTGTTCACGAGTTCTCCACGCACGCGTTTCACGGCTTCGTCTAAGCCGTACAGTTCCCTTACCGGAAAGTCAAACCCCGGTAACGGTTTGTCCCAGTAGGTGCTCAACAGTTTTTCTATGCTGTCCGAGGCTTCTGTAGCACGCTCTGGCGTCATTTCATCTATAGTGGTGAGGTGGGATCTGGTAGCTTGCAGATCTTCTTTAACGGTCTTAGGTATTGCACCACCGTAATCACGCATGTTTAGATGTTCACGGATAAATTCAGCACCACCATTGCGGCTGGCTAGAGTTGACAAGGCCAGTGGTTTTTTAGTGATCTTGTTAAAGAGGTCAACCCCTGGGGCAGACTTAAGACGTAGAACACCCTTTGTATCAACAAAAAAATTCTTATGGTATATACCCTGGGGTTCAACGTAGTTTTTATCGCTTTTTAAACTTTTGTAATAATCATTTACCGTTGTTTCCAAGAGTTCTTGGCTCAATGGTGAACTAGTAAATGAGGTCTCCTGCTCATCATCGTATACCTGGGCACTAGCGCCCCGCATCTCCGTCATATCTATGTCTTCATCCATTAGTATTTAAATATATTTTATTTATATATAACAATGTACGGTAGAAAATTAGATCCTTTCAGAAAATTGAGAGAGCCATTAGGTGCCAGAGCCGTGCGACAGTCGGTGACCATCACCAACAATCCCAGCAAGATAGACCAGAACCAAACTCTGCTGGTTAGATTTCCAAACCTTGGTGAGAATGACCTCATCGTACCAGGCACTGTTCGACTGGCGTTCAATATCACGTTGACCTCCGACAACGACAAACGCGAGCTAGTGCGGAACGTGGGTCGAGCTATCATCAAGAAAACGACCGTCAAGATCAGTGGTAACGAGGTACTGAGCATCGACGACAGCGACGTGTTTCACTGCTACAAGGATCTCTGGAAAAGCGAGAGAGAACGAGTCAATGATGTGTACCAGGGTATCAGCAAATCAACCCGGGCGCGCATAGGATACGTCTTCACGACAGACCAGCAAGACAAGCTATCGGACGGTGAAAAGGCCATCGCTCTAGCATACGGGAATCGATTCTGCGTGCCGCTCGACTTCGAGTTGCTCACGGGACACGCGCCGTTTTACCAGGCCGCACTGGGTGATAGGCTAGAATACGAGCTCACGTTTAACGACTATAGCAAAGTAGTGCGTACGCCGAACGGTGATGAGGCCAGTTATGCCATAGACAACATCTCTCTGGAGTTTGACATGGTCACTAGCCCGGAGCTGGCCAGGCAGGTTCGAAGCCAGTACTCTGGGAAGATGGCTATACTGTACGATCGCGTACTGAGGCATAGATCAGTCGTGCGAGATAAGAGCGACACTGTGTGGAATATCAACCTGAACGTGCCGGCGCGATCGATGAAAGGTATCCTGGTCGTCCCCGTGGAGGATTACGATCCATTCCGGAGGGACAGCGAGAAGTTTTTCAACCCCGAGATTGAAAAGGTGGAAGTGACCATCGAGGGCGTGCCCAACCAGCTGTTCAGTCATGGTATGAGACCACACCAGCAGTGGGATGAGATAAAAAAGCTACCAGTGGGGGATTACATAACAAAGGACCTGGACCTCGGCTCCGTGCAGATCGGTGAATACCTGACCACCAAGTACGCCCTATGGTTGGATATGCGATCCACGGATGATGATAAACTGCACGGTAGCGGACGCCGTATAGATAACGGCAGCGAAGGGATAACCATCCAGATTAATAAGAAGGCTCAAACCGCTGGTAAGTTGAAATTATATCTGTACGTTATTATGGACGCGCAACTTAATATAGACAATGGGAGATTCGTGCAAGCCATCTACTAGTGGGGGGTACCCCCCCATACCCCCCAATAAACTACCAACCTCTGGGGGTCTCCCCCTCCCCACTGACCCACACTGCGCTATCATATGCGGGCAGACTGGTTGTGGTAAGACCGTTTTCGTATTGGATATGTTGGAGGGTTACTACAAGGATGTGTTCGATAACATCGTTATCATGTGCCCTACTCTGAGCATGAATAAAACGTACGCGCGACCTTGGGTGATGACAGACCCGGACGTACACAAAATCGACCCTGGAACACGCCTGCAGGACTGGTTGAAAGCTCTTCACGAGAAATTTAAAGGGGAACCGACGCTGTTCATACTGGACGACTGCAGCGCTAATCGCGAGATAACAAAAAAGAGAGACATGCTATCGTACCTGGCCTTCTCCGGCCGGCATGCAAATCACAGCGTCTGGGTGCTAACGCAGAAGTTCAACTCGGTGTTGAAAGACCTCTGGGAGCAGACGCGATGGGTGGCCTTATTTCACTGCAAGGATAGGGATTCGTTCGAGGAGTGTTTGAGAGAGAACGATGTGATGAGTAAATTAGAACGGGAACGGGTGAAGAAACAGCTCGCTGAAACTAAACACGCTAAGCTCGTTCTAAAAACCGACCAACCAGTAGCATATATAGTTTGCTAAGCAAAGCTAAGCAAAGCTAAGTAAAAGCTAAGCAAAGCTAAGCAAATGCTAAGCATAGCTATGATATTTGAAGTATTTGTCGTGTGCAACTTAACATTCATTTCTCTGTGTTTTGCCTGTATCGGGTATTATATAGTTAAAACTAAATCTTACTTGTTATATTATAAGATGGAGTGTGAGGAATTACTCGAACAATTGTCTGTGGAGGGTTCCCCAACTGGGGATTCCCCCAAGCGAGAGAAACTGGTGGCGTTGGCTGTTGGCGGCAAAGCCAAACATTATTTTGGAGACTACACTCCAGATAAAATTCACAAAATGTCAGCCGAAGAAATCGATAAGCTGTACGCTAGATACGAGTCCCGGCTCGGAGCAGAAATGACAAAGACAATAGGATCGGCTATGACCCAGATATACACCGGTATTGTGTCACACTTCCTTCCCATTCCACCAGAGCGCCGACTTTACCTGTGGGAGGACCTAGATAAAGACCCTTTTATCGAACACGCCGTGAGCTCTATCAGCTGCGGGCTGTACCACAAATATGGTATGTTGTTGGCTCCAGTGACGGCGGCGATTATCACAGCAAAACATTGTCAATTTGAGAGAAAGAATAATAATAATAGTATAGATGGATGCTGCACAGGAGGAGACCCCAGTGGATTCACAGGAACCAGTGACGGTGGAGACCCCAGTGGTGGTACCCCCAACAGTAACCAGGCAGAAGAATCCTAAGAGAGTAGCTGCCGGTAAAAAACGGTGGTGTAACCAACATAAAGTGACCAACCCAACCCGACTGTTGTTGGCTGTAGGCGTAACTGCTGCCGTGGTTATAACATGGTTATACACCTCCCACAGTGAGCCACAACCCAACAGTGAGAACAGTGGGGTTATGGGGGTATCCCCCATGGTAGACCCGCATATCATGTTATAATTTAAAATATTTTATATCATATACATAATGTCTGAGGGGAAAACGTTCGTCAACGACGCATACCACGCCACAGTGGTAGCCAGTTTAGCAGTAGGGTACGCTCGGTTGACTAAAATGGTGCTTAAACAACCAACTATCAAGCTAGATTTCAACCTGCAGGATATGGGTATGCTCATAATGAACCTTGGTATGGCGATGGCCACAAAAGACATCCTAGTAAAACAAGGAATAATACCTGATAATATAATGAAATAAATATAGGGATGGCCACGATAGCTATGATGGTTGGTGGGGCGTTAGTGAATGCCCTGGCATTTTCCGGGAGTAATTTCCTCTTCTCGAAACTACGAGATGATCACGCGGCTGAAATACAGGAAGAAAGGAAGCGACACGATCTCGCTACTGAGAAATTACAAAGAGCACAGGCTGAGTACGCTAAAAAACGCCTCCAGAGGATCGATTTTATTAACGAACAACTCACGCGTGAAAACCATGCCGTTCAAACATTCAACGATGTCGAGGAAGCAATGAAAGAATACTACCTACGAACTGGTAAACAATTGGAACCGCTCAATAAACCCACACTCGCTCAGTACTACACACCATCCAAGGGACAAATGAATCGTGAACTGGGCTTCATAGTGTTGGGTATAGCAGCTACTGCGTTGGTTGCTAAGCAATTAAACTAAAATACCTATATAAGTAAACATGAGACCCGCTCCATACCGATGCGAATATATACTTATGGGGAAGACCGAGGCCTGTGGTAGGAAATGCAGGAATCAGGGGTTCTGTTGTTTCCATATGGGAAGTCCTAACTACACGTGTTCTGTGTGTGGTATCGGGGTTAAAGGGCACTACTGTTTATGTAAAGCTCACGGAGCGAACGTAGTCAGACATCAACTCATCTACGAGAATAAAAAAGGCTACATAAAAGAACGTAGGCGACTGCTCAAGATAAAATCCAATTAGAGATTGGTTCTCTTAGGTGTAAACATGTCTACTGTACATTCTTGAATATGGAAGCCTATCTTACGGTAAAACAATTAAAAGCTATAGCAAAACAGCTTGGATGCCGGCGTTATTCAAACCTGGGGAGAGCCGGGTTAATCGAATTGTTATCAAATAACCAAACACTGATCGATGCCTACATAGATTCACACAAGCTGTTGGAAGACTTACGAGAATTGTGGCCAACAAACCGAGTTTGGTTAATAAGTGATTACAAGAAATAAAATATTTTTTATCAAGAGTGGAGGAGTTACCTCCCCTTACTGTGAACCAATTAGACATTAGTTCTCTTAGGTGTAAACACAATGACTACTGTGCGCGAGCTCAAGAGGGTCGCAAAACAGAGAGGTGTTATCGGGTATTCTAGAATGCGGAAGCCAGCATTGTTGAGATTACTAGGTTTAGAAGTCCCTCCTACGGTAAAACAGTTAAAAGCTCAAGCGAAACAGCTTGGATACACGGGTTATTCAAAATTGGGGAAAGCCGGGTTAACCGCATTGTTATCACATACCCCAGTAGCACGTCCAACTGTAAAACAACTGAAAGCCGAGGCACACGATTTGGGTTTAGGCGGGTATTCTCGTATGAGAAAACCACAGCTTGTAGAATTATTACGACAGAATAGAGCTATTGACCTACAGTTCGTGCGCACTGAGCACGCCGTAGGCAATTATTTGAGAGGTTGGCGCATGCACATTGATAGAAACATAGACATTACAGATATTAAGCCTCTGATAGCTGATAAGGTCAACCAGGAACTAAATAATCTAGGAAGTATCAAGTTTCAGATCACAGTGAAAATGTCACTCGATAAGCAGGTTGGGAGTACCACTGAGTATGTTCAACCTTACTTCCGAGGCAAACAAGAGGTCGTCACACATGCAGAGACCATTGACACATCAATCGATAATAGTTTTCAGCAGATACGAGAATACCTAGAACGCTACACACACATGGGGTCCGGGTGGGTTGTAGATAAAATCGATAACGTCTATCTAGACATAGCTAAATACGTGCCGTTCAGAGGTGGGTCATACCTAGCCTTGCCTCCCTACTATAAGAACAAACAAGCCATAGTAAACGTTAAGAATAGAGGAAACGATTGCCTGAGGTTATCTATCAGGTCAGCCTTATTTCCAGCTGCCACTAATCCGAACAGACCTTCTAATTATCCACAGGATGATGGGCTCAACTGGGATGGTATAGATGAACCCACCCCAATATCCCAGATCACTAAAGTAGAAAAACAGAATAATCTGGCTATAAATGTCTTTGGGCACGAAGGTAATACAACAATAATACACAGGGTCAGCCCGGTGAAGGATTGTCAAGTTATTAATTTATTCATGATTCAAAAAGGTGAAACGTATCACTACACGTGGATAAAACATCTCAGCCGGTTGTTGCACGACCAGTCGAAACACGTTGGGGAAAAACACTTTTGTGTACGATGCCTACACTGTTTCAGTCGGGCCGATTTATTAGAATCCCACCTGGAGGATTGCCAAGGTGTTGGGCAGACGGCCATACGAGTCGACATGCCTAAGGAAGGTGAAAATATCCTAAAATTCGACAATCACAAGAATCAAATGTCTGTGCCTTATATTATATACGCCGACTTCGAAGCCTTAATTGTAGGGGAATCATCCACTAGTGGGAGTTTCACACACAAAACACAAGAGCATAAAGCCTGTTCGTTTGGATACATTGTCGTCCGTTGTGACGGGGAAACGAAAGCTCCGGTAGTGTATAGGGGTCCTGACGCGGCTGAAAGGTTTCTAAAGTGCTTGCAGGAGGAAGAAAAAATTATTAGGAATGCATTGTATAAAATCGCTCCAATGCGTATGACCAGAGCCGACATGTTAGCTCACGCCAGTAGCACTAACTGTCACGTGTGCGACTCACCACTTAATGGTGATTCGGTGAGAGATCACTGCCACATAACTGGTAAGTATAGAGGCGCTGCTCACAACGCGTGCAACCTCAAGCTTAAAATCAACCCTAAGACAATAAACATCCCCGTTGTCTTTCACAACTTGAGAGGATACGACTCTCACTTGATCATGCAGGCCATCGCGAAAATCGATGGTAATATATCGTGCATCCCAAACAACATGGAGAGATACATCTCCTTCAGCTTAAACGGACTTAGGTTCATTGACTCGTTTCAATTCCTCCTGTCATCACTCGACAGTCTGGTCAAGGCCAACAATACCTTCCCTATCACAGATCGATACACAGACGCCGAGACTAGACACCTGCTCATGAGGAAGGGCGTATACCCATATGAGTACATGGATAGCTGGGCTAAGTTCACAGAGACCAGACTACCTCCTATCGACTGCTTTTATAGCAAGCTGAATGAGGCGTCAGTCTCACGAGACGATTACTCGCACGCGATTAACGTATGGAATAAACTGGGTTGTAAGAACCTGGGCGATTATCACGATCTGTACTTGAGGACAGATGTACTGCTGTTAGCCGACGTGTTTGAAACGTTCAGGCGGACCTGTTTAAAGCAGTATAAACTCGACCCCGCATGGTATTACACCAGCCCAGGTCTGTCGTGGGACGCCTTGCTTAGAAAGACCGGAGTTAATTTGGAATTGCTCACAGATTACGACATGCACCTATTCATTGAAAAGGGCTTGCGAGGTGGGATTTCCATGGCATCCAAACGATACGCTAAAGCAAATAATCAATACGTGAAAGGTTACGATCCTAACAAACCAACCAATCACATTCTATACCTCGACGCAAACAACCTGTACGGCTGGGCCATGAGCCAGTATCTACCTACAGGGGGATTCGAATGGGTACCAAACGTTGATGTTATGAGCATTGCACCAGATTCGAACAAAGGGTATATCCTCGAAGTTGACTTAGAGTATCCCAAGGCATTACACGCATCGCACAACAGCTATCCCCTTGCACCCGAACGTATGAAGGTTAACACAGACTGGATGTCTGAGTACCAACATAACTTGTCAGGTGGTCGTGTGGCGGACGTTGAAAAACTCGTGCCTAACTTAATGAATAAGACCAAGTACATAGTTCACTATCGCAACCTACAGCTGTACCTGTCATTGGGTATGAGGCTGACCAAAATACACAGGGTGCTCATGTTCGACCAGAGCCCATGGATGGAGCCCTACATCAGAATGAACACAGACCTACGAAAAAAAGCCACCAGTGATTTTGAGAAAAATCTCTACAAGCTCATGAACAACTCGGTGTTTGGTAAGACTATGGAAAACCTTAGGAAACGTGTAACCGTGAAACTGGTTAGATCTAGTGAGGAAGACAAGCTCAGGAAATTGATAGCCAGTCCGGCATTCAACCGTAATAAAATATTCACAGACGACCTAGTTGCCATACACATGAAGAAAAGCCACATAAAATTCAACCGACCTGTTTACGTTGGGATGAGTATCCTCGATTTATCCAAACACCTGATGTACGACTTTTACTACAACGAGCTTAAGAAACAGTACGGCGACAGGTGCGAAGTGCTGTACACTGACACGGATTCCCTGCTGATGGAGATTCGAACCGAGGATGTATACGAGGATATGAAAAAACACATCGATTTATACGACACCAGCGACTATCCTAAGACCCATACCATGCACAGCACGGTAAATAAAAAGGTCCTAGGTAAGATGAAGGACGAGTGTGCTGGCACGCCAATAGCTGAGTACATAGGTTTGAGACCTAAGATGTACTCCATATTGAAAGCCGACAATAGTGAGATCCGGAAGGCTAAGGGGGTTAAGAAGTATGTGGTGAAACAACACATCAAACACGCCAGATTCAAGGAGGCTCTGTTCAAGACCCGTACCTTTAGGCATAAGATGAACACGCTTAGAAGTGATGGACATAAGATATACGGACTGACTATAAACAAGACGTCCCTATCGCCTATGGACACGAAACGTTGGATAGCTATTGATGGTATAAACACATACGCGTATGGACATGAAAAAATTTGAGGCTATTTATTACAGCCCGCGTGGATATTGGAAAGGAGCTAGCGCAGTAGATAAGCTAGCTAAAATGGCGCGAGTATCACCAGAGAAAGCCAAAGCGTGGCTTGAAAAACAAGCCCTGTGGCAGATCTATTTGCCGGCGCCACGCTACGTACCTAGAAGGAGTTTCGGAATTAACATACCTAATAGCATTCACCAGGCAGACCTACTGTTCCTACCTCATGATAAGAGGTACAAGTATGCCTTAACCGTAGTGGACGTAGCCAGTCGTTACAAGGAAGCCGAACCCTTGACCACGAAAGATTCGGCCAAAGTAGCCAAAGGATTAGAACGCATATACAAACGCAGCCCGCTGACTTGGCCAACAGAGCTGCAAGTTGATCCAGGACGGGAGTTCATGGGTGCCGTTTCACAACTGCTAGCCAAACACGATACGAAGGTCAGGCGTGGCACGGCCGGAGCCCATCGCAGCCAAGCCATAGTTGAGAGATTTAATAGGACTTTGGCTGAGCGCTTGTTCGGCCATCAGTATGCTAGGGAGATGACCACCCCTGGAAAACGATCGACCGAATGGGTCACGAGGTTACCCGAGGTGGTGTCGGCAATCAACCATGAAGTCACCCGTCTCACCGGTAAGAAACCGGCAGACGCTATCAAACTAAAATCAATAGTTGCAGAGTCGGCCGCTCCATTGCGTGGGAAGGAGAAACAGATACCGGATAGGGCCCTAGTGAGGTATCTGTACCAGCCTGGGGAACACGAGGGTGATAGCCGAAAACGGGCCACCGATCCTATATGGTCAGTCAAAACTTACAACATAGATAAAGTGGATATAAAAGCCGACGAACCTAACTTGTACTACTTGAGGGGTGGGCCGGGTAGGGGTTTTGTAAGAGAAGAATTATTGATCGTACCGTACGGCACAGTGTTACCGCCTGCCAAGTCACGGTAAACGTGATGGCGTGGCTTTGTAGTAGGGGCAATAATATCAAGAGCTAAGGGTCCCACCAAAGCCTCATTTACTAAATGAGGCTTTTTAGAGGGGTTTTTGAAAAGTGTTTTCGGACTATCATTCCCTATACTACTCATCTTCCTTGCTATAACTCGCGTTTGATGCTATAAACCTACACATGTTATTTGTCATCATTCACTTGATGGCCAGTTAATGAATTTATAACGGGTATAATTAGTGGTAACACCACTAAAATTACTCGACATAGGTTCCCATTTGGCATTTCTTCTGTCTGGAGTAAATACTCAACATTATTAATTAAGGTCTGTAGTGGCAAATGTATTGCATGTTATGTAATATGTGCATGTAAGTGATGCAAGAGGGTTTATCAGCTGAGTTACATAAACAAACATTGATCAAAGGATTAACCGATAACACACTGATTGATTAACTACTTCCAAAGCGGATTTGTCAAAAAGGCAGTGTTTATGAGTGTAGATTTACTAATCTATACTGAATACACCCTGTCGTAAAGGACGAGTGTAAAAACAACATCCTTCCTACAAAGAATTAACCGTCACTGCCTTGATTGATTGATTGTTGCTCATTATTTGCTAACTAATGGCGGACATCATACAGTTAGTTGCCAGGTGTGCTGTCCTGGGTGACCAGTGAGTTTAGGTATACACCGGTGTGAAGAATTCTCAAACTCTGTGTCACTTTTTCGTATATTAGACTGCTGAAAGACACAAGACATAGAGCAGGATTATCTACCAGCTGCAGATGAATGAAATATCACTCTTTTATGTGGATATTGATGGACACATTCCTGAAAGAGGTAATAGCCTGACATTGTTGCTATAACCTTCGTCTGTCTTAAATTTAATAACTGCATTTTGTTTTAATTTATTTCTTGTAGCATTCAGCAGAATCTGTACTACAGAAAACATGCACTAGGTTGCGAATAGGGTGTGTGTGAAATATGATTCACGTTGGCAATCTAAACAATGTTTAGATATTGAAATCATGTTAGAAATTCACTGTAAATATAAGCAGAGCGTGTGGGTTTATATTAACTTTCAAAATGCATACAAATGTGACAAGGACCTAATTAGGTTTATAAGACAAAATATAAAGACGTACACTGACTTAGTTATTTTTCAGTCCTAACGTTTTTTTATACCACTGGCAGATGAGTAAGCGTCAAGGTGTTTGATTTGTTTTCCTAATAACGAAGTAAAATGATTTCATCTTTGTTGACCAGTCAACACATAAACTATCAATTGCGCATATGGCTGGCACAGCAGAGATTATGAACCAGTCACAAATTTTGGGATATCATCCGGGTACTCAAGGGAGAAAATAACAAAAGAAACAACCAGTCCATGGATACTGTTCTGCATCAGTGCCCCTTTAAGGGGAACCCAAGGTCAGGGCAATTATACAACCACTGTTTGTAAAGGGGAACCCAAGGTCAGGGCAATTATACAACCACTGTTTGTAAAGGGGAACCCAAGGTCAGGGCAATTATACAACCACTGTTTGTAAAGGGGAACCCAAGGTCAGGGCAATTATACAACCACTGCTTGTAAAGGGGAACGTGATGTCAGCTAATGACACAACCACTTCTGTAAAGGGGAACATGAGGTCAGGGCAATGATACAACCACTTTCTGTAAACGGCAATGTGAGGTCAGGGCAATGATACAACCACTTTCTGTAAAGGGCAATGTGAGGTCATGGAATGATATAACCACTTTCTGTAAAGGGCAATGTGAGGTCAGGGCAATGGTGCCCAGTTTGGTGAAAAAATAGTGAATGGTTTTAATGCTCTTCTCTGGAGAAGAGCACTACCACCAAATACAGTGGAAGTTCTGCTCCAGAAAAGATGACTATAAGACGTTGTAGAACACGAGGAGTGCAACAACTCATGACAGCACATGATAGGCCGTAACAAAACTTGTAGACTGTAGTGGGTCCATAGTGGGATGGGAGGCACATGTATTCTTGGCATTTTGGGGTTTTTTTGTCACTACTAGAACACCACACAAAACTTGACTTTAGAGGAAAAAAATGACTAAAATCCCCCAGCACACTACCTTAAAGAGCATGACTGCCAGGAACATAGTGAAACCCTAGCATAACTAATCCATACTGAACTACACAAGTTTATACCCATACATTTTGGTCCACATTATTCACAACAATCGCTACAATATTGCATCTACTCGAAATGAAGTGTAGCTGACAGAAATATAGATAAGTAAACATACTTTGTCATATTTGTTGTAGCTGGATGGAAACAAGTCAAAAGATAACCCAAAACCTCATCCGTGATAGGTCAAATTGGTCCATGCATAAAACCTGTCTGGCAATACACCAAAGTGCTGTCACATGGACTTAGCAATGATTTTGAATATTTTTACAGAACAAAACCTGCAATTAAAATGACGCAATGCTAGAATATATTTCTCTTGATAAAATGATTGTTTCGGATACTGTAATTTCCAGATCACTGCGTCAGAATCATTTCGATATATTATTGGGTATATTTTAACTAAATCACCAGTGGAGCACAAGGAAACATGTGGACAGCTAACTGAAATTTCCCGCTCTGCGTACAACTCAAATAAACATGACAGTCTTAATCCCTGTTGATAAGACAATGTCTAGCAAACACAAACTAGAACTGAAAAGGTAAAAAGGTCTATAATCTCGTCATGTTTAATTGCAAATTTGACGTCAGTTCCCCTTCTACAGACTTCTTTCTTATATACAGTAATATACAGTAACTCCAATGTATATGGGCCAGAGGCCTTTTGTACAAAATCTTTGACTTTGACAAGGAACTGAAGTCAGATCAGAAGGAAGGCATTTGTTATCTAAATGTTTCCATAATTTTGTGTTAATACAGTTATTATTCATAACAATACCTTTCATATGTGATAAACTAAAATTTAACTGTCAGGATCAAATAAACTTGAATAAGGGTACTGGAAATAGTTGTTTTGAACAACTCTGTTGTCATCCCTGTTTACACAATGATTCTCTGCATGGAACAAATAATTTCAGTGCACACTGTCAAATCATTTCATACTTAATTCATGCCAAGGCATCACTACTGAGGTGATGATCAACAGGTGTAACCTGTCAGGTTATTCCCTGCTACATCTTGGGGACTGCAATGTTTTAGAATGAGCCTCCATACACTGTAGGAGCAGAAGCATCATTTTCCCTCACACAAGCTCATCCTGGAATAATTGGGGATGAAAGAGGTGTGTATGAACATTGTTTAATGCACAGAGGTTGTTTGATGACAACATACAGCATATGAATATAGAGACTAAGATAAATGATGAAGAGATGTGCATATACACTAATAAACATTCTAAAATCAAGACACCATGAGGGTAACAGAGGTAAGATGTGTAGTGTGTTACTGGATGAGTAGAGTAGAAAACACGCCTCTGAGGTTTTCGCAGACTATGTAAAACCGGAGGGATTTCATGGGTAAGACAGTGTCAGCCCAATCCGTCAACAAATGAAAATTATGATGTTGCTAATCGTCGACAGACTAAAAACGCGGAGAGTCAACATAGTGTGGAATTAAGGTTGCAAACGGACTATTATTTTATGTTTTGCACTTATCGTGAGGAAATGAATTAACAATTTGTGAGTAACTGAATTAAGTTAATTTTTTTAACAATTTGAAAGAGAATTAAGGTTGCAAACAGACTGCTAATTGATGTTATGCGCGTGTCATGAGGAAATGATGGCGTTTGGAGTTTCACATGCCACAAAACAAAAAAATCCCTGGAAATTGATGTGAAATTTTGAGTAGCAGGATTATTGAAATCCTGTTGAGAACAAGTATCACTAGGGTATATATAATAGATCAGGAAAATGTTGTTATCACTGTCAAAATGGCAAATACTATGGTGCAGATCACACTGACTGACAACATTAATGGAGGTCAGAATCTTTACCACAATGGATACAAGTACAGAGTCAACAGACGCAGAGCTCAGAAAACATACTGGAGATGTACAGATGCCACCTGTCCATCGTATTTGGTTACAGAAAACAACCTGCTGAATCCGGCTTTTCCATTTCATACTGAAGTTGATGCATTTAAGTCAAAGCTCTATCATCGTGCAAAGACTGACAGCACTACGCCTGTTCCCCGGATGTAATCTTTGCAGATGGTACATTCTCGTCTTCACTTTGACTGTCCTAATATATTCGAACCATGTTGAATACTAAGGACACATGGTACCCCTGATATATGGACTCTTTCCAAACAGAACAGAAGCGACCTACACAAGAGTGTTTGACTATCTGAAGCATACTGCTTTCTCCTGATGTGTTTCAGTTGGAATTTGAATGTGCATCTCACAATGCCGCCAGCATTATATTTCAAAATACACAGCTTCGTGGGTGCTTCTTTCATTACATCCAGTGCATCTGGCATCAAAGACAGTTGGTCTTGCCTCAGAGTACAAAGCAGACAACAATGTAAAAAGACTAGTGCGTCGAGCTGTGGCTCTGCCTTTACTGCCACTGAAGATATCTGGCTTGATGCCATTGCAGACACACCACTAGGTGAGACAGTGACACAGCTGATGGATTGTTACTACCACCTGGATAGAAGGTCCATGGATTCTGCCAACTTGGTCCATGGATTCTGCCAACTTGGTCCATGGATTCTGCCAACTTGAAAATGATGCACATAGAACTAACAATAGTTTGGAGGGTAGGCACAACAAAATCCACAAGTATGCCATGAGGACACATCTGAATATGTTTGAGGTTGTGTGAAAGGAGAGTCAGCTACTGAAGTTCAAATTCAGCAGGCCCAAGGACACCAGAGAGATCCTGTCCATAGACATCGCTACTGAATCATCGACACTAGAATTCGATCCTTGAAGGCTGACCTTGCTGACAGACTTACTGACTTGAACTACACAGACCACGTGTCAGAGTTGCTTCGTCTTGGCTGAACATTCAGATTACAGGCTTTATCTTCATAATTACTGAAACAGGCTTTATCTTCATAATTGTCAAATGTTAATACCTTTTTCACTTATATAATAGATATCTATATCAAACTATTTTGTGCGAATACATACGGTCATAATGAACGCTATATATTCCTGTTACTTAGAGGGGCAGAATAAACATATGGTGCCCTGTTGATATCACACACTGTTTCAACTGGTTTGTTAACTGCGAGCACTCTGAAGTCACACATGTGGAACCTTGTCCCTTTCCCCGGACTGTCGACAAGTAATTTGGACTGATTGTTCGTTGTTGTCGACAGTCCAGGTATAAACCATTTCCCGACCATGATGGTTTTACATTGTCTACCAAAACTGAGAAGTGTTTTCTCTATCATATATACCGGTAATTACAATGTACATGATCATTTAATGAAGCTACATAACAATAACTGAAGCTACATAACAATAAAATCAATTTAATGACAGTAACTATAAATAGATAATTGGTCGTGCTGTAGAGCGCTTGCCTATGGAGGAGAGAATTGCGGTTCCAATCTCGCTTCGGGAAAACCTTTGTATTGTGACTTTAGTCTTGAAAGATATTTTTCAATTGATTTCAAACACTCATAAAGTTAGGAAAAGTAAACTCTGGGAAGCAGACTTACTAACAAAAAGTAAAACCTGGGAAGCGGTCTTACTAATGAAAAGTAAAACCTGTCCCTCCAAAACAAATACAGTGGAAGCTGTCTTACTCGGACCCTAAGTAACTCGGTTTTCTATATAATTTGGTCCGAATTGTTGGTCCCGGCAGAAGTTAACAAAGTTATCATTACATATAGGCTAACTAATTCGGACTTCATGTAACTAGGATTTCAGACTGAAATCTCCACTCTTCAAGGTAATTTACTCCGAAAACATCGCTAAATAACTCAGACTAGCTGGACTGCTAGAGGCGGAAGTGGTTTGTAGTTAGCCAATTACTGACTTCAAACTTATCATCAGGTGTGATGATAACCAATCAACAAAAGGAATTAACAAAGCAGGTCAGCAAGCTGACACAATTCACACAGTGTCATTTTGATGGTATGCGATTTTGTTATTAAAAACGATACTCCAGTAATTTCTGTGACAAAATGGCTTAACTAATGATATGTTGTATTTGTTGATTTCTGTGGAGAAGATTGAATCACATGCGCTTCCATACAAGGGCGTTATCCCACGAACTAGCTCTCGTGCTTGTGGACAAGACACGAAATGTATGTTGTATTGGAAACCAGCAGATGATAGAGCATTCTAACAATAGATTTATAAAAGATGATGTGATATTTATTACGGAATTACAGTTTTGATAATCTACTGATATGCAATAATGTTCATGATCATCTTTTGCCCTATTACCCCGAAAACACGTTACACCATGGTAGTTGTGACTTTCATCATAAAAGTACCGTGCATGCATATCTCCTGGTCAAGGGAACTAACTCTTGACTCTCACCAGTCCAATTCGGACTCCTCGAAATTCGGACAGAAAAGTCGGTCCGAATTAGACAGCTTCTACTGTACCTCAAATGCGGTTATTCTGGGAAGCAAGAGATGACCTAATATATAGTTTAGGTTTATGTAATATGATCAACACTTCTGAAGATAACAGAGATAAGATATGCAGTGTTACTTGATGAAATATGACGAACGCTCCTGAAGATAACACAGGTAAGATGTGTAGTGTGTTACTAGATGAAGTATGACAGTACGTTGTACTGACAGACATCGACACACACATCCTGCATGCTGGATAACAATATATGATGTTCTGTTGAGGACACAGTGTGGGATTATCTCAGAAATAGTCATTCTGAGATCAAAGTTGCCAATATTCATTGAAGTGAAAGAATTTTCAGCAGCTCAGAACAAAAATATTTCATGTGAATAAAAAAACATTGCACGGAGCAGAGGTACTTGATTCACAGGTAACGGTACACATGCACTGACAATGAAAAAAGACACAAAGGATATTGACAATTAATAGAATACAGGACATCAAAGCTAATTAAGGTTGAAAGGTTTAGTCACTGAACCTTGCTACTAAATATCAAAGCAAATTTAGTCCTACCTTTAGAATACAGCACCACAAACTTTAAAAACATGTCATAATGCTCCTTTATGCAATTGCTGGTGAAAAGCATGTTCTCTAAAAACAATGCCCTATAACGCCGGCATAACAAGAAGGTTGTCAAGCTCAGCAAGTGTGTATATGTTCCGCTCACTGATGTTTCATATCTATCAGCTATATCATTGCTTAAACCCAACAATGTTGCAAGTTTCTAGGGGTTGTTCACCAGCGGATGCACAATTTTCTGCATGCACCAGTTTAAATTATTTTTCTTTTTTGACTGATATTTTACGCTCATATTTCCTTGTATTAAGAGGTGCTATGGCGTTATATTTTGTGTATTTTTATGTTTTGTATTTTTAAATTAGTAAGAATACTTTACACTGCCACATTGTATTGTAGTATTTAGATAATATAATTATATTTTTGGTTTCCAAAGTATCTGGTTGGATCAAATGAGTTATAAATGGAATCTAATTTACTTATTTATATATATATATATCTTTTTCATTCAGTAATTTGCATCATTACATTGACATAGTATTTATTTCTTCAAACGGTAAGAAAGCATTACAATGGACACCTCAGCCACTTTCTTGCCACTTCGGTCATTGGATTCTATTTATTAGAATTATTTCAAGGGTTTAGGGTTAGGGTGAGGGACCTAATCCGATACAGTGGGTGCAAGCACATCATTCAATATGCAAGCATGCATGCTGATATGAAGTCGACAACCCTTTCTAGTTTGAACCATATCAGCTCATTACCCACAACATGGTATCTTGTAGACTACGGAATAGGACGAGTGTGCCAAATGGCTTTGAGGCCATTCAGCAAATGTCCGTAGATTGAAATCACAAGACACCAAGTCTACCTGTAACTTTCGTAATTGTTTGTAATGTATTCGACTCTTTCTATTCAATTCCGGGATGCTACAGGAATGACTAGTTAAATTTGCACAATGTGCAGCAATGTGGACAAAACTCAGTCAGTTAGCTGTCGTGCTAACAATCCGAAGGTCACATGTTCGCATCCAACGGGTTCTCACAAAGTGGTTGCCTGTCTCAGTGACATGTGACCTATGGCTCAGAACGTCCTCACAAGAAATTGTGGTGCTGAACTCTACAGGTGCTCCCAAATTTCTGAACATTGAAAATCATTCACCATCAACAACAAAAAAATACTACACAATACAGTAACTTTTTAAAATGAACACACTTGAAACTATTTTCCTTGACCACTGGTCGTATGTTTAATCCAAATGTGTATAACAAACTAGGGTCATAACTAATATTGGACCCTTTGAGGGCATTGTCTCTGCATCCATCAACCTTACCTATGATATCTCAACAAATATTATGTATATTATGTTAGATAGGAAAGATAAATTTCCTTCTCTAATGAAAACTGTTCATTCAAGGCCCAGTTGTATTAATGAGGTTACAAAAGAGTGCCCCAGTGATGATGGGCCTGCCGCCATTACCAGTATGAATGAGGACATGAAGTACATAACATCCCTTCCTTGCAAGACTTTAAACACAGGAACTGCCATAGTGAACAATCAAATGATCAAACAGTGCTTTGGCAGTAAATCTCAACAAAAGTACTAGAATTTGTACTTTACATCAAACTGGCTCATGTAAAACGGTTGTCTCAGACAGTCTTTTCAAGATCGCATCAAGTGGTTCCAATACATAATCAGAGATGTGTGTTGTAAAATCCCCAGGATGTGATCTACAAATCCTAAGGATGTGATCTGTAAATTCCAGGGATGTGATTTGTAAATTCCTGGGATGTGATTTGTAAATCCCCAGGATGTGACTTGTAAATCCCTGGGATGTGAGATGTGGGATGTGATTTGTAAATTCCTGTATCATTACTGTAACATGATTGGCTGCCTAATGGTTCATGTGCCTGATTTTGGCCAATCACGATCCCTATAGTAGACTGTGTCGAAAATGCTTCATGATATTCAAATATTTTTTTATATTCAGAGCTTTCGAATGACACCCACATTATTCATACGAAGCTACTAAAACGGAGGTTATTTTCCACCATTGTGTAATGTTAGTGAGTGGAAAGCCACTGACATGGGCGACCAAATATATTATTTAACATTTATTTTCATAATGATTTTCTCATTACGTAAATATGATAATGTAATAGAAAAAGGCAAGGGGGATATTATGACACAGAACAAATGGAAAAACATTGCTTTATTTTTCATGCATCCGGTTTGAAATATAAATATGCATATTTAAATATAAATAAAAATATGCACAGCATGTTTAAAATTAATGTGAAACCAGCTGAGACCTTTCTTTTACTGCAATGAACCCAGATACCAAATATGAAAAGAATAAAGTCAACAGTTCTTAAGATAGTCCAATCCTTACGTACGGACAGACGGATGACGGACATACAGACAGAAAGAGCCTAATAATATATCCACAGCTTCACGCTATATGTGCGGTGGGGTATAATCAGTAAACAGCAGCTCAACAGCAGGGCACATTTACCCTGCTCATAATTCGAGTTTGGAGCTTAGAAGTCAGCTGTCATTACTTGCATCTGAAATGCATTCACTGTGAAGGCTGACAGTAATCCCTTTATTGCGTCCACTAACCTCCACCAGGTTAGATGCAACTGGACATCACTAGCTTGCAGAACTTGACATTGATGATTTTCTCTCTGAGGATGGTTGATAGTCCATGGACACAAATAATAAGTCTGCTATTAGTAATGGGCTCATCTTTGCTAACACTGAATAGCACAGCCAATCAATCAGCAAAAGCCACAACAAGAGAAAATGAAATCCAGCTGAAAGTGGACTGTTGAGCATTCCCCTATATGAATATGGTTGATTAAGATCACATATACTCTAGATGGTGCAAATACATATCACTCATTGCCATCATGATAATTAAAACCATGACATTAAAACTACTCATTTTGATCTTTAATTACCTTAAATCGACCTTTTAAACAACAACAGTTCACAATTCTCAGCCACAAACGAAATTTCAACCAATCAGAGCAGCACGTCTCCATGGCATAATGTGACGTAAAGATATGAGGGTCGATGTAGAATTCATCTACATTTCAGGGGGGTAAAATGTTTCGCTTACTGGTTTGTATAAACCTGAAATCGCCACAGCTGTAAATGAAAGTTATGTGTTCTCACAATCTACCATCATTTAGTTATGTCTCCAGTTTTTCCTAGTTTTTGAGTTACAACTTGTTTTCATAGACAATTCTGTCAAAATCACTTGGTGTCGCTTTACACTTTACCCTCCCCCCTCACTTACAAGGAAGAAGTCGCACAGTTACAGTTACAAGTTGTGTCATGCAAAATCCTTTTGGCCAGGATTCAAATACATATTAAACTACTGGTAGAAAGTTGTGTTGATGTTCTAACTTGATGAAAGCAAACCATAATCTCAATAATTCTAACAGACTTTAGTCCGTGATTTCGCGATTTTCAAAAATGGCAGCACCTTGTCTGAGGATAAATACTATTTAAGTTTGTTTTCACCAACTTACAAAATCAAAATTATTGCTGATAGTAAAATATGTATCTGATTGATGGACAATAGAATTTTGCATGACACTGCTTATAACGTAACCATTTCACTCTTGGAGGCGAGGTCGGGGTCAACGTAATATTACACTTACAGCATTATTGTCACCTTGACAACAACCTTGCTTTCGAGGGAGAAATCGTTATGTTCATGTAAAATCTGTTTGGTCAGCAATGATTTACTACAACTAGTTAGTAGTTTTGATTTTATAACTCGATGAAAACAAATCTCAGTAGCATTTCCTATCTTAGAAGCAAGGTAGGGGGCGAACCATCCAATTTAGTATATACCACAGGCTTCCACAACGCTCGCTTGACACTCACAAACAACTCATTTAGCATGAACTGAGGGGTCTGGTGGAAAGCTGTCTTCAATGGAGTATGACCCAGAGGATCTAATAACTCTCTTAGTAGTGTGGCAGGTAGAAAGCCAGTATGAGTGACTTCAGAGAGTAAGCCATCCCTTACAGCAACATAATAATTTGATGGATTGGTCAGCAGCCTCAGCTTTGACCCTTAGTTGCTGAGTGACAAGACTGACACTCATCAATGAGGATAACAACTGAAGCAGGAATTACAGACTCTCTGGCACAATAGTCCGACAAATCTGTGGACATGATCCATGCAAATGTTGGTAATAATCATAATCTTGTTGCAAGACTACAGTACTGCGATATGAGTGGTCATATATTCCGTTAAGGTCATTCCAACGTCTACAGATACACTTGACAACCAAAGTCCAAGAAAAAGGTACATCTGTCACCAGGGATGCTTTCACAAGCTTCTTGCAGAACCTCAGGGCCTTTAAGGTGGAGCCTGAAGAGGCTAAACTGTATGATTTGTGGTTCAAGGGAGGTTACTCTTCCAGCACTTATGTGTAAATGTAGGCCAACATGATATAACTGGTGGTTCAAGGGAGGTTACTCTCTCACAAAATATGTGAATGTGGGTTCATACATAAAACTTAATAGCATTCAAAATATCAACATGAAATCAAAGAAGTCTGCCAAATATTTACTCCGACATACAATCTAAATGTCTCTTATTGATACAAAATCTCAAAACTTCACTGTGGAGTCATTAATATTCATGAAAGTTTTGTTTTTGTGGAGCGGTACACAAAATATGTATGATGCCATTGGTTGAGATTTTGAATTTTGATGTGATAGTGGTCATATGCAAAACTGCAAATTTCTACTAACCAAATGTGTATTATCATTTCATAATTGTGGGACATCTAAGCATTTGGAATTTGATGCATTTATTTATCAAATATGAACAATAATTGTCACCTTCAGTAGGAATATGAATAGGTTCCAATCAAATTCAATTATAGTGATAATCGTGACAGAGTGCAGACTCAATGCATTCAAACCCTTACACCTGCCAACATGAAAGATGAGATGGTACAGAATTCCCATAAAACTGTTGTTTTTATCACTTTTTATCACTGAGTAAGTAAAAAGTAAGTAACTTTTTCAAAAAATCTTAGTTCCTGTTGTCTTTGGTTACATCATGCTTAATACACTCACTGTCAGTTCAGAAAGTACCTGCTGTCTGTTGATGTGCTGTGGTTAATACTCACTGTCAGTTCAGAAAGTATCTGCTGTCAGTAGATATGTTGTGGTTAATACACTGTCACTTCAGAAAGTACCTGGTGTCTGTAGATGTGTTGTGATTAATACACTCACTGTCAGTTCAGATAGTACCTGCTCTCTATAGATGTGCTATGGATATTACACTGTCAGTTAAGAAATCCTGCGGTCTGTAGATGTGTTGTGGTGTATACACTCATTGTCAGATTAGAAAGTACTTGTGTCTGTAGATGTGTTGTGTTTTGTACATGGTCACCATAGAAAGTACCTGCTGTCTGTAGATGCGCTGTGGGGAGTACACTGCCAGTTCTCGTTGAGGTTGCCCCTTAGGTGTAGACAGTAGCATCATTACAATAGCATCAACACTGTTCTCAGCAGTGAAGGATCCAAGAGCTGCTACAACATCTTCCCTGTGCAGGAAATCCTGCAATGCAATACACCATGGTAAAATCACATCACATTACCCAGGACTACACTCACATAACACTACACAGCCCTTGCTTCACATCACACTACACAGGGCTAGCTCCACATCACACTACACAGGACTAGCTTCACATCACACTACACAGTCATAGCTTCACATCACACTACACAGTCACAGCTTCACATCACACTACACAGTCCTTACATCATACTACACAGTCATAGCTTCACATCACACTACACAGGACCAGCTTCACATCACACTACACAGTCATAGCATCACACTACACAGTCATAGCTTCACATCACACTACACAGTCATAGCATCACACTACACAGTCATAGCTTCACATCACACTACACAGTCCTTACATCACACTACACAGTCCAAGCTTCACATCACACTACACAGTCCTTACATCATACTACACAGTCATAGCTTCACATCACACTACACAGTCATAGCATCACACTACACAGTCATAGCTTCACATCACACTACACAGTCCTTACATCACACTACACAGTCATAGCTTCACATCACACTACACAGTCCTTACATCATACTACACAGTCATAGCTTCACATAATACTACACAGTCCTAGCTTCACATCACACTACACAGTCATAGCTTCACACTACACAGTCATAGCTTCACATCACACTACACAGTCATAGCTTCACATCACACTACACAGTCATAGCTTCACATCACACTACACAGTCATAGCTTCACATCACACTACACAGGACTAGCTTCACATCACACTACACAGTCCAAGCTTCACATCACACTACACAGTCATAGCTTCACATCACACTACACAGTCACAGCTTCACATCACACTACACAGTCCTAGCTTCACATCACACTACACAGTCCTAGGTTCACATCACACTACACAGTCATAGCTTCACATCACACTACACAGTCATAGCTTCACATCACACTACACAGTCATAGCTTCACATCACACCAGACAGTCCTGGCATCACATCACACTACACAGTCCTAGCTTCACATCACACTACACAGTCCAAGCTTCACATCACACTACACAGTCATAGCTTCACATCACACTACACAGTCCAAGCTTCACATCACACTACACAGTCATAGCTTCACATCACACTACACAGTCATAGCATCACACTACACAGTCCTAGCTTCACATCACACTACACAGTCCTAGCTTCACATCACACTACACAGTCATAGCTTCACATCACACCAGACAGTCCTGACATCACATCACACTACACAGTCATAGCTTCACATCACACTACACAGTCATAGCTTCACATCACACTACACAGCCCAAGCTTCACATCACACTACACAGTCATAGCTTCACATCACACTACACAGTCATAGCATCACACTACACAGTCCTAGATTCACATCACACTACACAGTCATAGCTTCACATCACACTACACAGTCATAGTTTCACATCACACTACACAGTCATAGCTTCACATCACACTACACAGTCATAGCTTCACATCACACTACACAGTCATAGCTTCACATCACACTACACAGTCATAGCTTCACATCACACTACACAGTCATAGCTTCACATCACACTACACAGCCCAAGCTTCACATCACACTACAGTCATAGCTTCACATCACACTACACAGTCATAGCTTCACATCACACTACACAGTCATAGCTTCACATCACACTACACAGTCATAGCTTCACATCACACTACACAGCCCAAGCTTCACATCACACTACACAGTCATAGCTTCACATCACACTACACAGTCATAGCATCACACTACACAGTCATAGCTTCACATCACACTACACAGTCACAGCTTCACATCACACTAAACAGTCATAGCTTCACATCACACTACACAGTCCAAGCTTCACATCACACTACACAGACATAGCTTCACATCACACTACACAGTCCAAGCTTCACATCACACTACACAGTCATAGCTTCACATCACACTACACAGTCACAGCTTCACATCACACTACACAGTCCTAGCTTCACATCACACTACACAGTCCTAGCTTCACATCACACTACACAGTCATAGCTTCACATCACACTACACAGTCATAGCTTCACATCACACTACACAGTCATAGCTTCACATCACACTACACAGTCATAGCTTCACATCACACCAGACAGTCCTGGCATCACATCACACTACACAGTCCTAGCTTCACATCACACTACACAGTCATAGCTTCACATCACACTACACAGTCCAAGCTTCACATCACACTACACAGTCATAGCTTCACATCACACTGCACAGTCATAGCATCACACTACACAGTCATAGCTTCACATCACACTACACAGTCACAGCTTCACATCACACTACACAGTCATAGCTTCACATCACACTACACAGTCATAGCTTCACATCACACTACACAGGACTAGCTTCACATCACACTACACAGTCACAGCTTCACATCACACTACACAGTCATAGCTTCACATCACACTACACAGTCATAGCTTCACATCACACTACACAGTCATAGTTTCACATCAGACTACACAGTCATAGCTTCACATCACACTACACAGTCATAGCTTCACATCACACTACACAGTCATAGCTTCACATCACACTACACAGTTCAAGCTTCACATCACACTACACAGTCCAAGCTTCACATCACACTACACAGACATAGCTTCACACTACACAGTCAAAGCATCACACTACACAGTCATAGCTTCACATCACACTACACAGTCATAGCTTCACATCACACTACACAGTCATAGCTTCACATCACACCAGACAGTCCTGGCATCACATCACACTACACAGTCCTAGCTTCACATCACACTACACAGTCATAGCTTCACATCACACTACACAGCCCAAGCTTCACATCACACTACACAGTCATAGCTTCACATCACACTACACAGTCATAGCATCACACTACACAGTCCTAGATTCACATCACACTACACAGTCATAGCTTCACATCACACTACACAGTCATAGCTTCACATCACACTACACAGGACTAGCTTCACATCACACTACACAGTCATAGCTTCACATCACACCAGACAGTCCTGGCATCACATCACACTACACAGTCCTAGCTTCACATCACACTACACAGTCCTAGCTTCACATCACACTACACAGTCATAGCTTCACATCACACCAGACAGTCCTGGCATCACATCACACTACACAGTCCTAGCTTCACATCACACTACACAGTCATAGCTTCACATCACACTACACAGTCCAAGCTTCACATCACACTACACAGTCATAGCTTCACATCACACTACACAGTCCAAGCTTCACATCACACTACACAGTCATAGCTTCACATCACACTACACAGTCCTAGCTTCACATCACACCAGACAGTCCTGGCATCACATCACACTACACAGTCCTAGCTTCACATCACACTACACAGTCATAGCTTCACATCACACTACACAGCCCAAGCTTCACATCACACTACACAGTCATAGCTTCACATCACACTACACAGTCATAGCATCACACTACACAGTCCAAGCTTCACATCACACTACACAGTCCTAGCTTCACATCACACTACACAGCCCTACCTTCACATCACACTACACAGTCATAGCTTCACATCACACTACACAGCCCTAGCTTCATATCATCCTACACTGGGCTAGCTTCACATCACACTACACAGCCCTACCTTCACATCACACTACACAGTCATAGCTTCACATCACACTACACAGCCCTAGCTTCACATCACACTACACCGCCCTAGCTTCATATCATACTACACAGTCCTAGCTTCACATCACACTACACAGTCACAGCTTCACATCACACTACACAGCCCTAGCTTCACATCACACTACACAGCCCTAGCTTCATATCATACTACACTGGGCTAGCTTCACATCACACTACACAGCCCTACCTTCACATCACACTACACAGTCATAGCTTCACATCACACTACACAGTCATAGCTTCACATCACACTACACAGCCCTAGCTTCATATCATACTACACAGTCCTAGCTTCACATCACACTACACAGCCCTACCTTCACATCACACTACACAGTCATAGCTTCACATCACACTACACAGTCATAGCTTCACATCACACTACACAGCCCTAGCTTCATATCATACTACACAGTCCTAGCTTCACATCACACTACACAGTCACAGCTTCACATCACACTACACAGTCATAGCTTCACATCACACTACACAGTCATAGCTTCACATCACACTACACAGGACTAGCTTCACATCACACTACGAAGTCATAGCTTCACATCACACTACACAGTCATAGCTTCACATCACACTACACAGTCATAGCTTCACATCACACTACACAGTCATAGCTTCACATCACACTACACAGTCATAGCTTCACATCACACTACACAGTCATAGCTTCACATCACACTACACAGTCATAGCTTCACATCACACTACACAGTCATAGCTTCATATCACACTACACAGTCCAAGCTTCACGTCACACTACACAGTCCAAGCTTTACATCACACTACACAGTCATAGCATCACACTACACAGTCCTAGCATCACACTACACAGTCCTAGCTTCACATCACACTACACAGTCCTAGCTTCACATCACACTACACAGTCATAGCTTCACATCACACCAGACAGTCCTGGCATCACATCACACTACACAGTCCTAGCTTCACATCACACTACACAGTCATAGCTTCACATCACACTACACAGCCCAAGCTTCACATCACACTACACAGTCATAGCTTCACATCACACTACACAGTCATAGCATCACACTACACAGTCCTAGATTCACATCACACTACACAGTCATAGCTTCACATCACACTACACAGGACTAGCTTCACATCACACTACACAGTCATAGCTTCACATCACACCAGACAGTCCTGGCATCACATCACACTACACAGTCCTAGCTTCACATCACACTACACAGTCCTAGCTTCACATTGCACTACACAGTCCAAGCTTCACATCACACTACACAGTCCTGGCATCACATCACACTACACAGTCCTAGCTTCACATCACACTACACAGTCATAGCTTCACATCACACTACACAGTCCAAGCTTCACATCACACTACACAGTCATAGCTTCACATCACACTACACAGTCCAAGCTTCACATCACACTACACAGTCATAGCTTCACATCACACTACACCGTCATAGCTTCACATCACACCAGACAGTCCTGGCATCACATCACACTACACAGTCCTAGCTTCACATCACACTACACAGTCATAGCTTCACATCACACTACACAGCCCAAGCTTCACATCACACTACACAGTCATAGCTTCACATCACACTACACAGTCATAGCATCACACTACACAGCCCAAGCTTCACATCACACTACACAGTCATAGCTTCACATCACACTACACAGTCATAGCATCACACTACACAGTCATAGCTTCACATCACACTACACAGTCACAGCTTCACATCACACTAAACAGTCATAGCTTCACATCACACTACACAGTCCAAGCTTCACATCACACTACACAGACATAGCTTCACATCACACTACACAGTCCAAGCTTCACATCACACTACACAGTCATAGCTTCACATCACACTACACAGTCACAGCTTCACATCACACTACACAGTCCTAGCTTCACATCACACTACACAGTCCTAGCTTCACATCACACTACACAGTCATAGCTTCACATCACACTACACAGTCATAGCTTCACATCACACTACACAGTCATAGCTTCACATCACACTACACAGTCATAGCTTCACATCACACCAGACAGTCCTGGCATCACATCACACTACACAGTCCTAGCTTCACATCACACTACACAGTCATAGCTTCACATCACACTACACAGTCCAAGCTTCACATCACACTACACAGTCATAGCTTCACATCACACTGCACAGTCATAGCATCACACTACACAGTCATAGCTTCACATCACACTACACAGTCACAGCTTCACATCACACTACACAGTCATAGCTTCACATCACACTACACAGTCATAGCTTCACATCACACTACACAGGACTAGCTTCACATCACACTACACAGTCACAGCTTCACATCACACTACACAGTCATAGCTTCACATCACACTACACAGTCATAGCTTCACATCACACTACACAGTCATAGCTTCACATCAGACTACACAGTCATAGCTTCACATCACACTACACAGTCATAGCTTCACATCACACTACACAGTCATAGCTTCACATCACACTACACAGTCCAAGCTTCACATCACACTACACAGTCCAAGCTTCACATCACACTACACAGTCATAGCTTCACACTACACAGTCCAAGCATCACACTACACAGTCATAGCTTCACATCACACTACACAGTCATAGCTTCACATCACACTACACAGTCATAGCTTCACATCACACCAGACAGTCCTGGCATCACATCACACTACACAGTCCTAGCTTCACATCACACTACACAGTCATAGCTTCACATCACACTACACAGCCCAAGCTTCACATCACACTACACAGTCATAGCTTCACATCACACTACACAGTCATAGCATCACACTACACAGTCCTAGATTCACATCACACTACACAGTCATAGCTTCACATCACACTACACAGTCCTAGCTTCACATCACACTACACAGGACTAGCTTCACATCACACTACACAGTCATAGCTTCACATCACACCAGACAGTCCTGGCATCACATCACACTACACAGTCCTAGCTTCACATCACACTACACAGTCCTAGCTTCACATCACACTACACAGTCATAGCTTCACATCACACCAGACAGTCCTGGCATCACATCACACTACACAGTCCTAGCTTCACATCACACTACACAGTCATAGCTTCACATCACACTACACAGTCCAAGCTTCACATCACACTACACAGTCATAGCTTCACATCACACTACACAGTCCAAGCTTCACATCACACTACACAGTCATAGCTTCACATCACACTACACAGTCCTAGCTTCACATCACACCAGACAGTCCTGGCATCACATCACACTACACAGTCCTAGCTTCACATCACACTACACAGTCATAGCTTCACATCACACTACACAGCCCAAGCTTCACATCACACTACACAGTCATAGCTTCACATCACACTACACAGTCATAGCATCACACTACACAGTCCAAGCTTCACATCACACTACACAGTCCTAGCTTCACATCACACTACACAGCCCTACCTTCACATCACACTACACAGTCATAGCTTCACATCACACTACACAGCCCTAGCTTCATATCATCCTACACTGGGCTAGCTTCACATCACACTACACAGCCCTACCTTCACATCACACTACACAGTCATAGCTTCACATCACACTACACAGCCCTAGCTTCACATCACACTACACCGCCCTAGCTTCATATCATACTACACAGTCCTAGCTTCACATCACACTACACAGTCACAGCTTCACATCACACTACACAGCCCTAGCTTCACATCACACTACACAGCCCTAGCTTCATATCATACTACACTGGGCTAGCTTCACATCACACTACACAGCCCTACCTTCACATCACACTACACAGTCATAGCTTCACATCACACTACACAGTCATAGCTTCACATCACACTACACAGCCCTAGCTTCATATCATACTACACAGTCCTAGCTTCACATCACACTACACAGCCCTACCTTCACATCACACTACACAGTCATAGCTTCACATCACACTACACAGTCATAGCTTCACATCACACTACACAGCCCTAGCTTCATATCATACTACACAGTCCTAGCTTCACATCACACTACACAGTCACAGCTTCACATCACACTACACAGTCATAGCTTCACATCACACTACACAGTCATAGCTTCACATCACACTACACAGGACTAGCTTCACATCACACTACACAGTCATAGCTTCACATCACACTACACAGTCATAGCTTCACATCACACTACACAGTCATAGCTTCACATCACACTACACAGTCATAGCTTCACATCACACTACACAGTCATAGCTTCACATCACACTACACAGTCATAGCTTCACATCACACTACACAGTCATAGCTTCACATCACACTACACAGTCCAAGCTTCACGTCACACTACACAGTCCAAGCTTTACATCACACTACACAGTCATAGCATCACACTACACAGTCCTAGCATCACACTACACAGTCCTAGCTTCACATCACACTACACAGTCCTAGCTTCACATCACACTACACAGTCATAGCTTCACATCACACCAGACAGTCCTGGCATCACATCACACTACACAGTCCTAGCTTCACATCACACTACACAGTCATAGCTTCACATCACACTACACAGCCCAAGCTTCACATCACACTCCACAGTCATAGCTTCACATCACACTACACAGTCATAGCATCACACTACACAGTCCTAGATTCACATCACACTACACAGTCATAGCTTCACATCACACTACACAGGACTAGCTTCACATCACACTACACAGTCATAGCTTCACATCACACTACACAGTCCTGGCATCACATCACACTACACAGTCCTAGCTTCACATCACACTACACAGTCCTAGCTTCACATTGCACTACACAGTCATAGCTTCACATCACACTACACAGTCCTGGCATCACATCACACTACACAGTCCTAGCTTCACATCACACTACACAGTCATAGCTTCACATCACACTACACAGTCCAAGCTTCACATCACACTACACAGTCATAGCTTCACATCACACTACACAGTCCAAGCTTCACATCACACTACACAGTCATAGCTTCACATCACACTACACAGTCATAGCTTCACATCACACCAGACAGTCCTGGCATCACATCACACTACACAGTCCTAGCTTCACATCACACTACACAGTCATAGCTTCACATCACACTACACAGCCCAAGCTTCACATCACACTACACAGTCATAGCTTCACATCACACTACACAGTCATAGCATCACACTACACAGTCCAAGCTTCACATCACACTACACAGTCATAGCTTCACATCACACTACACAGCCCTAGCTTCATATCATACTACACTGGGCTAGCTTCACATCACACTACACAGCCCTACCTTCACATCACACTACACAGTCATAGCTTCACATCACACTACACAGCCCTAGCTTCACATCACACTACACCGCCCTAGCTTCATATCATACTACACAGTCCTAGCTTCACATCACACTACACAGCCCTAGCTTCACATCACACTACACAGCCCTAGCTTCACATCACACTACACAGCCCTAGCTTCATATCATAGTACACTGGGCTAGCTTCACATCACACTACACAGCCCTACCTTCACATCACACTACACAGTCATAGCTTCACATCACACTACACAGTCATAGCTTCACATCACACTACACAGCCCTAGCTTCATATCATACTACACAGTCATAGCTTCACATCACACTACACAGCCCTACCTTCACATCACACTACACAGTCATAGCTTCACATCACACTACACAGTCATTGCTTCACATCACACTACACAGCCCTAGCTTCATATCATACTACACAGTCCTAGCTTCACATCACACTACACAGCCCTAGCTTCACATCACACTACACAGTCATAGCTTCACATCACACTACACAGTCATAGCATCACATCACACTACACAGCCCTAGCTTCATATCACACTACACTGGGCTAGCTTCATATCATACCACATAAACAGTACATTGTCATGACAGTGTGTATCTTGGTTGTAACAGTGACCTGCTACAGTGAAGGTGTGTGTGTGTGTCTTGGTTGTAACAGTGACCTGCTACAGTGAAGGTGTGTGTGTGTATCTTGGTTGTAACAGTGACCTGCTACAGTGAAGGTGTGTGTGTGTATCTTGGTTGTAACAGTGACCTGCTACAGTGAAGGTGTGTGTGTGTATCTTGGTTGTAACAGTGACCTGCTACAGTGAAGGTGTGTGTGTGTATCTTGGTTGTAACAGTGACCTGCTACAGTGAAGGTGTGTGTGTGTATCTTGGTTGTAACAGTGACCTGCTACAGTGAAGGTGTGTGTGTGTATCTTGGTTGTAACAGTGACCTGCTACAGTGAAGGTGTGTGTGTGTATCTTGGTTGTAACAGTGACCTGCTACAGTGAAGGTGTGTGTGTGTGTCTTGGTTGTAACAGTGACCTGCTACAGTGAAGGTGTGTGTGTGTGTCTTGGTTGTAACAGTGACCTGCTACAGTGAAGGTGTGTGTGTGTCTTGGTTGTAACAGTGACCTGCTACAGTGAAGGTGTGTGTATCTTGGTTGTAACAGTGACCTGCTACAGTGAAGGTGTGTGTGTGTATCTTGGTTGTAACAGTGACCTGCTACAGTGAAGGTGTGTGTGTGTGTCTTGGTTGTAACAGTGACCTGCTACAGTGAAGGTGTGTGTGTGTGTCTTGGTTGTAACAGTGACCTGCTACAGTGAAGGTGTGTGTGTGTGTCTTGGTTGTAACAGTGACCTGCTACAGTGAAGGTGTGTGTGTGTGTCTTGGTTGTAACAGTGACCTGCTACAGTGAAGGTGTGTGTGTGTGTGTCTTGGTTGTAACAGTGACCTGCTACAGTGAAGGTGTGTGTGTGTCTAGGTTGTAACAGTGACCTGCTACAGTGAAGGTGTGTGTGTTTTGGTTGTAACAGTGACCTGCTACAGTGAAGGTGTGTGTGTCTTGGTTGTAATAGTGACCTGCTACATTGAGGGTGTGTGTGTGTCTTGGTTGTAAAAGTGACCTGCTACAGTGAAGGCGTGTGTGTGTCTTGGTTGTAACAGTGACCTGCTACAGTGAAGGTGTGTGTGTCTTGGTTGTAACAGTGACCTGCTACAGTGAGGGTGTGTGTGTTTTGGTTGTAAAAGTGACCTGCTACAGTGAAGGTGTGTGTGTGTCTTGGTTGTAACAGTGACCTGCTACAGTGAAGGTGTGTGTGTCTTGGTTGTAATAGTGACCTGCTACAGTGAAGGTGTGTGTGTCTTAGTTGTGTGAAGGCAGGTACATTGTCTAAACAGTTAACATTAGTTTTATGCGACATGTTTTGTCCAGGAGTACTCTTTGCACTAACCAGAATCTTTCATTTGTTTGAGGTTCACACTATGTGCCCCATTAAGGTAAACATGATGCTAGTCTTTCCTCGTATCTTACCTGTGCAGACATCATCACAGAACACATGGCAATGGACAGACTGGCCCCAACTAGAAATTTGACATCCTTTTTCAGCAGGTCCTCACTGCTTAAACCTGCAAAACAATCATGACTCCTTACAATTTGAGGAAATGTAACCCAAGTTACATGCTTAATGCTGCTTATCATTCTCAATGCAATACTGTCATCACCCTCAGTCAAGTACAACGTCATGTTGCTATAAATACTGTCAGTTTTTGTACATGAAGGGAGTGTCACCTATGTGTGCTGGAAACTGCAGAAATACATGGTAGAAACAGATTTTGACTGTATTCAGTGAGTGAGTGAGTGAGTGAGTGCGAGTGAAGATTTTTATTAACACTGACAGCATTTCAGTCACTCAGTGACTAAAACAAGTTAGACATTCAAGACACAATAACTCTCTCTACCACAGAAAATATCTCTACACCTTCTCCGAACTGTCAACTGTCATGTATGCCATTTGTTTAGTGAATCTAGGCGAAATCTACACTTCTTGTAGCTGCAAGCAACCATGCATGTTATCTGTTACTGTAATATGTCAGCATCAAGGAAGTGATATTTAGAAGACAGACTATTTCAAGTATTTTTCAAATATAAATGTGTGATCATGTATATCTACAAAAAGGGCATAGAGTTAAGTACCAATTCTAAAGATCATTAAACCACATTTATACAAATTTCACAAAGACAATAGTAATTATCATTCTTCCAAGTTATCCAGAAGTAAAACAATCTACCAGTGTCACCATCCAGGACAAAAGCCACACAAAACATGACAAAGATAACCACTCTGTTACAGGCATACCTCTTGCCCAGAAAGAACCTCATCACAATAACATGCTAGTGAAAACATTTCTGGATGGAGTTGACTACATCACAAGACAATGTGAACCTACCACTGACATCTGTCTTTGCTTGGTGTATGGCATCAAACAGGGCCTGGGTATCAACTTGAGGCAGGAGCAGGGTCAGTGTGTCTACAGCCATCCTGTCCCTGGCACTGGTTTTGCCAGCAGCTTCACACATGTTGATCGTATCAGTGACAATAGTTCCTGTAACCATGACAACCACTTGCTGTCTAATGCAAAAAAAACTACTGAAAGGTGTGTCTCTTCGCTCCAAGTCATATCATTTAACTTAGCTTCATAACATGCAGAACTTGATGTAATGGTTAACTAGCTTGTGCTAAACACTTTATATGGAGATTACCTAAGAGAAGTGTTGCCGTTGTTGCATCCAGGGAGAATGTGTCATCTTGTGTTATTTCTTCTGTGATGAGCGTGCAGCATGAGCCCACCAGGTCAACTGTGCATGCCACGCTGAAACACAGCATCACACAAGCATGATGCAGAATGAAACACAGCAGCACGGAACCATGATGTACATTGAAACACAGCAGCACACAACAATACTGTTGAGGAAGCAGGGAGGAAACATTTTTCCAGGTTTATGTAACACTAACAATAGTTGAACAACTTTTACTTTTTTGCTGTTAAATTTCAATTCCATTCTTATTACATAGGGTATGTAACAAATATTCCTGGATGCATTTGTTACCCAAATGAATAACAAACAAGGATGTTTAGTATACACGATAATGGTACTGTGACAAGTCATCCCCAAAGGCTTAATTTAAAATACATGTATTAAGCCTTTGGTGAGTCCCTATCATACTACCGATATCATGTATACTACCAGAGAGGTGCATGCAAAATTTGAGTAAAATTGGTGGAATAGTTTTCAAGATACAGACTTCCAAGTGAGCATGGGGTTGGTATGCTGAAATATTTGTTTTTCAATAAAAAAACTGTTTTCTTTGACAACAGGAGGGTTTCGAATCTCTGACTGATTCTGTTAAGTACACTGAACTGGTCTAAGGGAGATAACTTATTACGCTAGCAGCGACAGTCAGAGCATTAAAACTATGAACAGCTTATGTGCCTTCTAAAATTTTTTTCAGCATCAATTCATGTATTTATCATGTTCAGCAGTGTTTAGATGAGCATCATGTTTGTATTTTATTAGACCTTTATTTGAGGTGAATGTCTTCCAATAATTTTGAAGAGTGAAGGCGGAAGTGCACTGACTGATTTGTGTTATTACAGACTTACAGACGGAGCTCAGCTGATGTGATAAACTGATTCCAAACTTCTTGTGAACTCAGCTTATATAATGTGTTGTGGACATCTTTTGCATTCCCACAGGTGGAGCCCAGTTTAGGAGGACTGACCCGTTAAATCAAAATATAGCTATCAGGAACAATCAGTTGAGGTGCTATGCATTGTGAGTTCATCCCACTGTTGCTTCAGTGGGTTCTTTGTAACTTTCTTCTGTTTCGTTGGTGGAATCAGGATCATCAGCTGGGCTCAGCTGAAATGGGGTACTCTCTTGGTGAGAGAAAAAGTAGCCGACACAAAGTCTCCTTGGAAGAAGTTGTGCTAACCTCATCTTTCTCCTTCATCCAAGGGGAATTGTGGCTACCGGGGTGTATTTGTTATTTTATATCTTTTGAAAAAAACATTCCATCTTTCTGCCTTTACATGACTGTTAGTTTAGTGAGTGAGTTCAGTTTTATACTGCTTAAACAAACAGACATGGGTTTCACACAATCTACAGGGAATCGAACCTCAGCCTTAATCATCCACACTGAAATGAAGCCGTTTGGTGTTCCTAATACTTATGTACATCATCTCAATGAATAAATATGAAAGTTGAGTGAACTGATTACATATAACTGCTGCAAACAAAACCAGTCTGTGGTTGTTTCCACTGTTTTGGCCACTTCGTCCAGACTGGGTACAGTCATTATTTGTGCAAGTGTACTCTTTCATGATGTGACATTCAAATGGTCCTCCATCAATCGTCGGTGAATACACTTTCGGCTATTAAAATCAAAATGTTTGGATTTACAAAAGGCATTTAATTCGATGATGGGATGAACCTGGAAACCCTTGGAGTCCATTGAGGTTTGTGATGGGGGCTGTTCCTGGTCATATGTAAATATGACAGCGTCGATTTTGATAGTGTTTATGCCAGTGAATTTGCAACCCACCAGTTGTGTGGGGGCATCTCTTCGATGATAAGGGTCAAATCATGTATTGTATGTACACAATAGTCTGAGGCTTCATTAAATTTGTTTAAATCTTCCACTGTTTTCAGTTTCTCTGGTGAGAGACTCGCGTGTAATGCGTTAGATCTGTAAATGGTGAAATTTACATTCCCTTCTCCTCAATGGGAATGTAATTATCCAGTAGAACACCCTTGGTTTTTAGTACTATGATCCTGTGACAAGGTAGTGGTAAGCCAGGACGAGATTGGACAATGACTTCTTGTCATTCATACATGTTGTTTTTTTAAGTGCAGTGGGTACAGGGCACCAGGCACGTCAAATCAGCTAGCATCACCAGCGTGGAGTTTGCCAGCAGGCCTGCTGGATGACGTCCATGTCGTCGAATTCCGATGCCGCCTGCAACTCACCTGCATCCCTGGTTTGTTCGATATCATCTGTTTTATGCACCATCAGAATGACCAATGCAGTGTGTTTTTGAGTCAGCACATGAGGTACGAGCAGCGTTCCTCTGCTCACAATTTTCAACAGATAGTGATGTTTGTTTTCCGTGAAACTGAGGGGAAAGCTGAGCATAATTTCAATCATCCAATTGATCTGAGATGACAAAAACAATCATTTGTCACCGTTGGTGAATGCGAGAACATACGGCATATTTCGGATGAAGGTGAGTGTGTTATCAACGTCCTCCCGGTTGGACAGTGTGCTGTCAAAGGCTGGGGATATTGTCCAATCGCCCTTGTCGTTGCAGACTAGGTCTAGTTGCTGATCACTCCTTCGGTGTCGCTGAAATTGCCTAGCTTGCTGCCGCCATCACCTCTGGCTTCCACTTCGACACGTCTGTAAATGTTGTTTTTCAGTTGCAAGGCTTGCAGTTTGCTGTCGATGCCGGGATTGTCGAATCTGCGCGTGTCCCCGGCATTTTCTCCGTCACATGGTTTCGGGACTTGAAGCTTTGGTCATTGCTTGATGTGCAATGCCAAGATATCCTACATGGATGGGTTCATGTTTTAGAACCATCCAACACGTTGAGTCTGAGAATGGCTCAGAAGGGTTTGAAGATTTTATCGGTCATCGTGCACACGTCGTAATAACTGTTGGTCAACATGTGGCATACATTGTTGATGAACAGCCTGTTGTTGTTTCCCTGTGTGCTGATGTTCCACCATCACAGGTAATAGGTGTTTCCGTTGTCCGATAAATACTGGACATAGTCCGATAAAAATTATCATTGTCTGGTTTTTCAAAACACTGTAGGACATCATGTCCGATAAAATATCAAGTTATCAACTTAAAAAAAATTACCAAATCATTAAATTACTAATCTAATGTTTGATCGAAACAATGTGAAACAAAAAGGGTTGGAAAACCCCAGACCCCAGTTTGCTTAAAATAGAATGCAACGTACATAACGTTCAATGCTCGCAAGACATTATAGCATTCGGAAATCAGAGGTTGATTTTACACATTTCGGTTCCAGTGGTTATTTTAACTGTGTACAGAAGTGCTCGATACATACCAATTCCTTCTGATTTCAAACACGTGGCTACAGGGGTTGGTGTTAATCTACAAACATCTGACTGCCCATATCTGATTCATGTGCATTGCATAGCACATAGGGTGGCACTTGCATCGGCAGATGCGGCAAAAACAACTAAAGCTGTTGCAGACTACAGAAAAACTTGAATCAGATATATAAACTTATGAATATTCAGTGGTTCGGTACAAAAGACTGCGTCTGAAGTTTTGGAAGAGAGTGAGTTCTCCAGTGTCAAGCAACTGTGTAGCTTTCGATGGTTGTCGGTAGGGCGTGTGGTTGTATCAACAAAAAAGAAACTGGCCGGCACTTGTGATGAAGATAGAGGCAGAGGCCAGTGAACAAAACAACCCTGTCGCGATAAACATTATAAAAAAAAATCAAAACCTAGGGATTTGTTGTAATGACGTATGCATTGTCAGATATCCTGTATTACATGGACAAATTAGTTACAGTCTTTCAGAAAGACTCTCTAAATCTCGGCATGGGCATATCTATAGTGATTTCCACTACTGATGCACTTCAAGGGTTAAACGGAAACCCTGGCCCAAGTGAACAATTTTTCTTCACAGCACAACTGATACTAGCACTGGTAGGGTATTTTGGGATGTGACTTTACAGTAAGCTGAAGACAGGTCAATCGCTGCTTTCAACAAATCTCGAAGCGAGTTCTTAGCAGAATTATGCATGGCACTGAGAAATAGATTTCCAGAGGATAGTTTGAGTGTTTTGTCAAGCCTTGACAACATATTCAATTCCTCAAAATACCCTGGTAAAGAGGAACTCTCTGAACATGGAGGGGATTCCATGACCGTCCTGTTAGACCACTTCTGCCCAGAGATTGGCCAGGCGGCAGGTGAGGTCACAGTTATTCAACCGATAATTGACTGCGAGAGAATGCAGAGGGATTTCCGACACTTTAAGAGTACCATGGTCTGCTTTGGTTCTATGACTTGGAGAAAAGATGCAAAACAATTGTTCATGAATATGGGGATGTTCCCTGATTTCAAAAGCAATGCTTCAGCTGCACTGGTGATTCCAGTATCAAGCGTACGAGCCGAGCGTGGTTTCAGTTTTCAAAAGAGGATTCACACAGCCAGCCGGAATCGAATTGAACAATCTGATGCTCCTCAACACCCACAGAAAACAGGAGCATGTGAAAAGTGCCACAGAAATAAAAGCAGAAAATATTAGGATAGTGTTATCTTTATTCATATAAATTATTAGTTGACAGGGGAAAAATGGAAATGTCCGTTAAAGTTAAAGACAGTTGGTCATGATGACCGGCTGTTGAAAGAGCAGCAGAAACACTGGTCATACCACACAGCGCAACTTCGAGCTGACCTTCAGCAGCAGCAAGGGGTTTACTGCCTGCGATTCCCAGAACCCCATTATCGTATATATACATTCAATATGTACGCACTGGGAGTGTTTTACCCTAAAAGCAATGTTGATGACTCTCTCCTGGATGAACACCATGGTGGACGCCAAAGACCACATTCAAGAATAATTCATCAACATCTTTCAAAAGGATAGGTTTTCGATCATGAATGTTGAAATGGTGCATGCTTGGTTTAGCAAGCCGATGCAGTTCTAGGATAATCAGTTCAAATTTGCCATGCTGTGCACGATGACCGGTTGCGGTGTGACATTGCCCTTCTTATGATGTGCAAAAACAGTCTGTGGTCAGCGTCGAGGATGAAATTTGCAGTGCACCATCAAACGATATCATGACTTGCTGGAATATGCCTGGTTAAAAATCAACTAAGTGTACAACCTGGGACTGACTGCGAGTGACATGCGTCTGAGGATGAACAGAATGGTGGGCTACAACAATGAAATTATCATTGTAACCGCTAATAAAAAGTTAGGCATCAACCCTGACATCTACGCAAGTTGCGTCCTGGCGAAACGGGCATTGTGCTCTGCTTCTGACACCGAAAGTAATGGAACAAAGGCAGCAGTAGTATTGATATCCTCCACACATTCAGGGGATCAACCAGCAAAACCGAGATCGCAAATTAGTGGCGATGTACGCCAGTCCAACCACCAGCAAACTGATCCGCTTGAGATGTCAAATTTGTCATTAAGTGAATAATGCCAACAGGACTCCCTGAGAGCATGAAATTCTATGAAGTATAAAAGTACACACATGAATGAATGTAACATTTCAATGTTAAGATTGTGTGTGGTTTGTTATTTAAAAAATAATATTTTGCAATAATCACTCCTTTATAAAGACAGTCCAGAATGATAGACAATTTCAGTCAATGGTGATTGATGCTCAGTGTGTCAAATTTCTCAAATCTCCACTTGTTTCGCTTAGAATATCATGGAAATGAGTTAAAAAGTTAACATGGATGCATCTAAACCAAGATATTTGAATTGTCAATGCAGTAAGTCATTCAAATATTAGAGGAACAACTATGTAAGCCACATATCTTTCATTTTACCAGAGAAATTACATAACATTGTTGCAAATATTGTTACGAGTGTGTATTTTCTGTATATTTTGTTATTAATTCAGTAATAATTATCATTGGGTCACAATGTTTAGTGTTTTGAATAATAATTATAAGGGGTCACATTTCGTATAATAGATGATCTGCATTTTCACAATTTTGGCAGCAGGTTTGTCCGGGAATTATCTGCCCTTGACTTCCTGTTTGTTCACTTCAGGGAGACATTGTTTCTTTGTTCTGTTTTGCTGGTTCACAGGGGATTTCTTACATAGTTTGTCACGGTAAATTCTTAACCGTAACATTATGTAATATGACGTTACACATTGTGCCATACTGGAAATAAACCCGCAGTGACCTATGTTTCTTCATACATACCTTTTTTGCAAAACATGTTGTCATTAACATATGTCAGTTTAGAAAAAGGTTTAATACTAGAAATTATGGGATCATGTACAAAGTTTGCTGATTTTCCCATACACTCCCACGTTAAAAGTCTTGGCTGACCAAGGAATCTTAAAGGCTCCATATCTAAAGAAAACCCAAAGTGCCCCCTGCTTTTCTGGGCTATTTTTGCAAAGACAAATATCATGCATCAAAAATGTATCAGTTAGAAAAAAAGTTTGATATTATTTATATCACCACTGAACATCCTTAATGGCACTTCTTGGACGGACGGACGGACTGACGGACTGACTGACTGACTGACTGACTGACTGACTGACTGACTGACTGACTGACTGACTGACTGACTGACTGACTGACTGACTGACTGACTGTGACTGACTGACTGACTGAGATTAGTTCTATGGTGCTTTCAGCAATATTGCAGCAATACAATGGCAGGGGGCACCATAAATGAGCTTCACACATTGAATGTATGTGGGGAATTGATTGGGATTAAATCGCCCAGTTTCAACATATACATGTGTTCATTCATATGAAAGGACTTTTTAATTTTAGCTTTTGCATGAAGGTAAAATGCCATACTCTTTGATGTATAGTGTTGTTATAGTAACGTTTATGTAAGGGTTTGATGGGGGATTACCACTGGACCAGCATAAGGGTGGACACTAAAACTGTACTAACATGTTGAAACTGATTTTGTAAACAGTTCTTGCCGAAGTGTTATTTACAACTGCTTGTTTATCATCAGATGGTGAATTTGTATCAACAGCATAAAACAACAATATCAACAGTTTTATATAAATACCTCCATACAAAAGTCATCATTACTCAATATCTGAGACAAGCACACATCTACACTACAAGTGTCTACCCACAGCTGGAGGTGGAAGGTATTTGGTAGTTGGAAGTTATATGTACAGAATCAGTAAGAGGAAGGAATTTCAGGCAATTTATAGGAGATGCACAACGAAAGACTGCAATGCCTCATTTACAACCAGGAATGACATTCCACTTAGAGGCAATGCAACTCACAACTGCCACAATCCTATGGCATTACGTTAGCATGTCACATGATACTTTTAATGATTGAGAAGGACAGTGGCAATGAAATATTTTATAAATACATATGTATGAATGAAATGAACATGAACATCTTGTGGTTGTTGCCTTCCTGTGTGATTAGGGTTCTTATGCAAACGTCCAAACGTTTTCTGCATGAAGACGAAAACAAAAAATGGCCCACTGCTATGCACACTCAAGAAGTCACCTTCTTGCTTAGACATCCTTTCTCAATGATAAGTATACTGGGCAAAAAAACAAAAAGTGATATTCATCTTCAGCTTCGTTTAAGTTGCACATATGACATATTCTATTTCTTTCTTAATTCTTTGTATCTCCCTGTTTCATAAATAATATGCACAGCAGCGAAATCTCACCAGTGAAGATTTATATTTCCTTATGGTCAAAACTGAAAGAAATGTTCTGTATACATAGATTATTTTATCGTTTTGTAGTAAAAACATTTATTAGATAATGAGAGACAAGTTGACCAATTTTAAAGGAATATATCTTTAAGCCTTTGTTCAACAAAACAGAAAAAGGAAAAGGAAATTGTCAAACCTGAGTTCACCTCAGTGAGAGAAAGGTACATGAAGCTAGTTTCAATGGAATGAGCATGTAAGAATACTACCTGTTGTCCCACTGTTTCTCTAGTGGTCGATGGTCAATCACCTGGACTACATGCTGGTCCAGGGGAGATAACTGTGTCCTGAGTACATGGTGGTCAACCAATGTGAGTTTGAGATGAGGAGCAAGTGAAGCAAGATCCACATCATCAGCGAAAGTGAGGAGTTCAGGTGAAATATTGTGTCTAGAAAGGAGGTATGTCACCTCTGTACGGAGGTGATACAGGGCCCGGGGAATGTCAAGGACCGGAATGTACAAGCTGCCAGAGGGACGAGTCTGAAAAAGAGAACATTCAGCTGGTTAGAAGTGGACTGCGCTACCTGGACATACAGGTCATCAAGGATGCCACACTTGAACAATAATGTGTGACACTGTTCAATTAAATCTGCCATTTTACATCTTTTCTTTAGCAAACGTTTTGTACAGACCCAATTAATACATATTCAAAGTGGTCCTTACCTGGTGGAGGTAGAAGGAATACACCAGGGCACTAACAGCTGAGTCCAAGTCACATGCCTCGTTACAAAGCACTATATGAACCTCTCCATAATCTGACACCCTTGCCTGAAACATTCAAGACAACATTGTAGCTCAACTGGATATGCCATAAAGCAACTCAAGAGAGATAATGTAAGGACAAACAACATGGATTAAAAACTTCTCCACTCGGATCGTGAGACGTTTGGATACAGATTCCATAAGGTTTGTCCTCATCTTACTCTCCAACATCCTAAAAAACTTGAACTCAAGAGAGATAACTTCACACAAACTTTCAATTTTGAAACATTTTCTGTACTGAGTACAAGTACTAGATTAAGAATTGAAAACAGCAATCACTCCCATAAACAACTGACCTGTTCAAAGAACTGGTGTTGGGAATACCTACCCTGAACTGTTTGGGCAACCGGTTGTGGGTGTATCAATCACTGACTGTTTGGGGAACTGGTTGTGGGTGTGCTTACCACAGACTCTTTGGGGAACTGGTTGGGGATGTTCCAACCACAGACTGTTTGGGGAACTGGTTGTGGGTGTACCTACCAAGAACTATTTAGGGAAATGATTGACTTGTACCAACCAAGAACTGTTTGGGGAACTGGTTGTGGGTATACGTACAATGACCTTCTTGGGGAACAAGTCAGTTTGAAGAACTGGTTGTGAGTGTACCTACCAAAGCCTGTTGGAAGAACTGGTTGTGAGTGTACCTATCAAAGCCTGTTTAAAGAACTGGTTGTGAGTGTACCTACCACACACTGTATGGGGAACTGGTTGTGGGTGTACCTACCAAGGTCTGTATGGGGAACTAGTTGTGGGTGTACCAACAAACGCCTGTTTGAAAAAAATGGTTGTGGGTGTACCCTCCAAGGTTTGTATGGGGAACTGATTGTGGGTGTACCTACCACTGACTGTATGGGGAACTGATTGTGGGTGTACCTACCAAAGCCTGTATGGGGAACTGGTTGTGTGTGTACCTACCACGGACAGTATGGGGAACTGGTTGTGAGTGTACCTACCACGGACTGTATGGGGAACTGGTTGTGGGTGTACCAACCAAGAACTATTTAGGGAAATGGTTGTGGGTATACGTACAATGACCTTTTTGGGGAACAAGTCGTGGGAATACTTACCATGGACTGTTTGGGGAACTGGTTGTGTACCACGGCCAGTTTGAAGAACTGGTTGTGAGTGTACCTACTAAAGCCTGTTGGAAGAACTGGTTGTGAGTGTACCTACCAAAGCCTGTTTAAAGAACTGGTTGTGAGTGTACCTACCACACACTGTATGGGGACCTGGTTGTGGGTGTACCTACCAGAGACTATTTTACCTACCAAAGCCTGTTTGAAGAACTGGTTGTGGGTGTACCTACCACAGACTGTATGAAGAACTGGTTGTGGGTGTACCTACCAAGGTCTGTATGAGGAACTACTTCTGAGTGTGCCCTCCAAGGCCTGTATGGGGAACTGGTTGTGGGTGTACCTACAATGACCTTTTGGGGGAACAAGTCAGTTTGAAGAACTGGCTGTGAGTGTACCTACCAAAGCCTGTTTGAAGAACTGGCTGTGAGTGTACCTACCAAAGCCTGTTTGAAGAACTACTTGTGAATATACCTACCAAGGCCTGTTGGAAGAACTGGTTGTGAGTGTACCTACCAAGGCCTGTTTGAAGAACTGGTTGTGAGTGTACCTGCCACAAACTGTTTGAAGAATTGGTTGTTGGTGTACCTACCAAAGCCTGTATGGGGAACTGGATGTGGGTGTACCTACCAAGGACTGTATGGGGAACTGGTTGTGAGTGTACCTACCTAAGCTTGTATGGGGAACTGGTTGTGGGTGTACCTACCAAGGCCTGTATGGGGAACTGGTTGTGGGTGTACCTACCAAGGACTATATGGGGAACTGGTTGTGAGTGTACCTACCAAGGCCTGTATGGGGAACTGGTTGTGGGTGTACCTACCAAGGACTGTTTAGGGAACTGGTTGTGAGTGTACCTACCAAGGCCTGTATGGGGAACTGGTTGTGGGTGTACCTACCAAGGCCTGGTACCTACCAAGGCCTGTATGGGGAACTGGTTGTGGGTGTACCTACCAAGGCCAGTATGGGGAACTGGTTGTGGGTGTACCTACCAAGGCCTGTATGGGGAACTGGTTGTGGGTGTACCTACCAAGGCTTGTATGGGGAACTGGTTATGGGTGTACCTACCAAGGCCTGTATGGGGAACTGGTTGTGGGTGTACCTACCAAGGCCTGTATGGGGAACTGGTTGTGGGTGTACCTACCAAGGCTTGTATGGGGAACTGGTTGTGGGTGTACCTACCAAGGTCTGTATGGGGAACTGGTTGTGGGTGTACCTACCAAGGCCTGTATGGGGAACTGATTGTGGTGTACCTACCACGGACTGTATGGGGAACTGGTTGTGGGTGTACCTACCAAGGCCTGTATGGGGAACTGGTTGTGGGTGTACCTACCAAGGCCTGTCTGGATGAGCGGAGGAAGTCCTCCATGCTGTGTGGTGTGTAGGGTCGTCCTTGACTAGTCTCACATCCTCTCTCAGGCACAGCCTATTTTAACAAAAAGTAAATCAAGCTGACATCTTACATGACTTCAAGTGTCACAAGGACAATGCGACATGCAGATAAGTAAAAAATCTGCTGGAAGCAAGAGAGCTAGGCACCAGCAACATGCTCTGAATAACATAGCTTGATGCATGCTCTCTCTGAATAACAAAGCCTCACACATGCTCTGAATGACAGAGCTTCACACATGCTCTGAATGACATAGCCTGGCACATGCTCTGAATGACAAAGCCTGACAGATGCTCTGCATGACAAAGCCTGACACATGCTCAGAATGACACAGCCTAACACACATCCTGAATAACAAAGCCTGACACATGCTCGGAATGACATAACCCGACACAAGCCAATGTCAACCTTCTGATGACTAATTACTGGCTGTCTTGATTCTAGTTGTTAATTTGTCAGCTAGAAGGATGGAAATTACAAAAACTCACATAAATATTGATAAGTCCTAATCAATAAGAATACTTCCCAGCTGTGACTGACAACCTTGATTACATGAAATGATTCTCGCTGAAGACATGATGTGTAACTGCTGGTCAACAACAGTCTGGTATCAGGCGCAGTGTACACTAACCAACAGCCTTAATGATCTTATGCCATGGTTCGACTGCTCAAACCTACTAAAGCCCAAAGAGCCCATGTATCCAAAATGTAAGAAAGACATGGTTTTGATTACCACATGTTACAATATACTTAGAGACTCTGCATCAGCTGTCAGTTACATCTTCATGATGCAAGTGAAATCAGCTCCTCTAACCTTTAGCATGTGCACTTTGCTCTTTGGTAAGTAGAGTTATGCAATTCATGTCAATGGGAATGTATACAGTTCATATTGAACCCACTCTTTCCTGGCAATAAATATTTTCCAGAATTTGTCTTATTATCAAAATGACCCAGGAAAATGACAGCGGAAAAAATGAAGTTATATCCATTGTTGCCAAGTGGTTTCTGAGCCTACAGTAACTAAGTGCATAGTAAGTGATGACAAAAAGGAGCAACAGTATTACATGGAAATATTATTTGCACAAGTCATCCCATCACATTCACTAATTGCCAACTAAAAAGAAAGAGAGAAACTTATGTGAGAAAGGATGAGTGAAAGGCATGAAGATACATGGTAAGAACCATTTATTTATGCAGCAAGTACTCAGTTATGTTGTACGTAGCATATCCTGGAAATCATAATTTTGTTGAACCACACATGCATGATATACACTGGCAGTGTGATTGATAAAACACACATGATTGAGATTTTTAGTGGTTTACAAGTTGAAGGCACATATCAAAATACCAATATCATTAAAAAGGAAAAGTTGCCTTTGGAATACTGCAGAAAATTCAACTGTACAAAGCAGAAGAACACCAGCCTAATCAGACACTGAGAGTGAACAGGTTGGGCAGACATCTGACTGTACAAGCACTGAGTGCTAACAAGCTGGGCAGACATCTGACTGTACAAACACTGAAAGTGAACAGGCTGGGCAGACATCAGACTGTACAAGCACTGAGAGTGAACAGGCTTGGACGATATCTGACTGTTCAAGCACTGAGAGCGAACAGGCTGGGCAGACATCTGACTGTCACAGCACTGATTCCATGGGTTTGTTGTGTCTAGCTGTCATTGTCAAGGAGAAGAAACAAGGATTAAACTGAAAGATCTCAATTACAAAATATAAGAAGTTGTTATCCATAAAGTTTGTCAAGATTGCACTTGACTACTTCCACTTCACCAAGGGTTATTGCACTAAGTGCCTCCAGCTTAAACCTGTTTTATTGTACACAACTGTAAACTGTTAATTTGACAAGCGTTACAACACAAATGCAGTTCATCATTATTAGAGGTGTGATGATACAGAAAATTCACGCATGATACCTATCGCGATATCCTGAAACGATACAATACAATTCGAATTCAATTCACATCACGATATGCTACCTTTTGTTTTTTTCTTCATAAATGTATATTTTCATATCAAGAAATAGTGCATATTTTCACATAACCATTAATTTCTAATGAAACTAACAATTTTAAGGTCTACTATACGTATCAGGATACGAAAAATACTGTCGATTTATTTATCGTCTGACAGAGTATCACGATTATCGACACTACAATATATCATGACAGCTCTAATCATATAATAATGGATTATTAGCCATGGATATTTGCTCTTCCAGGCACTAAGGGCTTTCTTGGCTACGTTTTTTGGCACCTCAGACCCAAACCAATGAACAGCAGTCATTTCATCTACAACTTAATTAACAATATGTTCTGCCAAAGAGAAGTGTTGTATAATGTCATCATTAATATCTTTCACCAATTTGCTCGGGCAATCAGACATTAAATTATTCAGAATCTTATTCTGACTAGCCATGCTAGCTGACTGGATGTTTCATCAAATTCTGTTGGATACCAGACTTAAAGCATTCCAGACAAACCAATATAAATTCAACCTATAGAGTACCAGGATTTTCTGAAAAGCAGCCCACTCAATAAATCGCCAATGAGCGCTTATTTTGTGTGGGTGCAATTATATAGGGTTAAAACATTATTTTCATTACTGCTATTTACAAACAAAATTATTGTTATTTATGTGCTAGGGGTCATTGCTCATTGTAGATGAATATGAATGTGTTTGAAAATAATTGAATATCACTTTTGCTCAGGATATTGTCTCCATTTTGACACACAGATTTTACAGCAATGGTTAAAATAGCCTGATTTAAATGAAAAATCGTAATTTACATTATCCAATGTTAGTGTCAAGTCATTTATATTCATGTATTTAAAGGCACACTGTTTCAAAGCAACATTTCAACTTACCGGTTTGATGTTTTGATGACCTAGAAAGATAGTGGCTTTCAATAAGCCAATCAGATTAGCTGACGCAAAAAGCATTGCATAATTCCAAATATGGGCATATTGTCCAACCCATTTCTAGTACAACATTTGAATGAAAAGCAAACACACATGTGTGTCTCATCAACCAACTGTTTTCACAAATAAATTGTCACTGTAATCATCAGTGCCGGTAAAATTAATTGCGGATTCCGCATCAAAAAAGACTTTATCAAAAGGTACATAATGTATGTTGTATGATCTGTGCGTCCTGCCTTGTAGCGTATGTAAACAACTGCAGGACCTGCAACCCTCATTGTAAGGTTACATTTGATTGGCTGACAAATTTGACAGCAGCATTCTGATCAGATGATTGTCACTTGCTTACAAAATGGCCGATGATCAAGTTTCGGTTTACAAAGAGACAAGACTACTGCCTTGATTTCATGAATTATTGGGCATTATTATTATTTAATATTTTCACTGTCACAACATAAATGGGTATACTGGCAACACATTTTTCAAATAGATAAATAATGTTATGACTACTGCATACTGAATTGTGAAGAATTCATTTTGGCAACATCTTGCGTGCATCCACACAATATCTAAACAACAGTGAGCAGATTTTAGTTCCCGACTACTGAATTATTTTATTTCTAAATTATCACGCAGACGGTCATATGGTCCATTTTTTCCTTCCAATTTTCACAAACTTTCCTTTTAAAGCCCTGGGCGGCTAAGTTCAAGAAAATCCTGGTAAGAGCATGTTTGACAATTTGAATCTTGCGTATTACTGTTTTTGTCACAGGCATTGTCTTAGTAAAGTCGCCACAGTGTAGTTCCCTGTTTAATAATTCACGGGACTACATTTGAGCACTTTGTCAAAACGTATTCATTGGAATGTGAGGCAAATCTTTTTGTGAGATATTGCTGACGACATAAGAAAATCATTGCACAATGCCATTTAGAAAGTGGTCAAATGCAACATAGGTCATATTTGGGATTTCACTTTCTTAGTAAAGTACAAATTCTAGTACTTTTTTGGTTGAGTCCCATCTGGGATTCGAACCCGCACCCTCAGAGTCAAGCACCTAATCGCCAGCACACAAAGTCAGCCGCCTAGCCCACTCACCCACTGAGACTTCCACAAAAATGAAAGTTGGTGCCTGACTGTAAGGGTGCAGGTTCGAATCCCGGATTGGACTCAACCGAAAAAGTACTAGAATTTGTACTTTACTAAGAAAGTGAAATCCCAAATATGACATATGTTGCACAAGAAAATCATATTTTATTTTTTTAGCTATCTCCCTCCCACCGATTTGCATTCGCTAAAAAGTAATTTCTGTGCATCATGCATGACTCAATGTCATTCGAGACAAAGCACTACCACAAACTTCCTGAATGAAGGACGAACACTTCTTGAAGTGTACCTCACATGTAAGTGGGATTCATGCCTCCTACAACAAGCGTGGGTTGCTGAAGACAAATTCAAACCTGGAACTACACAGGTCGTTAAAGCTACAAAAACCTAAAGTGTTCAATGCCTTGTCAGACCAGCCACCAGTTATCCTTACACATACTTTGATGCTACAAGGCATACAAACTATCATGTAAGTTTTGCACATTTTTTAGCTTGAAATATATCTAGATATATTTTCATCATTTAACTGTGCATTATATGTGATTCAACATGGTACGTAACACAGGTTCTGATTGGTCAATGCTATAAATTTTTATGACCACACTGTGGTATGAAACATTGTCCATGGGTCTTATTTGGCAAAGCTGGAACTTACTTAATTTGCACCCAGTTGACGAAAAAAAATTTCATACATCTCTGTATTGAAGAGCCTAGTGCCTTTGGCCAACTCTGAATACAAGATCATAAGTAGGAAGCCCTGGCTGGTGCATAAATCCAGCATGGAGAATAATCAGTCTTTTCCCCTTCCCCAGGATCAGTTTTCCTTGTGATCCATTATTCCAATTGGGTACCCATTGACTGCTGGCAGTATAAGATACATTTACCAAAGTCTCATCAGAATGCTTCAGCTCATATCCAACCTCATGTTTTTTTCCTGAGAAAATGATTTCTCAGACATACAATATCTTCCAACAATTTTCTTGGGTACTCCCTTGCTATTTTTTTAACCTACACCTGAAAGAATGGAAGAGTAGTCATACAGTGTATTTCGTTACTGCTAAATCAATTTGGTTTTCAAGGTGTTTCTGTAATACTTCTAATGACGTATTTGTTTTCTGAGTACAGTTTAGTGATTGCTTGTCTGACCTGGTTGTTCTGGAAGTTGACTTATTTATCAACCTTTGATTCTTTTGATATGCCCCCTTCATGTGTTGTGTTACCATGTCTCTCTTCCATATTCTATGTTCCAATGCCCATATAGAAACTCCCAATGCTTTGAAAGCATTTTTCATACACCTATCGATGGCATAAAACGGAATCCCACTTTCCCACAGATGACATCCTGACCTTGCCATCTTGGTGACGGGGTTAACCTCTGGTCATGTGGACAAGGTGTCCATCCTCGGATCAAAAGGTCCGTCGTTCGAATCCCCATCACAGGACTCAGAAATTTTGTGGCCACTACACAGCCTCAGCACAAAAGAAATCATACACTTTTAGTATCTGCTTTTTCGCCTGTACCTTCATTTCATCAGCAGCACACAGCAGTAACCAAGAAATGACTGTCATCACATGTACCTGTCTTTTCCCGTTGCTGCTGTATGCCCCTTCCACGCAAACTGTCAACAGTCATGTTAATAATGATGATAGTTTCTGAACACCTTTTTCTGTGATGCATGACAATTTCTAATAGTAACAGATGAAAAGGTGTTTGGGAATAGGTTACATCTTGCCTTGTAATATTTATTAACTAATTTTCTAAGCTGAAATATTTAGCAATTGATAGGGAGACTTCCTTGGCAAACATACTAGATCTTCAATTAACTCCTCTTCTACAGGTGGAATGGTTTGGAAAGTGATAAAAAATGACAAATCATAAATTCAACTTGAACAACTCGCAACCAGCTGATGAAACCAACATGCAAGGTTTGTGCCAAACTACAAAAATGTTTTGATGTATGTATTTCCATGATAAAATAAAAGTGCAGTTGCATAAAAGATAATTTGCTACGAAACCAAACTGTTGATTGTGTTAAAGTGAAATTAGTAAAGTAATATTTAGTCAAGTTGGATTTTGAAAGTTCACTTAACCTGTGTCCAGTGGTGTTTGGAAAAAAGTCAACCCCTGCAATATACTTCCAGTCCTAATAATATCTATGTAAGACTCAATAACATGGACATAACACTAGGCAATAGCAATGTGACAGACGGACATTTGTTAATGTCACATCAGCTTTTACGCTGACCAGACTGACTGTGCTTCAAGCATTTACAATAGAGAATGACTCAAATGTAGGTAGACACAGGAAGTAATTCCTGGGATGGTAAACAAACAGTCCCGTAGTTATCGGGTTGGTGATTAATAGGTCTGGGCTGATATGGCGTAAGACTGTTGATGTGTCTGACGCCCTCGTCTGACACTGACATCAGATGAAGCCTGTACCGGTGAACGCCTCCTCTCTTCCGCCAGCTGACCACCGAGTTATTGAAAGTGCAACGGTATCTAGCAGCCACAGCAATCCTATTCGTTTGGCTTATATGTTTTAATGACGATAAAGAAAGCCACACACACCTACCTACTGCTGATTTGTCTGTCATGCAACTCCCAGCGAACACCTTGGTCTGTGAGACTGCCGTTATCTCACAAGGACGAACGTGTTTACAACAACCGGACGTCCAAGGGAAAGCACCGAACTCGTCGTCAGACAAGGACTGCATATTACCAACCTCAGACGAACACGACACGCGCTTTTCAAACACATTTGAAAATAGCATAAATATTTTAGACCAGTTGTTTTAATTATGTCCATATTGGTTTTCGCGCTTCAAATTCAATTACTCAAATAAACTTGCCCAGTAAATTTTGAAGAGGCTAGGCTGAAGCCTAGCTAGATCTAATTACTTTGAAAAAAAGGGTATTGAACAAGCCGACATGCGTATGCGACATATCCTTTATCAGTTCATGATATAATATTCTCCTAGGTATATGTGCACCAATAGGTCATATGTATTTACGCACTGAAAGACCCACCGCACAAACATGCTGGTTACAACATATTTATTAGAATGATATATAGTTTTGTTAATCTGTTAAGTATCAATTCTTTAAATCAGAAGACAAACAATCGTTAGAAAACGAGAACAGACGGGCGAAAGATTCAGCAGTTTCGATCCGACTTCAGAAGCGGTGATTTTGTATTTATTACACATACAACTATAGTCGCTGGCATTGAAAAACATCGCGAGATCGAGCATCTCATCAACGTGAGGGAAGTTGACCTGTACCATAAATTGTGAATAAGTGAGTGAGTGAGTGAGTGAGTTTGTTTTTTCACCGCTTTCACTGCTTTTAGCACCATTCCAAGACTATGGCGGCGGAAATGGGCCTGATTTCACACATGAACCTTTGGTGTGACAATTAAGTGAACGCTTAAACCTCTCAGCTGCCTCACCGCCCTGTTACGTGAATAATGGATTGCTGTTTTCAAATTTGGTGCTTTGACTTTTCTGTTCGTAAATGATAATGTAGTGAATGAATATCTTTTTGGGTTTTGTTTAAAAACAAAACAAAACTGGTGTAATGCCGATGCCATGTAAACTCAACTCAAAACAACACTACACAATCTAACCTTTGAACAGCAATGGCTCTTTTATTCCAGGGATTTCCTTGAAACAGTTTCTTTCTTAGGCTTTATGGCGTCGATTTACTTGTTCTTACCCTGTTTTGTGATATCAAGAAATAGTGATTGATTATTCATCTGTTGACATCATATCAGTAAAGGAATGACCACGAAGTGGCATAATTCTAAATCCTTCGGATCTTCCCAAACAAAAACGAAGATTTCAGACTTGTTTCATTTTCCAGTAATGTGCCTGAAATTGTTATAACATTGTATGAGAGCGAATCGATGTTCACGGCTTTGGGTTTGGCCACCTTGAGTGGAAATGTATTAGAAGGACCTCTAAATGTACCAGTGAAAAGCTGAATTATTATAAGAGCCAACATGCTAGTAGTTTTGAAACAATACATTTATGAACCACTAACAAAAGGATATGAGACTTTGTTGCAAATAGCTAATTAATATGGTAAAAAGGTCAAAATTCACACGTCTATATTCTTCCACACTCTTCCTGCATTTTCTTGTAAAAACGTTTCTGTGACGAATAGAACCAATGAAGTCTGTCGAGAAGCTCCTATAACAAGAGTTCGGTCCTATAACAAGAGTTCGGTCCTATAACAAGAGTTCGGTCCTATAACAAGAGTTCGGTCCGTCTTGGCCGAAAACATTTGGCCGATGCCGAAAACACCTAACATTTCTCTGATTTATTGGGGCTCCATGCCTCTAGGCAGGGGACCTAATGGAATCGCACGGATCATTATTATTTATCATTCCGTAGATTTTTGTACCAAAAATACGGCTTAAAGCAATGTTCTGCATCGCTTACAAAAATCACAAAGATACCCACAGAAGCGAAGATATACCCCTTAAACATCTCTAGGCTTTAGGCCCAATAACGTATGGCAGAAAATTCAAAATTAATCGCAGAAGTTCAAAATATGACAGCAAATACCTCAATAAGTAATTGTTCCAACACATCCAAATCTCTAGTTGCGCAATCGAATTCCCAACAATTAAGTCGCTAAAATGTAACGTTTGACAGTCATTTTTTATTTCAGTTCTTGGCCATGTTCTTCAAACAGTTTTCTGAACACTTTGCTCCCAACATGTGTTGAGCTTGAACCATCATACATAGACATTCCAACTTTCCATAACTGATGGCCAGTAATCTTTGTGCAAATTCTGCACAAAAAGTGCCATGATGTGCCTTCGATGTGGCGTCCATATTGAATGCTTCTTCCGGGCCAGTTCTCTTCATAATTTTTCAAAGACTTCTTCACTGGTTTTTTTTCAAACGCAAGGTGAAAACTGAGAATTATTTTTAAAAAAAACTATTAGGCGTATGTGCCTGACAGTCGAAATCCTGGCGATTCCAGAACAATAATACGTTTGATTGTACGCTCGGGGACAGACGAGCTACAGCCTGCTGTAGACGAACTATTTTTTGTCCAGAACAGCCCATTTATACAAGCCATTCTATTCTCCTAATTTCCTTCGAGACAACCGAGTTTTTATGCTAGTTCAAAGAAATGGGGAATAACTGAACTATAATGACAGAAGGAAGGAAACACCGGTAAAATCGACAGAATTAGATCCCTTGAAAATATCCACATGGGATGCTTGTTTAGCAACCACTAACTGTCCTTATCGTTGTTTTCATAAGGCATTTGGATCAAAATTTCACACACCAGATTTAACATTTGTAGCACCTGTCATATCTCTTGTTGATTAAATAGCTAAAGAGATTAAGTAGCCATTGAAACAGAAGTAGTTGTTGCTAGTTTTATTGGTGGTTATTCAAAACAATCAATTAAACAATATCAGTTCGAGTGTCGAGTCTCAGCAATGACTTTACAACTAGACATGATATGTTAGGTCTATTTTGCACCAGTTTAACCACCGATGAAAGGCGGGTACTAGACAGGACAGGTTCATTTCCAGTATATTATCACATCTATTCTCCCTTTACACCAAATGGAATCTATTTCTCACGGTAGTCAATATTTCTTATTCTTAGCGCTTATGTTCCATATTTGATATAGATATACACGAGGATGTATCCTTAAACTAGCTAAAATGCTTCAGTCAGTAAGCTTCCATTTGAAAAGCTTTTGACTAGCACCATAAATCTGTCAAATCTTAAGTGATGTTATCAACTCAGTAAAGAGGCGAAGTTGCAATGGAACCTACAATCATTATACATTAAGTGTTCCAGCAAAGTCAGCAACTGTATGAAAAGGCACATTTGTCATTATCCCAAACCAAAGTACACAGTCATTTGTATCTAAAACAGTGTTTTACATTTTACGAATGAAACATTTCCTATTACTGGAAGTGGTATGATCCACACAATATTCCAATTTACTATTCTTGAAGAATCAGGTGGCTGATGGTATTCATATTTCCTCTGATTTCATATCACATGATGTAAGTCACTGGAATGGCTCGTTGGAATTGATGTGTTTTTCGTTTTCTATTCACAGATTTCCTATATTTCCCAAAGCAGAATTTTTTCTTTTGAAAGGATAATACAAAGCATTTGTTATAGGTATGCAACTTCTTCATTATTGACACACCACATGGCCAATACCTGCCCTTTTATCAGGTGAAAAGTGAATAGTTACAGAGGTATAATATATATTGAGTCAATCTCAAAAGATGCAGCTTTTTCACGTACCACGATTTAAAACTTCAATATAACAGTCAAATTTTATCATTTTTTAATCTCCTTCATTAGCAATATCTAATCTAGCTTGGGAATTTTTTACCACAAACAAAAGGACCAAACACTTTATATTTTATTCCTTTTTGTAACAAAGGATATGCATTTTGTCATGTATCCGGGTGCAGAAACCTAACATCGGGTGTCTGCTGTGCACGAAATTCCATTTAAGAAGATATTGTTTCTGGGTTGAAAAGAACAGACCTTTTCCCAATTCCTGGTAGATGTTTGTGATTTTCGAGCTGAATTTTGAAGTAAAAAACAATCGTTTTTTTTCTTTTGTATGCAAGAAAAATGTCTTTCTTGTAACAGTTCCATAAAAGTATGATATAATCAGTGATCTCTCATCTTGTGAAAGTGGAACTCCCTATCATGCTCATTAACACCTTCTGGTTGAGAGTGATAAACATGTGGTGTTAAGTTGAAAGAAAATCATGTTGAAAAGGTAAACATGTGCCAGTATTTTGTATCGATGTCTTTTAAGTAACATCAGTTAACAAAAGAAACAAACAATTTGCCAAACATATGTGTTTCTCATTAGGAACCATAAATACAACAAAAGGATGTTGTCTAAAATGGGAAAGGGACTAGTCATTATTTTTTATGAATTTACTTTTACAATTTGTCTCTCATATAACAGTCTTTTCTGTAACAGCTATCTTGTTATTGGAAAGACCATCAGTGTTACTTCAAAGAAACATATCTTGATTAGTCACATATTCTTTTTGTTTTAATGTCAGTGCCATTAACAGATGAATTGTGATAAAGATCTAAGGTTTATATGTTTACACTTTCTCTTCTGAATGCAGCTATATTTATTTGTTTAAAAGGTTGTTATTGGAGAGACGAGTAACTGCAAAGACAATTCAAAACAAATTTGAAAATACCCAATATATCTAATAGGTCTTTGTTCATCTAGATTTGCTATGCGTTCAAATCAGGACCATTAAGTTTATATTTGAAGTAACTATTGATATTTTCCTTAACAATTTGTATGTTTCACATCTTTCAAAAATACCTGTTATTTAAAGGACTTATGTTGTTACTGAAAAGAGAGTTTAATGTAAGTGATCTTTCATTTTTGTTTTCCTGATTTATTCAGATGTGCATTAAGATATGAGACAAAATTACCTTATGCTTAACACAGAAGTCTGTTCTTGAGACTTTGCATGCCCATATCCATTTTAAAGACTGTTATTTGAAAGACAGTGTGTGACTGATAATACTAATTATGACAGTCAGTCTGCAAACAATCAAATCTAAAACAAAAAATCAGTGAAACATTCATTTCTGTATGTTTTTCAGAACTGGCAAGATGGGTATGATATTAATGTTGCTGTATTTGTTACTTTAACAGCTTGGGGGAGATGATCAAAACTTTGACACTTTTGTTAGTAGCAAGCCTGTTTAACAGTTTGAGGCAGATGATCAAAACTTGGATTCTTTTGTTACTTGTGAACCTGTTTGACAGTTTGATAAATTCATGACAATTACTGTCAAACTTCTCGTTAAATACTTTTGCCTGAGTCCCTAAAAGAAACAAATATCAAGATGGTAACTGCTTCTTTAATTGTCGTTTATTTAAAGCAAGGTGTCTACAATTTTTTAATTCGTCTTTGTCTTCTATCAACTTGTTCACATTGACATGCCTTAGGGAAACAAATAAGCAATATATTTTATATATATTGCTCTTTAAGTATGGTAAAAACAATACTTTCAGAAGCTGATTGATATGAACCTAGCTTATCATCAATGCCACTAATATACTCTTATCCTAACTCAAAGACACAACTGAATTGTCTACTCTGTAACGTCATTGTTAGTCAATTACACTTAAAATACTCCTGAATGTAACACGCAAAGAACTCTTGACGATATGAGAGGGGTCAGAGAAAAATGCATCTTTATCAATAGTTTGAAGATTTCTGCATGATCGGCTTGATTTCTCCAAATCAGGACTCTCCATATTCAACACAGCAAACACGGTGTGGTGGTCCGATATAAGTTTTTCCTCAACACGAACACTGCTCATGATATTGTCACTGGACGTTACAAGCTAATCTAATATATGACCTGATCTGTGGGTTGGTTGGCAAATGCACTGTTTAAGACCATGAGAAGACAAAAGTGATTTTATTTTCAGCACATCTGATTTCTTGTTATCATCACAGTGCACATTGAAATCGCCAATGTAAATACTGTTTTCCTTTGGTGAAGATGCCCAAAGACGTGCAAGATCATTGTAGAAATCAGAATGATTAAGTTTGTTTTTGACAGAAGGTGGTGGGCGATATAGACATAAAACCCTTATGGTTGTATTGCAAGATGATATCTTGATATCAAGATGTTCAAAGGAGGTGTAAACATTGGGAGATGTACCCGAATGCACACATGAACCGTTTCTATGGATCACAGCAACACCACCGCCCCTTCCTGTCCGGGCTACATGTTTACATGAATAGCCATTTGCTGTCATATCAGATACTAGACCCTCATCACCACTATCATACAGACATGTTTCAGTCAGAAACAGTATATCCAGATTTTCATCTAGGATCAAGTCTGCAATATCATTGGTTTTGTTTCTCACTGACTGAGAGTTCAACAGGGCATCACGAATGTGCTTACAAGCAGGCTTTGGATGAACAATTATCAAATTCGATTTGTTGACACAAAAAAACATTGAGAAATGTGTATTGTGAGCAAGTGCTTGGCAGATCAAGTGTTTTTAAAACCAATTTTTTTTAGCTTGGGTGATACTGTTTTAAGTATACATATTTTCAGATGAATCTTAATGTGAATGTTCTTATAAGGTATAAGGAATGTTCTTATAATTCTACAGGTTTCATACTTTTGTTTATCAGCAACTAATTTACTATTGTTTGTATTAAATTAGAGAGTTGTACATAAAATGGTCTGTATTCCACATGCACCTCACTTCCACCATGGATAACCAAGTAGAGCATGTTATGTCGCAGAGAGGTGTCAAGAAGGTTCATTTCAGGGGATATCGGTATATTAGACACAAAGATCTGAAGAATGGAGTTGTCAGCTACCACCAGTGTGGTCCTGCATGAACACACACACGCGCCTGACCAGATCTTATCAGAGGTGTGTTGTATTGTGTACACACATGCGTAAGTGATAAAAATAAATAAAATAAATAAATAAAATACACACATCTTCAATTTTTCATGGAATTTAGATTTATAATACAATTATACTTTATCATTTTGTTATTTTAGCTGCAGAAAACCAGGGCGTTCATCAAGGAAAAGGCAGAGACTTCAGAGGAAACTGCACAACAGATCCTGACTGCAGCAGCCATGTCAGCATCAGACGGTGCCAGTGCCATGGCGTCCGCTGTACCCAGCCTGTGTCGAAATGTACGACGTCAGAGGCGGAGAGTTGATGGATTACTTCCTGAACCTACGACTCCAGCCACTATGATCATCCCAGACAAGTACAAGTTGACTGGAGCAGGAGATACCTTCCCTCAGTTTGACGGTGGAGAAGACAATCCCAACCGCATCTTGATCTTCTCTATGGCACGAAATCTCGACCTTTTGTCAAGATCATCTCATTGGTTTGCTGATGGACCTTTTAAGACTGTACCTGACTTGTATTATCAGCTCTTCACGATCCACTACATGACAGCTGATGCTGTTGTACCATGTGTGTCTGCGCTTTTGCCAAACAAACAGGAGGTGACGTACAGGGAAGTGTTTTCCCGAGTGAAGGACCTTAGGGATTGTACTCCTGTTTCATTCTTGCTGGACTACGAGAGAGCCATCTGAATTGCAGCTGCGACAGAGTTTCCAGATGTTGACATCAAGGGATGGTTTTACCATTTGAGCCAGAATGTCTACAGGCGGATACAGTTCAGGTCTGCAAGCAGATTATTCAACATCAACTGAACTCCAAACTCTGTCAAGAATGATTCCAGCCTTAGCGTTCATTCCAGAAGACGACTCCCCCAACAGACGGTGTCTAGACTTCTTGCAAAGTGTTGCCCACAATATTTAAATGTAGAGAACTTGAGGTCACGATACATGCAAACATGGCAATATCATGGCAAACATGGCAAACATAATATCAGTATGTCAAGAAGAAGGCAATAGTTCATGTTTGTTTTATATGGAATATTGTTGGGGTACATATGTTAAAATAAATAAATGTTGAAACTGAACTATGTTCTTCATGCTACTTTTATTCATCGAATATAGTACTTCTATTGTACACCGGGTTTGCTATCAGTTTCCTGAGCTTATCTTCCTCATTCGACCTGACTAGCTTCACACTGACATGTTTTCGTAAATTCTCCATCGCTTTACCAAATACAGAGTTGTTCATGAGTTTGTACAGATTTTTCTCGAAGTCGTTAGTGGCCAACTTTCTCAAGTTTGTGTTCGTGTTCATCCTGATGTATGGGTCCAACCATGGGCTTTGATTGAAATTCAGTATTCTATGTACTTTAGGCAGCTTCATACCCAGCAGTGGACACACCTGTAAATTACGACAGCTAACTATACACCTGGAAATTAATCAAGCAACACCCCAATTTTTTCTATTGGAGCAACTTTGAAGTGTTCTGACAATCAAAATATGCCGGGTTGATATAGTTTGACACTTTTTTATTCAACAGACGATCTCTGACAAACAACTTAAAGGGAAAAAGTATCAAGACTTTGCTTTATTGCAACGAAATCCAAATTCTTACAACTGTCTTAAATTCATGAAAAAATGGACACAATTTACTATTCATCCACAGACGTTGTTGTCAGGTGTATTAACACAAATGTCACATGGAAAGAAAGAACAGTCATCTGAGAGTCTGCACACCGACTTTCATCAATATCTAGTGTGTCCTCCCTGCGCACGCACCACCGATTCCAGACGCCTCCTCATTCCTTGGATGAGTCTCCGGATCTGATTCTGGGGGATCCTGTTCCACTCCTCATGCAGGGCAGCCGTCAATTCGTTGAGATTATGGACTGGTGGGTCTCTCTGCCTCACACGACGGCCAATAAAGTCCCACAAATGTTCAATGGGGTTGAGGTCAGGGCTCATGGCAGGCCATGGAATTCTGTCAATTGCATTTTGCCGCAAAAAATCATTTACAGCATGCGCCCTGTGAGGTCTAGCATTGTCGTCCATAAATATGGGTCTCGTTGCCAGAGGATGGTTCTCAAAATGAGGTACCACAGCCCTGTCAAGAACCTCCTGTTGGTAACGAACACCGTTAAGGTTGCCACGGATGGTAATGATATCCAACTTGCAGTTCATGGAAATGCACCCCCATACCATAACGGAACCTCCCCCAAAGGCCACAGTCTCCTGGATGTTCCGTGGAGCCATTGCTGTGTTCCTCTGCCTCCAGACCCGAGTACGACCGTCCACCATGTGCAGCAAGAACCGGCTCTCATCTGAGAAATGGACCTTCCTCCAAGAGGCAATGTTCCAGTGCAAACGGTCATTACACCAGGCCAGTCGGGCTGCCTTATGGGCTGGAGACAGTCTGGGTCGCTTGATTGGCCTCCTTGCCCGGTATCCTGCAGCTTTCAGACGATTCCGAACAGTCCTGTTCGAGATGGGTCTCCCTGGAAGCCACTCCTGTCTCAACCGAGAGCTCGAGTCGAAGGACCTGCGCCGTACAAGTCTCAGTAAAGCTCTGTCCTCCCGGACTGTGGTCTTCCTGGGTCTTCCTGGTCTAGGCAGGTCTTTAACTTCATTAGTGGCCCGGTATTTTTTCAAAAGTTTTGAAATTATGGAATGATGTCGTCCGATTTGAGTCCCGATTTGTCTTAGAGACATACCAGCATTCCTCATGCCGATTATTTGCCAACGAGTGGCCTCTGATAATTTCCTACGTGCCATGACATTGAAATGAATGAAAAACCGAATGCAATCGACAACCTGCGCTTGTAAACACCCCAGGGAAAAAGTGCATTTTTCGAAAGTTGAGGTTAAAGCAATGCACGTGCTCTGTGCAAGCTTCACGCGCGTCATATCAACCCATGAAAAGCTCATGCTGTATGTCAATACATCAAAATTGAATAATCAATCATCAAAATTACTTCGTTAAACTTTGTTAAGTTTTTATGTGTCTTTGAATTTGGTGTTGCTTAATTAATTTCCATATGTATATATACATTCTTTTATTCATCAAATTCAGTACCAATTTTTCTACATTTGCTGGTGGACCATACATTAGATTATCATTCAGACATCCAGTTGCGATTAACCCTCAACCGTTCGGGTGTTAGTGGGTAACTATTGTGAGACTGATGTAATTCTACTGGGTATAGTCCACTTCGAATACATAACCCTCATTTGAATCCGGAGCTATACTCATCACATCCCCCATAACTCCCGACTGGACCCATTCGAATCTCCCTGTCGGTAGATATTGACCCATAGCCCAGCCATATAGGTTGTTAGCATCCAGGTATAGTAGGTGGTTTGAAGGCTTATTAGACTTCAACATACTTGTTGTTAGCTTTAGCATAACATTTTGATACCATAGAAATACCACTGTGTAACTCTTTCTCAACAAACAGATGCATATCGTAATCCTATTTTCTTAAGGCATCCCACGATAGCCCAGGGCTGGAATAATACCATGCAGGGTCCAAACTATATTGCTTTGAACATGTTTTCCTGAATATCTCAAACACATCTGCCAGCAACAACACATCCGTTTTCAAATATAAATCATAATAATGACTTAGATTCTTACAGCCTAGTTGTTCCCACACATTTTTTGCGTGTTCGCAATCGTCTTGTGAGACAGACGTGTCTGACAGTTTGCTATAGAAGCAGTCAATGGGAGGTAACTCTGTCTCATTAAACTTATACCAGTCGTCCACATATTCATACGGGTAAATACCCTTACGTAGCAGCAAAGCTCTAGTTTTCTCTTCTGTTAGTCTTCTGAGTTATTTGCCTTGGCCAAACTGTCTAGCGATGACAACAGAAACTGAACACCATCTATAAATCCCAACCCGTTTAGCAAAAAATCATATCTCTCCATATTGTTTGGGATACAGGATATGTTGCCTTCTACCTTTGAAATAGCTTGCATAATTAAGTGTGAATCATTCCCTCATAAATTGTGAAACACCACTGGGATATGAATAAGCTTTAGATTACACTGATTGTGAGGCGCATCTCTGTATTTCCCTGTCACATGACAGGAGGACCACATACCCAAACCCACACGCCTCTTGTTCTTGATTTTTCTGAGTGAAGCTTTTATCAGGGGATGGAGCCACCGTATTGATTGGTTTAATGATAGCTTCGAAGTCGGCGTAGATAATGTATGGTACTGGCATCTGCTTTTTTTGGCTGATAAACTTCAAGATATTGTTGTTTTCAGTCAGCATATCTACCCGTATTTGCTGTCTCCCCTACACCTCAACAATCATCCCTGTGTGAATCCAGCAGATTGGCCCTAGAAAATCCGTGAAGGCACCTTTCACAAAAGTGTTTCTTTTCCCTGTGTTTTGACTGGCTGTACACCAAGCGACTGAAATGTGTTATCGGTATGTAGTGGTATTGTTCACCTTCCTGTATTAGAAATATATTAGTTGTTTTTCTACCCTCCTTATACAATAAAGGACTTATCCTGTAGACTATATGTTTATTCCCTTCATGCCCGAATAATACTTATAGCCAAATCTGGATTCTTGTTTTTCTATTTTTGTGCACTGGGAGCTTGGGGTTGGTTCATCTATACCATCCCAAATAATGTCATCATCTTCCGGATAACTGGAAAGTCAGCATGGATTTATCTTAGCTGGAAATTTTATAACCCTTAACAACATCTTCATACAATTTTCCCCTTGAATATGTGGAATATTAATCGTAGCATGTTTGTCTGTGAAATGTTTAGGAGTTGTGATTACACGATGCCATTTAGAAAGTGGTCAAATGCAACATATGTCATATTTGGGATTTCACTTTCTCAGTAAAGTACAAATTCTAGTACTTCTTTTGGTTGAGTCCCAGTACTTCTAGTCTAGTACTTCTTTTGGGTTAGGCGGCTGACTTTGTGTGCTGGCGATTAGGTGCCTGACTCTGAGGGTGCGGGTTCGAATCCCGGATGGGACTCAACCAAAAGAAGTACTAGAATTTGTACTTTACTGAGAAAGTGAAATCCCAAATATGACATATGTTGTTTAGGAGTTGGTAATGATTTCCCTCCTTTCAATGGTTTATAGTTTGCTATATCCAGGTAGATCATAATTATTATCTCAACAACCCAACCAATTAGTGTAACCTTCTAGTGTTCTCTAATTTTTTTCGATTGACCTGTCAATAGAAGAGTTGATAGTATATGGTTGTGTTGTAACTTCCTGATTACTTCTTAAGTAAACAACAGTGTAATCAGTAGCACCATCCATCTGTTGTTTCTCTAGTGTCATCTTTAATGTTAGTTAAAATTTAATACCTCTTAAATCATTAAGTTCTTCATTCACTTTACCAAATACCAATTGTTTTATATCTTGAAACTCTATGTTTCTTTGAACTTCCATCTTCCACCCTCTCAAATATTTTCCGATAGCACGCTCAGTAGGCGTGAATTGTAATTCTATAGGAGCTTGTTCCTTTAGTAATTCAATAAGCTCAGACTTCCTCCTTGAGCACTTGCCTTTTTAAATTTTTTGTAGTAGGAAGTTTTTGATAGCTTAGCCCTAATAAAGTTAGTAATTCAGACTTCCTCATATGAGAATACCACCCGTTTCAACTCACGTCTGGTAGCCATGTCACAGGGTTCATACCATATGTGAACCATTTCTCTAATTGGTTGTCACTTTATCGATTGCGCGTGCACTGTGTGACCCAGCCCTCAGCCAGACAGTATCGATTGATTCACATTTAGACATTTGTTTAGTCTAGTGAATAGGCCAGCCCACAGCGCAGTCGGCTGCTCACTGTGGGCTTGTGTGAAGGGAGACGGGTTGTGTCTTTTTGTTTCGGAGTTTTTTGAAAGGGGGTCTAGATCTATGTTATTGATAAGTATAAGGCTTATAGTTGAAGTGATTTAGAAACCCCATTGTTTATAGTACTCACTTTGACACATGGACGGATACCTCCATTGTCATCTGCAAGTTCGGCACAGTTCCGATGACAATGGACATATCCGATGTGGTCAAACATTGCATCCAATCATCCATTGATGACGTTTTGGAATGGATGCTCAGTAAACTGAAATTGAACACTGAAAAAACTGAACTTATGCCAGTTGGTGTACCTGACCGTCTAAAACTCATTAAAGATGAGTCAGCCGTGGTAGGAGAGAGTGATATTCCCTTCCAGCCTTGTGTGAAGTACCAAGGAGTGCACCTAGATCAATCACTAACTCTCCATAACCACATCACCAGTGTATCACGTGCTTGCGTCCTTGAGATGCTTCGACCATATCTCACTGAAGATTCAGCAGTCAGTCTTGTAAGTTGCTTTTGTCATTTCAAGGTTGGACTACTGCAATTCAGTTTCCTTTGGTCTCCATCTGGTCTCTTACACAATGTATATTGCTTACAAAAGATATTTGCTTGCTATAACACACTTTCACAAATCCCAATCATGAAATAGATGAGTATTGCAAATGCACTTATAATATAATCTCTGTGTTATTGCACCTGAATAGATTATGAAAGATGACCAGAAGGTGAAGAACTCGCTATTGCTACATGTAGAATATACATTGTATTTTGTGATTTCATAGTATTTTGCTATCTCCCTTCCTACATGGTTAAAATATGGGACTTGTTGTTTTGTTTTGTTTTGTGTGTATATATTGCCTGTTTCACTACAAGACATATTGCATTTGAAGAGTTATTGTTTCTTCCTTTAAACCCGAGTAGAATATTTTCTGGTGTAAACTCAGTTTTGCCGTCAGTTCCAGTCTTAAGCCAGCTGGCCAGGTTCTCCCAAATCTTTCTAACATGACAGCAACCGTAAAACAGATGGATAATTGTTTATGGTTCTTTCCAACAAAATGTACACATAGGTGTGTCATTTAGTCTAATTCTATTTAAGAAAATGTTTGTAAGTATAATATCATATAGCATCCTCATCTGTAACCATTTCAAAGTACTACATTTTGTACATCGATTTGACATAATGTATATGTTTCGTAACATTGTGTTATCATATTCTATTTCAAAGACCCTTTCCCACTTTTTATGTGCATATGATTTGTTATAGTTTGGATCTAGTAATGAGGTATACAACGTTTTGATGCCGTTAACCTTCAAATTTAATTTGGATATGTTAAAAGGTAGTATTGGAGAAAATGGTATTGTTATGGGAAGGGAAATGTGTCTTTTCTTTAAACAGGCTGTTGTGGAAGATTTGATACTGTAATATCTTAAGATATTTATTCTGACTCGATATATTTTTTGCAGCTCTTTATGAGTGTAAAATTCTCCTGTAGTGAGGTAAAATAGATCATAGATAAAGTGCATTCCTGCACTGTACCATGTTTTTTATAAAAAGTGACATGTTGCCTACTTTTAACATGTAATTAAACCAAATACTTTGACTTAATATATCCCTTAAATTTAGATTCTTGTATTGTTTTCGTAAATAAAATCCCCATGCAGAGATGACATCTCGCCAAAAGGGGTTTCTTATGTAAGGTTTTATGTGTTTTCCCATATATTCAGGGTCTGCTAACCAAAGTCTCTTGTAGGTAATTATACAATTTTCAACTAGTGCTTTCCATTTACAGGTACTTGAGTATAGTCTCTTTATCCATGATATTTTACATGCATAAATAATGTTCTTAATAAGTGGAACACTAATTCCTCCGTACTTAGGTGGTATAGCGAATACATCCCTTCTAATTTTATCAGGTTTATTTTTCCAAACAAATTTGAAACATACTTGTTGCAATTTATTTATTTATTCATCTGGGGGTGATGGAATTGAAGAAAATAAATGATTGAATTTTTCTAGTAGTAGTGACTTCAAAATAACATTTCTCCCAATGGGGGTAAGTGTTCTTGTTGACCATAACTTCATCTGTTGACCGCCAATCTAAATGCCAGTCTTTACAGAGTTTATATCCACATCTTTTTAAAGAACCTAGCCAGTTCAATCTTGGTTTGTCTTCATTAATTTTTAATCCAGAGAACCTTGCAAAGAAAGATAAAGTATTCAGTAAGGCATATAGACTACTCTCTGTGCCATCCAAAGGTAGGGAAGTATCATCGGCAAATTGTGCATGTACATATTCAATACTTCCTTTTTAAATACCTTTTATATTTTTATTGTTTCTAATAAGCATAGCCAAAATGTCTGCACATAAGATAAAAATATATGGTGATACAGGATCTCCTTGACGACAGCCCCTAGCTATAGTGAAAAAAGTGCTGACGTTTGGTCTCCATCTTGATGAGATTTCTCAACTCAAGCGAATGCAGCACAGTGCAGCTCGTCTTGTGATGAAGAGACGAAAGCATAATCATGTAACTCCCATGCTGCAGCATCTGCATTGGCTGCCTCTCGCATTTCGGTGCAAATACAAGATTGCAACACTTGTGTTTCACCATTGTAATGGTTCACTACCGCCATATCTGTCCAGAGGACTTTCTACATACAAGGCTCCACAAACTCTCCGTTCTTCCAGTGAGAAACTGTAGAAGTCCCAAAATACAACTTTAAGGCAGCATTACAGCACTCTTTCAAATACAGTACGCCGTCAGTTTCAAACGCTCTTCCAAATGAACGCAATTCCCCTTCTCTAAATTCATTCAAGACTGTTTTAAAAACATTCTTATTTAAACAGGCTTTCCCTTAATATGTACTTTTCCATCCAATCTTTGTGAGAGAAATGTGCAAAGAGTCCTTTCGGAGATTAGCGTTATATAAATGCTATCTATTTTTTTTTTCCAGATTAAGATAGAAATGCAGCAGAGAGGGTTCGAGTGATCCTGGCACAGTCAAGCTGGTAAAGATCATCATCGACTCAGGGCCCCCGCCCCATCTACACGCAGCCCAGACAGTGAATAAGACTTCTCCCAGGAAGCACTGCCTAGTCGAACCCACCAAGAACTTTTTGGAGAATATGGAGGCTGCCAACACTGCAGCCTTCTGCATTACCCAGAATGTTAGAAGGGCTGTGCTCCCAGTGGAGAACCCGGACACTCTCTTGATCTGTGCAAAGAGATCAGGAGCTACCACACCAATGGCACCGAGAACAATGGGGGGCCTGACAACAGTGTACTTGTTGTGCAAGTAAGACATTTCAAAGGCGAGATCCGCATATTTTTCGTGCTTTTTCTGAATCTTGCCAATCACAATGCTCTCAAAAGGGACAGAAAATTCAATAATATAAATAATATCATTGGCTTTATAAAAAGGGACAAGATCAGGTTTGTTGATCAGGCTGTATATAGGCCTATTCCAGAGAAGTTTGAAAGCATCATTTTCCAGGACGCCCTGGACATGTTCAGGGTCATACCATGGATGGACCTTGGGCTCAAAGCCACAGGCATGGCGGAGACGATAATAAAAGCAGAGAGATATGCCATCATGTCTCTTAAGATATGCTGTTTGTCCCAACGAAGGTCACCCACTGACAAGGTGTGAATTCATTGCATAATCGACATTTCATGTTAACATTTCGATTAAGAATCACTTTCTGGCAACTGAGAGTGGGAAATGACTGATTCTGAGCAGCAAACAGGAAGCCCTCAGTTTCACATTTGAGACCAACCGACTTCATCCAAACTGAAAGAGTTGGTTGGATTGCTGTTTTGTTCCACACACTGCTTGTACACACGATGCAATGGCTTCTCACACCGCTTCACCACAAATGACCGATTCAGGGCAGACTTGGTGAAGGACGCCATCTGGTTTACTCCCATTGGTGTACTGCCCAGCAGTACATCACCACCACCAAAATCAACCTCAAATTTCAGATTGTGCCCAACAACCTTGGCACGCTTAAAGTAGCTGTGGAATTCCTTGTTTTCATTGTGTGTCTTGACATGCATCACCAGGGGATCATTCGATAAATAAATATGTGCAAAGGTACACAATAAAATTCTATCATGAAGAGCCTCCACATTAATCAAAACCCAACCTTTAGAACTGAATGGCATATATAAACGTTTAAGGGAGGAATGAGGGTGGTGTGCTCTGTTATCAGACATGATCCACCTGGTTAGGCGGTCAAGATTCTGGATGTCTTGTTTTGTCCAGTCAACTACTCCAAATAAATAGGAGAGGACTCACACAACAAAAGTATTGGTGGCTTTGACCTTTTTTGAGCATTTAACGCTGAGCTCCAGATTTTCTTTACACGAGATTTATGCTTTGCCCGAAGTTTATCTGGAATCTGGGCATTCTGGAGCTTGTCTCGAACTTCCATTCCAAGATAGATGTAGGTCTGATCTCCCCCTCCTTGTAACCTGCCTGATTCATCATTACTTACCTTGCCACGTTTCAAAAGAAGAGTATTACATTTGTCGAGTCCAAATGTCATGCCAATATCATTAGAAAAGGACTCGACAAGGAGAACCTGTTCTTTCAAATTGGTATCTCCTTTGGCAAGGAGCTCGATGTCATCCACGTAGAGGAGATGAGTAAGAGGTGTTGGGATCTGTGCTGAGGAGTTCCTGGATGGTAACCCTCCTCCCCATTGAGCAGAAAATTCAAAGGAGACAAAAAAAGCAAGGGACTTTAGGAGTCCCCCTGAAATATTCCCGTTCTGACTGGAATAGATTCCAAAGTCTGCATCTGCCCTTGCGAGTACATCTTAAGTTGAGTCGACCAGCAACTCATTAAAACTTGAGTAAATCAAGGAATCACTCAGGGAGGTCAATACACAATACACTAAAGAGACTTCAGAATCCATTCGTGAGGGACAGAGTCGTATACTTTCTTGTCAATCTAGCACACGGAGAGGTTGCGGCGATACGTTTTAGCCTCTTCCAAAATCATTTTCTGTGCAAGATGTTGATTCCTGCACCCCCAACATCCCTTTCTCGCTCTCCTCTTCCTCCCACTTTCCTCCCCTCCTCAAACACCCTGTGAATAATTTGTATTCAAATAATAAGTATTCAAACATGTGATAGAGCGGACGTTTTTGGGATCAGTCAAGTCGCCTTTTTTGGGAAGGAGTATTGTGTGACCTTTGCAGAACCATGGAGGAACATCACCTGTGTCCACATGAGAGTTAAAACAGTGAAGTAATGGTGTTCGGACACAAGGGAACAGTTTCCAATACCTGTTTTGAATGCCATTGGGCCCTGGAGCTGTATTAGATTTGGACTTTTTAATGACAAGTTTCAGGCAATCTGGTGAGGTGTAACAGACAAACAACCTAGTTACTTTCTCATGCATTGCATGGTCATAATCACTGACCCATGGTGCCTCCAGGTTACAGTCACCGGGTACAGACCACAACTGTTTCCAGAACATTTCAATGGCATCCATGGGAAGTCGTTTATCGTTATCACCTTCGCCGCTTGTTTTAAGTTGCCTGTAGAATTGTTTTTCATTGTTTCTCAAGAGTTTACTTTGTTTTATGAATTTGTTTTTCTTTTCCCATTTGTTCTTTCTTTCAGTTCAAACTTGTAGTTTTGCCTTAAGGGAATCGACAATTTGGAGAAGTACCTTTTCTTTTGTTGGCTTGTACTGTGATTTTAATTTTCTCCAAATTTCCTTTTGTCTTTTTAACATGATCTAAATTTTAGGCACAGTTATATCCAGGAAATATATTTTCTAGTTTCTCTTAATTTTACTTGGAACCGGTTTACCTTTGGTTTATTGTTCTTAGCAGTAGAAGACTTTCCTCCAAAACTTGTGTGAAGTTCCTCCAAGGTTCGAGCGGCAGCATAGACACAGCAATTAACTTCATGTAATGAACAGTCAGCAGAAAGTTTCATAGAAATAATGTCATTTAATATACTCATGGAAAAATTTGAGGGAACGCATGTTTCTTTGGGCAATTCAATATTTCTGTTTACTAACTTCAGCGTCGTGTATTATCGTTTTCGTGAAGAGCAGTTCACTCAAACTCACCATAATGCTTTCCATGCATGTGCACTACATGCTCCTAAAGTTACATGCACTTAGATTTACACGTGACGTGTATGTGCACTGTCAAACACAACGGTTAAAAACATTGTTAACATGGCGAGACGGTACTTAACTTTGGCACAGAAATGGGAGGCAACTGGCACGGTTAATGGTGGAAGCTCATTAGGACAGGTTGCAACAACTTTTCACAAATCTGTTAGCGTGATATCCAGACTTTGGAATCTCTATAGAGCGACTGGTGACGTCAAAACGAGGCGTGGTCGGGGACGGAAAAAGAAAATCACCCCACGGGATGACCGGACTCTACTCCTTATTGCTCTGCGAGACAGGTTCAAATCCTCCTCCAAAATCAATACGGAATTCAGGCGAAGAACAAACGTCAGAATTTGTTCACGTACAGTGCGTAATCGTCTTAAATCGGCTGGTCTAAAATGCCGCAGTCCATTGGCTAGAATCAACATGACTGAGCAACACAAGCGCTTGAGACTGCAGTGGGCACGGAACCGTGGAGGAAGAACCGTACGTCAATGGAGAAACACCATGTTTAGTGATGAGAGCAGGTACACACTTGACCATAATGACGGTCGAATTCGAGTTTGGAGCCGCGTTGGGGAACGTCACAGTGCCACCATTAAACAGCATGATCATTTTGGAGGGGCTCTGTTATGGTGTGGGGCGGGTTTCCCTTTAACCACAAAACAGATCTTGTGCGTGTTGATGGCAGGATAACAGGTGTACGATATCGTGATGAGATCTTGAACCCGACTGTGATCCCTTTTGCGCGTACAGCAGGTCGAATGTTCGAGTTCCAGCATGACCATGTCCGCCCTCACATCGCTCATGTTTGTCGGGACAGACTGAGGGCTGCAGGTGTCCGGGTGTTGCAATGGCCGGGTAAAAGTCCTGATCTTAACCCCATCGAACATCTTTGGGATGTTCTTGGCCGCAATGTTCGGGACAGACCTGTTCAACCCAACAATCTAGATGAACTTTTCGTGACTCTCCAGGAAGAATGGCGTAGAATTCCGATTGGTACCATCCGTACACTCATTCGCAGCATGCCACGATGATGCCAAGCAGTTCTCCAGAGACATGGGGGACACACTCGATATTGATTTTCATCACTTGACATAAGCCTTTTCATCTGTATGAACTTTTCTCTTACTGTTTCAAAGATTAAAAGTCACGGCTATTTCATGCGTTCCCTTAAATTTTTCCATGAGTATAAATCAATTTCATTTTGAGGAAATGACAGGCTGGTTTGTTTGATTGGCCTCCGTTGTAATGATGCCATGATACTGTGCAAGAAAGCATAGAATCTTGGCATTAGTTAATCCCAACGAAAAATACATGGACACTATCCCTGCTTTGGTCCTTTGTCATCTGCAAGTTCGGCACAGTCCATGTAAAGGAAAGATTGAAATGCATACGATGAACATAGAACATTTCACTTGAATACTAATCATCTAGAACTTTCAAGATACTATATTGAATTTTCAAGGTACTAAGTTAAATGTTCAATATTCTTACTTGAATATTCAACAAAGGTAGGTTTAATTTTCAAGATAGTAAGTTGAATCTTCAAGATACCGAGTTGAATATTCAATGTATTTACTTGAATATTCAACAAAGTTAAGTTGAATATATTTTCAAGATGGGATGTTGAATTTTCAAGAGACTAGTTTGAATTTTCAAGATAGTAAGTTGAAGTTTCAAGATAGGATGTTGAATTTTCAAAATACTATTTGAATTATCAAGATAGCAAGTTGACTTTTCAACGTGCTAAGTTGAATTTTCAAGATACAAGATGCCGAATAATAGCGAAGCGTGGCCTTAATAGATTTCCGTACTTCCGTAGTGTATAAGATCGTCAGAAGTAGTCTGTACATAAACAAGTAAATAATCTATACTCGTTACAAGAACATGTTGATTGTGATAAGCAGACTCTTTCACAGAGAAAACTCAGTGTTTGCTTTATTGACACCTATATGTCTGCCTGCCTGTCTGCCAGTGACAATACGCAATGCACAACTTCAATAATTGACCATTTGCAATTTGAAATTACATGTAACACCTATCGGGCTTACAAGCCTTAAACAAAGAACCGGCTAAGCGTATCGGCAAAGGGGAGGTAAGCCCAAGTACAAAATATTGTACTTTTAATTTGCAATTGTACACTTATAATGTTTTTTTATTTGGGTTTTTTTTCCACAATCTCCAATGCATTTCATACATACTGAGTCAAAAAAGAAACTTCACAAAATGTAATTTTTATGAATAATGAATACTTTTTCCCTGATGATACATCTATGTAACCGAAATGGGATCCCTATCTTTCGACTCTAGATAAGAGGTAGCAAAACTCACTCAAATCCATTCATGCGTAGTGCCAAATTAGGTTTTGCACATGCACTCGATCACGTGATCTTCACATCGAAGTTTTCTTCATTTGTACGTGTTTGCATTGGGCTCAAGAACTGAAAAAACAACAACACTTTTTAACCACAGTTCTAACAGTACTTTAAATGCCACGATTGTCAAATGTGCAACATGCACGTGCCGTTGGCATGTTGCAAGCGGGAAGATCAGTTGTTGACGTCACAAGAGCAATGTGATGCAGCCGCCATACTGTGTATGACTTGCGAGGTCGTCTACAACAAACTAGTACCACTTCTGATCGACCATGATCGGGCCGTCCACGGTTGTGGCCTGCGAATATCCATTCTCGACGTCCATATCGTGGGCCAGTATTGACGCCGTTTTATCAACGTTAGCGTCTGCTGTGGGCCCAACGTCACCTCCGATGGACCAAGAGAGACTGCAATCGAGTCGTCTTTAGCGATGAATCCGGGTTTACCCTCTGATTCGCGGAATAGAGTCTGAAGACGACGTCGTGAACGGTATACCAAATGTTGTGTTCAGGAAGTCGACAGATTCGGGGACGGAAGTTGCATGGTGTGGGGTGCTTCCTGTGGGAACAACTGTTCCCGACTTCTGGTCACCCGTGGAAACCTCACAGCTGCTGCTTACTGTGACCAGGTGCTCACCCCTGAACTCGTTCTTTTCATGGCCCAGGTCGGCAGTCCCTGCATGATTGACACGAAATTTCCTTCAAAACGGTGGAATCAACGTCATGGACCGGCCATTGAGGTCCCCTAGCCTTAATCCAATAGAGCACGTTTGGGGTGCACTTAGGAGAAGGTCTTAGTCTTAGGAACCTACCTCAGAATTTGCAGGAACTTGTTGCTACCTTGCAAAGCAATGGCACAGAATCCCCAAGCATGTGTTCACAAGCATCAGGTAGTCGATGAGGTGACGGTCTTTGGCTGTGGTGAATGCGCGGGGCGACCTTACACAATATTGAACTGAGAAATTTCGAGCTCTTATTCTTGAGACTTGACATTCTGTATACCCATGTTTTGGAACAGCGGTGTAGCCTAAAGGAACTGATCAGTGTATCTAGTACATCACACAGATCTCAGTAATGAAATAATAACGATTCAACCATATTACCATCTCATGTTCTTTTATTGTGCCCTGAAGAAAGAATGTGAAGTTTCTTTTTAGACTCAGAATATCATGAACGAGTGATAACTGTCTTATAATTATGTCTGATTTTGGGGTTGTGACCTTTAAGCAATGTACTTTCTTCAAATACTACGTTTTGAGACTCAATAAAGAGGTATTTAGGTAGGGAGAATAGTAATTTGTGGTTGTAAACACAAAACAGTATACGTGTGTTAGGTTAAAACTGATTTTAAACCCCGGCTTAAGTCGTGCCGAATAGAGGCGACACTTTTGATTGAGGATATATTGACAGTGGAGCGAGAAAGAGGCTTTACTTTAAGGGGCCAGTTTTCTTTCCATGTTGCATTTGATAACGTTATAAAGAAGTATTTAGGTGGACATGACACCAATCTACATATGGATTTAATTACGATTTACATTTTGATGGCTTGAGCCAAGCCGGACCGAACAATTGTGGCTGAGATAATGTTGAGAGTGTGGGGTAGAGATCATACCATGTTTTATAGGTACTAGGAATAGTGAATTTATGGGGTGGTATTTGATTGAGTATAGACATAGGAAACATTTTCGGGCCGATGGAAACGTGTATCCCAATTAACTGAAATATTTATGCGTATTAAATTCGGTTTCGTTTAACAATTCCACTTTTAGACGTAACCTCGGTCAGAAAGTTCTAACTTCATGAGTTTAAACCGATTTACTCGTAATAGACTTTATATGGTGCGGCGTGTGTGGGTTCAAATTGAACACTGTTATCAAGAGTATATGTTGCATTAATCATTTGTAGGCATGGCGTTCATTAATGGTTTTGTTAGCCAATATTACATTTGGCACGCCCCGTCTATTAGGCCATCCCAGATGCCCCCCAAACAAACAAACAAACACACACGCACGCACGCACGCACGCACGCACGCGTGAATATTCATACTTGTGCGCTCAATATAGTAACTTGAGCACTCAGCATATTAACTCGTGCGCTCAAGGTAGATTTTATTTAATCAGGTCGCTTCAGCGATTCGTAACAATATGGCCACGTCTGTTAAGTAGAATGGAACGATGAAAAGTCTATAAAATGACTGAACAAATTTAAACTGTAATTCTGTTGGTTAATTTATATCATGGCCACCACTTATCATTTACTGATAAACCTGTAATTACATCGATGAAACCAAAAAGATGTGACTCTTCAAAAAAGGACCAATACAGGAGCAAAATTGATATTATCCAAATAGACGACATAAGCACATTATTAAATGAAGTGGTTGCTGACAATATGAAGGTAAATGAATTAGTGAACAAGGCAACCGTGGTTTTCTCAGATGTTCTTACAAATGCAGCTAGGAATACGTTTGGCATACGTCCTTCTCGTCCACCTAATTATACTTGTAATTATAAGAACAGTAAATGTAACAAACCCTGGTTTGGAAAAGAATGTATTCAGAAACGCAGACACTACCAAAAAGCTAGAAAGAAATATCGAAAACATAGGAATGATGCAGATCATATCTACTACCGCCATGCAGCTAAGGAGTATAAAAAATATATGAACAAACATGTGAATAGATATAAGTGTAAACTAGTCACCGAAATTCGAAATAAACAGAAGAAGAACCCAAAGGGGATAGTGGAAATTACTGCATAAACAGAAACCGACTCATAATGATTCTTCCCCTAGTATCAAGGAGTTATATGAATACTTTAAGAACAATAACGCACAAGGGTGTAATGATACAGTCTTTGAACTTATTACTGATGCGGATGTACACATAAACTGCTCAACTCTTAATGCTGCCATAACACAGAAGGAAATCTCCGATGTAGTGTCACAACTAAAAAAAAACAAAAAAAAACCCCTTAAGGTGAAGATCTTATAGAAAATGACTACATGATTGACTCCATAGATTTATTTCTCCCATTCCTAGAAAATCTTTGTAATGTTGTATTGGACACAGGAGAAGTTCCAGAATCATGGTTAATTGGAGTCGTCAAACCCATCTACAAAGGTAAAGGTGACTCACGTGATCAGAGTTCATAAAGACCTATTACAATCTTAAGTTGTCTTGGAAAACTTGTTACTATCATACTTAACTGTAGATTATCTAGATTCTTAGATATCAATTCTTTATTATCACCTTGTCAAGTCGGTTTTCGTAAAGGTTACTCTACAATCGACAATATGTTTGTTCTAAACTCAGTCAGTGAATTTCTAAAACAATAAGTACAAGCTGTACTGTGCTTTCATTGACTTTTCTAAAGCATTCGATAATGTCTGGAGAGTTGGTCAAAAATGTTATCTTATGGTATTCAGGGAAACTTTTTTCCATTAGTTCAAAATATGTACTCTAACATCAAATCAAGTATAGAGTTTAACTATGAAAAATCGGCATCGTTTCCATTTTTATCGGGGGTTCGACAGGGAGAAATTTTCTCTCCATTATTGTTCTCTGTTTTTCTTAAATGATTTAGAATTATGGTTAGAAACATTTGATTGTAATGGCGTTCATATATCCATTAATATCTATGATATGAATGTAATCTACATACAGCTTCTGGTACTTTTATATGCAGACGACACCGTACTGTTTGCTACCTCAGTAGCATCCCTGCAAAGGTCCCTGGACCAGTTTCATGGATATTGCCAGATATGGAGATTGACTGTAAATAGTGATAAAACTAAAGTTGTTATTTTTGGAATGTATGTTTTTGTTGTTGAAAATGGCAAGAAATAATGACTTACCACTAGACTGTGTACTTAAAGCGTTTGATATAATGATTTTACCTATCATGTTGTATGGATCTGAATTTTGGGGCCATGGTAAAATTGATAAACTTGAAACCGTACATATGAATTTTTTAAAATTGGCCTCGGGTCTCACAATGTCTACACCTATTACTTTTTATATGGTGAATTCGGAAGATATCCCATCAGTATCCATGTATCTAAAAGAATTATTAGTTATTGGCATAAACTTACTTCCACCATGTCCCAATCCAAATTATTGCAGGTAATCTACAATCTCATGTCACTAGATCGTGTAGTAACTAATCATTCCCATCCTTGGCTTAAACGTGTTGAAAATATCTTAAACTAATGCGGACTTAGCAATGTGTATATGTTCCTGAGTAATTTTAGTAGAACATGGTTGTTGAATATGGTAGATTGTAGATTAAGAGATCATTTTTTTTCAAGAATGGAGGAATAAAATAGAAATGAGCCTTAAGGGACATTGAAGCCTTTCTATTATTGCCCAAATATAATTATTTTCCATTTTGAAATCATTGGCTACCAATTGAAACCGGGCGCTGGAATAATATTCCAAGAGAAAATAGAACCTGTAAATTATGTGACTCCCCAGCAATTGCAGATGAGTTTCACTATATTTACGCTGTCCTGCCTTTAACGAATCTAAGAAAAAATTAATACCAACCAAATTATTGAAACACTCAAACAATGTATCGCATAAAATTGTGTTTACTTGTTTAGATTTTACTGTACAAAAAAAATCAGCAAAGTTTGTGAATGTTATCTCTTCTGCTATAACAGACATGTCATATCATCAACTGATTTGTTATAATATATTGTCATACTCTGCCGCCATTTTGACTATGTAAAGAATGATGAGTTTACCATGTACTCTCATGGTCTTTGCAGAATAAATGAAGTTGAAGTTGAAGAAGGTCCCGGAGTAGAACAGACCTTCGGTAATCCATGCTTGCAATAAAAGGCGAATATGCCATAAAATGGCGACTGTGCTTGTCGTAAGCGGCGACTAACAGATCGGGTGATCAGGCTCGCTGACTCGGTTGACACACATGTCATCGGTTCCCAATCACGCAGATTGATGCTCATGGTATTGATCACTGTATTGTTTGGTCCAGACTCGATCATTTACAGACCGCCGCCATATAGCCGGAATATTGCTGAGTGCGGCGTAAAACTAAAATCACTCACTCACGTATTATCTCTTGACCAAAACTTATTGGATTCTATTTCGTGACCACGCCTTAGTATTGATGTTTATTTTCTCATTCCATGTCCCCTCGATCTACGATTCCGTAACTTTGTCATCAGTTTGTGGCCGTTTCCGCACAGTGCTGTTTTCAACCAGTAGCACGACTGGCGCATTGCGTGTGGTTCTCTCGTGTTTATGTTTAACTTCTGCCTACCGGAAGTACTCGGGCGCGTCACGTGATCAAAACACTGACGTCACCGTGGCCTCTCCTATATTATGAACTACAAGCGTGTTTATTGAGCCGGTGGTAGCGTATCATATGCTTGTCGGAGTCTGTCCGAGCTGCATGTGAATCGACATGTCGGAAACAGAAAAAGCCCGGACCGCAACACCAGGTGGTGACACCATCTTTGGCAAGATCATACGCGGGGAGGTTCCGACCACGTTTCTCTACAAGGACGATGTGGTGAGTGTGAATGTAGCAAAGAGTTCCACCCGTACACCAATCTTTGGAAAGAATCCCTTCCATTCCCCCACATTCTTCTTCCGCAGATTAATAGAGTGGTTCAACCGTATTCGTGCACCTAGATCTAACACGTTTTGGCACGGTATGTGGAATTAACAATTAAGGACGAAGCCATCATCCACATGACAGTATCGAGGTCAACTGCGGGCAACGAGTGAACGACATCAATATTCGTGATAGCTAAAATCTGAACAAACAGCGCTGGTATGGTGGACAGTATGTGAAATTAAACTTTCTGAACTATCCAAATGTAAACTAGAATTTGAAAAATTAAAAGAAAAAGAAATAAGAGGTATACAAATAACAAATAGAATTCAGTGGTAGGAGGAAGGAGAAAAAACAACCAATTATTTCTGTCATCTCGAAAACAGAAACTATACCAGTAAGTTCATCAACAGTGTCAGCAATGAGAAAGGAGAAGTAATATCAGATGGGAAGGCTATTTTATATGAACAAAGAACATTTTATGAAAATGTATATGCATCAGGTGGTGCAATATCAGGTAAATATATTGAAATATTCCATGATATTATTACACCAAAACTAAAAACTGTTGAGGTTGAAATTCTTGAGGGTGACATTACGATAGATGAAGTAACACAAGCTGCTAAATCAATGAAAAATAACAAAAGCCCAGGAACAGATGGTTTCCCAAAAGAATTCTTTAAATTTTTCTGGAAAGATCTCCATATTTGGGTTTGTAGATATATATCGGAAACATTCAGGAAAAATATGTTAAGTCCAACAATCAACAGGGGCGTCATCACATGCATTCCAAAAGCTAACAAAAATAGACAGTTGTTAAAAAACTGGCGCCCAATTTCCCTGCTGAATTCTGTGTATAAAATACTCAGTACATGTATGGCCAATAGAATTAAAAAAAACTTTGAAGACACTTATTCACGAAACCCAGACAGGGTTTATCCCTGGAAGATGTATTAGTAAGAACATTTGACTGTTATATGGTATTATGTTTGAAGCAAAATTACAAGATGAAAAGGGACTGTTGTTACTTGTTGACTTTGAAAAAGCTTTTGACACTGTCTCTAAAGAATTTGTAATTCTAACAATAGGAAAATTTGGCTTTGGACCCAATATGGAAAAATGGATCAAAATCTTAATAAGAAATCCTACATCTTGTGTTATACAAAATAGTCATTTATCTCAAGTTTTGCAATGAAAGGGGCTGTAGACAATGCTACCCGGTCTCTCCCTAAATATTCCTTTTAGTGGCAGAAATTTTACAAATCATGATCCGTAACAACAGTGCAATAAAAGGAATTACATTGAACAATACTGAACATAAAATTGGACAATATGCAGATGATACTGAATTATTTCTTGATGGATGTGAAGAAAGCTTAAGCGTACCAATTGACACCCTCAATAATTTCTACAAAATGTCTGGTTTAAGAATAAATGTAGATAAGACTAAAGCAATATGGATAGGCTCAATGGCAGGTAGTAACATGATGTTATGTCAGGATCTTAAGCTTGATTGGCACAGTGAGGATTTTGATACACTAGGAATAAAGCTTAATCCTAACTTGAATAACCTTTGGGTAATTAATACAAGAAAAAGACTAGAAATTATTAATAGAACTCTAGGGAATTGGAGGAAAAGAAATTTGACATTAATAGGGAAAATATCGGTTGTTAAAACTTTACCACTGTCATCATTGGTGCATATATTCACTTCACTCCCAAATCCTCCAAAGGAATTCATTGATAAATTAAACGATATATTTTATAAATTCATCTGCAATGATAAGCGCGATAAGATAAAGCGAACAACACTTAATAGAAAATACGAAGAAGGGGGACTGGTTAATGTAGAGGTATTCATAAACTCCTTGAAACTGACAGTATTAAATAAATATCTCAAAAATAAAAATACTAGCCCTAATACCTTTCCATTCAAGGATATATTTCTGCTAGGAGCCAGTATTGAAAATTATGTGAATATAACAAATCCCTTTTGGAAAGATGTGTTGGCAGCATGGCGAATATTTTATAGAACACATAAAACTGATTTTACATATATTGACCAAATCCTATCTGAACCCCTTTGGTTCAACCATCAATTCCAAAATAGTAATTTTATTATAAGTCATTGGTATCTTAAAGGTATTCACGCTATAAGAGACTGTGTAATGATCAAGGTATTTTGTCATTTAATGAACTTAAGAAAACTTACAAAATCAAAGGCACAGTTCTTGAATACTACCAGGTTCTTTCAAATATACCAAGAAATTGGAAAGATACTGTTAAAAATAATCTTTTGATTGTTCATAATCACTATCTCAGCACATCACTGATATGTTTACTTTCAGCACCAAAGAGGTCAAGATATTTCTGTGATAAGCTTGTAAGTACTGAAAATTTCCCTGCTACATGTGAAAAATGGCAACAACTTTTTGACACTGTACTCCCATGGGAACGTATTTTCAGAGAATATAGAAGATGCACAAATGATACTAAATTGATTGACTTTCAATTTAAATTTATTCATAATATTATATACACAAAAAAAGAATTACTGAAAATGAAATTAGTTGATGATGAACTTTGCTCTTTTTGTAACTTAGTGTCTGAAAATTTTATACATATTTATTGGGAATGTGAATGTGTCAAAACATTCTGTCTGAAACTGAAAGAATATATTGACAATAATACAACAGAAAAATTTGCCCTGACAAAATATACAGTCTTAATTGGCGGAAATAATACAGACTTAATGAACCATATACTTCTTGCTGGTAAAAAATACATTCATGTATCAAGTATTAAAAACACCAAGTTATCACTGGATGCATTTCTAAAACTACTATGTGATATTTTCAAAACTGAAAAGTTTATTGCTTATATTAGTTATAAGAATAATAAAATATTACAATATTACAATGGCCACCACTGCTGACATACTTACAGTATGTGTAATTTCTACCCATGTGAAGTTATGTCCGATTGTGTACTTGTGCTGTTGCATCATTTATTTGTGTATCTGTCTGTCTACTGAGTTGAATGAATGAAAAAAAAGAAAAATATCAAATGTTTATAAAAACATACGTTTCAGCATTTGATACAATGTAATCCCTATTGAAGCAGGATGAAGCCATCATCCACATGACAGTATCAATGTCAACTGTCAACGACATCAATATTTGTGATAGCTAAAATCTGAACAAACAGCGCTGGTGTGGTGAACAGTTTTACGCCAACAGCTGTTACCGATGTAATATTGAATGCTGATAAGAAGGTTTTTGTCAGGAAATGTTAAGAATTTGTCTACTTTTGTCTTTTTTCATCATGTAATAGGACGAGTCTGGCCATCAGTATACTTTGCGTTGTGAATTTTTAAAAGGTGTTATATGGAAACTCCAATGGCCAAGCTTGTACTACTGACCCAGTGTTCATGATGGTGTTTCAAAGTTACAGGACATTAGGTCCTGTAAGTTTCAGATGTTTGTCTGACCCACTAAAAATTTACAGGACCCACAGAATTATGTTAAACAAACATTTTATATTTGACATTTCTTCTAACTGGCATTGAAATTATTATCATTATATGATAACAAACATTAGATTTGAAAACAGCAAACAAGTGTCACATGCCACAAATAACAACTTCTCACAAAGACATTGTGAAATATTCAGTTAGAGACTGGGACTGGCGAGTTGGTGATTTCTATCTGACCACTGGCGAATCTGCCAGATTTGTCAGAGGATCAGACGCTCTTCGTGAACACTGCTGACCCAGGTTCTTTCCACTCTTTGTTGCAGGGTGAAGGACGACTGGACACAATATAGCTTTAACAAAGATTGTTTATTATTAAATTATAAAAACACAGTGTAGATAATTGCACTTATAAGAACCTTAATGTTTTACATTATGAGTAGCACGAAAACATACACAGTAGCAAGTCAGTAAACTATTCCCACATCTAATGCCAGTCTGACTAAGTTCTGCAGTAAATACACCAATCTGCCACAATGTCTCACAGATGATATTCAAGAGTCACATCTGGTGCCAGCTTGAATAAAACGGCAACATGCATCGACAACTCGCAACTTGTACATGTCACTTATGTGTCACAACTAATGCTAACTTGTCAAGGTTCTGCAATAAACATCTAACTGCTACAATATAACGGTGGGGGTGAATTGCAAATGAAGCCTAAGAACTGTGTCTTACTCTCATGCCATCTCAACTAAATCATGTTATACTTGCAATGCACCATGTTACAAGGAATATAGGTGCATAACATCATCCCACAAAAACCCAACAAGATCGGACTCTACATGCGACTTTTATTTACTCTCTTACTTATTCTAACTCTACTGTTTTATAAACACCACGAAATGCATGGATTCACTACGCCGGCAGAAATGAATCCATTCACTCTGTTTGGACTTAACTACTTCTCACAATTACATCTTTATTGTTAAACAAACATATTAAGAGGGGGTGGAAAAAGGGTTTCGTTCTGGTACAGAACGTATGGAGTGGGGTGCTCTCACCTCCAACCAGCTACTGACAGGTGCTACAGCACTTATATACCCAGCCCGAGTGACTACCTGGATGAAGAAAGTTAGGCTATCAGTGATTGGCCCGTAATACTGATGCCTGTCCAATCAGGGCACTCCTAGTATATGCTCACCTGGATAGCTAAAACATGTGGCAATTAGCCACAACAGACGAACTGATGGACTGACTGACGGACTGAACTAGGAAGTATCCGAAGCACTCAACACTGCAACTGGAATACACACGAGCTCCAGCTCTTGTCAGCACTTGTAAGTACTGACGAGTTACAGAAGCCAAAAAACCCTGTTTTACCACAATCAAAAAGACACATTTAAACAAGTAAAAGTTCCAGTATTCTTGAATGAAACGTTAAATAATGTTCTACATCCCTTAGGAGACATTTACTGAATAAACACAGGCATATGTTCATACTTCATTAATTAGAACCATTTGATTTGATCATAAAATATCATATTCATTGCCTTTAATTAGTAACTTTTCATGATTTGTTCTGAAGTTCTAGGGACTGTGTCTGAAATGGGCTTACTTTTCCCAGTACAACAAGGTGATTGAAATAATGGCCTGCCTGACTGCCTGTGGCTGGTAAATTTTGAGTTGAGCTGCCTGGAAATTCTCTCCACCAGCCCGATTGTCTGGCTGAAATTTGTAAGGTTGTCCTACCTCACCTAATTGTCATGTCCTATTTTGATTTAAGAAAGATGATTGAAAGCTACGAGTATATTCCACAATTATACATGGACAACTCTTCAGCCAGTGAAGATGGCAATAGGATACTAAAACTGGCTGGCTTAGTAAGCTACGCTATGATTGGATATCTGTAGTCACATGGTTCAATAAGGACCAGTCTAAGAGAGGGTTACTTATTCGTTTGTACTTGTTACGAAATGGCAGCGTTTTTGTAAGTTATTGCATAAAAGTAAGTTTATAATGGTGGGCAGGCAACTTTCAAGATGGGCAGGCAACAGTTATGGGACACCAGCCCGGCTGTCAGGATGAGTTGAAAAATTATTTCAATCACTTGTACAACACCAAAACTTTTGGGGTCATGACCTTTTGACATTACCATCTACCAGTACAGACGGCTGGCAGATAGGCGATTTCATGAATGAAAACTGTTTTTTAGTATTTATTTTCTTGATGTTTTTGCATTAGTGCAGAAGATTAAAACTATGTTTGCTGGAAAACTTTGGATTAATAACTCTACAATGCTCTTGCAGTTGATCACTTTATTGTCTGGTCCACACTTGATTATCTACAGGCCATCACTGTATAGCTGGAAAACTATTGAGCATGACATAGGTCTAAACTCACTCCTTCACCGTTCAGTGGAGGGACACAAACATCTAAAAACATGCCACTCGGTCCTCTCCCAGCCATCTACACTGTGCCCTGTGTCAGCCACACATCATCACATTAAGCTGGCTTGTTTTGTTCTGGTAACTGCAACAAACTCTCACATCATCATCATTACAATATTAAAGGTTTCTGTAGAATGGAGCCTGGAATCCAGAAATGTTCGAAGCATCAAATACCACAAATTTTTTATACAGCATATAGGCATTGGCAAAGAGAACTTTTACAGTTAGCCATTTTCTGAATTTAGAATGGGCCACTGCCTTTGTAACAATAGTAAACTTCAAAACTTTAATGGGCCATTTTTCATTCTAATGTGCAAAATGGCCCCGCCTTTCCCAATGCCTGAGCATACTACAGGGGGCATGCTGTAATGGACATTATTGTTCCTATGTAAGGCGGTTTGAAATAGGATGTAGATTTGGGTTATGTCATATTTTAATTCCTTTACGTTTTCATACCTGAGCTGAGTGCTCTGGCATGTTTATGAGCAGTATGCTTCCACAATAAAATAAAAATGCTTGCCATGAAAGGTGACTGTGTTTGTTGTAAGATGCAACTAACGGGATCGGGTGGTCAGGCTCGCTGACATGGTTGACATGTCATCGATTCCCTATTGCGCAGACCGATGCTCATGTTGTTCACACTGGATTCTCTGGTCACGGGATCAAGTGGTCAGGGTTGCTGACATGATTGACACATGTCATCTGCTCCCACTTGTGCAGATTGGCGCTCATGTTGTTGACTATTGGATAGTCTGGTTCAGACTCAATTATTTACAGACCACCACCATCTGGATGGAACATTGCTAAGTGTGGCTGGAAAGACAGTCTGCAATATTATTGCGTAGTGCATTGTGCTTTCCTGATTACATATAGACATGCACCCAAAGTACCCATTATTCTGACCTAGTAGTACTGTGTTTGGATCAAAATCAAACCTAGTGTATAGATTACATCAAGTAGATGTCTCAGTCATATGAGGGGATGTCAATAAGTTTTGAGCCTTGAGCTTTTTTCATACCCAGGTGTCACAGCCTATGGTACGACATTGAACCTTGGGGTGTAGCTGATGTGATATATAAGTTTTGGTATCCTACTCTCAGAAGTTATTGAACAGCTCACATTGACAGAAAGATACTCCCTCATGGCTTTGAAAATGAATAAAATTGAGAATAGAGCAGTAATTAAGTTTTTAGTTCTTGAAGGAAACTCGGCGAAGAACATTGAAGAAAGGCTTTCAGCACTTTATGGAAAGTCTTCCCCTTCATCTGCTACCATCAAACGATGGGTCAATGAATTTAAGCATGGTAGAGAGAGTCTTGAAGATGACCCCCGTCCAGGTCGCTTAACAACAAGCACTAGTCAGGAAAACATTGACAGAGTGCATAGACTTGTGCTGGAAAATCGTCAAATCACACTCCACGAGTTAGAGGAGACCACAGGCATTTCACACGGATCCATCGAGACAATTCGTCATGAACATCTCGTCATGTCTAAGGTGTGCGCAAGATGGGTGCCAAGAATGCTTACAGATGAATGAAGCAAACAAGGGTCACCATAAGCAACTCCATGCTAACCAGATACAACAAGAATCCAGAAGATTTTCACTTTAGGCTAGTAAACTGTGATGAAACCTGGATCCACCACTATGATCCTGAGAGCAAACAGGAATCCATGGAATGGAAACACGTCACTTCTCCCAGGACCAAAAAGTTCAAAGCATCCAGATCAGTGCAGACTAATGGCGACAGTCTTCTGGGATAGCAAAGGCGTCATCCACATAGATTACTTATCAAAAGGAAGAACAATGAATGGGGAATATTACGCTAACTTGTTGCAGCAAGTGCAACAGTCAATCAAGGAGAAGCGTTGGGGCAAGATCAGATGCGGTATTCTTCTACATCAAGACAATGCTCCAGTACACACCTCTTGCGTTGCAGCCACTGCTGTCCAGGAATGCGGGTACGAAATCTTACCGCATCCCCCCTACTCTCCAGACATGGCACCAAGTGATTACCATCTGTTCCCAAATCTCAAGAAACACTTAAGTGGTCGTAGATTTCAGGATGAAAATGAGCTTATTGCTGCTACTGAGGCTTGACTTGAGGACCAAAATGGCGCCTTCTACAGAGATGGCATCAGCGCCTGGCAGAAAAGATGGAACAAGTGTCTTGACTCACAAGGGGACTATGTTGAAAAATAAATGTGGTTCATACCAATATTTTGTGTTTTTCTATGCAAGGCTCCAAACTTATTGACATCCCCTTATATCATGTTCTTGATTAGTAGCTGCATGTGCAGTTATGTTATCCATGATTTTATCCATGATGGTGTGAGCTCTGTCACAACTTGCAGAAGTTGCTGAAGTGTACTTCCTCATGCATGTAAGGTGCACATGATCAATCATATGTTGTGGCATTGGCCTTTGTGAGTGATGAAAGTGGTATGTCTCTGTATAATTATGCCAGCTCAATCAGATGACATCCCCACTTAATATCTAATCACTTCACCAATGGAATCAGGTGCCTGATCAGTGTTGGTTCAAATCCTGGATGGAACTCAACCCACAGGCAAACTGTAGGGTTGCACAGCATATAGAAAATGACCTGTCTTGTTATATGCGAGCGATGTGAGCGATGTGAGCGAAGCGAGCAAAGGTTGGCAACATACTTTCGTCGCTTCAGTTCGAAAAATATTTTTCATGTCAAAATAAAATATCGCCACCATGAAAGGTATGCACTAATTTTTTCACTCGGTTGTGCACATTAAATATATTTTATTCAACATTTTACGAACAACTCGTGGTATATCAGACCATTCTTCGACTCCATTGCAGTCCAGCTTCCGATTCAACCGAGTGAAGGAACTGGAGGGTATTATTCTATATGGAATACTTACAGTTACCTCCCCTGCTTCATTCGCCCATTAAGCCAGAAGTGTTTTTATGTAGAATAAATGTTACAAAAATTCTAAGAACAGAGACAACAGATAAGGCAAATGAACTGCAACAGGTTCATGATAAAATTAGGCACTAAGGTATTTCTTTTTATTTTCTGCTTATTCTTGTTCTGTCACTCCATTCAGCCGGAATCTGCCAGGGGTAATGGAGGCGAAGAATGATCTGAATACCACTAGGGGCGCCTAAAATGTTGAATAAAACATATTTCACGTGAGTAATTATTAAAAATGGGGTAGGAAATCTGTAAGCACAACCAAGCAAGGAAATGTGAGCGTACCTTTGATGGTGGCGATATTTTATTTTGACATGAAAAATGTTTTTCGATCGGAAGTGAGGAAAGTACGTTCCCAACCTTTGCTCACTTCGCTCACATATAAGAATACTTGTCATATTCTATATGCTGCACAACTCCATTTACGCTACATTTTGCTCAACCTGACAGAAATACTAGAATCTGCACTTTACTGGGAAAGGGTAATCCCAGATATGAGATGTGTTACATTTGATGAATTTCTGAATGGCATGAAGTATTCATAGCTTCTAACTTAGTTTCACTTGCTGTCATATGTACTTATTGTTCCTGCCGCTAAAAGTTATTTTTCGCAGTCATACAGATACAGATTCTTGGTTCCCTTCTTTTGGATGGTTCATTTTAGTCTCTTGCGGCACCAGTATCAGTAAAGCATGCATTGCGAGCATTGCAAGATTGGTTTCATTTTTATTTTTGGCACATGCTTGAATAATGCCCTCATGATAACTCAACATAGCAAGATTGTTTTCATTTTCTCATGCAGCACCAGTTTGAATAATGCTTACATCTGTGCTTGATGAATTTTCACATATTTTGATTGTTTACAGCTAGCACACAAAGAGCTTACAGAATACCATCTCTGAGTATTTGGACAAAGCCCATATTTTCTAACCATCAAAAAAAGAATCAGTTGTCTTTCCAAATTGTTGATCTGTAGGAACAGTTTACTTAAACTTGATGTTTTCTAGAGATGGGTACACCTTATGGTGGCGATGCTTGCCTTTGAGTAGAGCATGTACACATGTATAATCAACGTAGTGTCAAAATGATCACAGAAACATACAATACGTATTGATGTGAGTATGATTGTTATGTAAGGGTTAAAAATCACAGGCACTGCAATATTTTTGTCCATGTGTATACTAGGGATGCTCATGGCATAGTTCTTTGTTTTGCAGTGTGTTGTGTTTAATGACATCAGTGCTCAGGCTCCAGTCCACTTCCTTGTTGTACCTGTGAAACCCATTGAGCGGCTTGCCGTTGCTGATCAAGCAGATGAAAAGGTGAGGAACATTCCAGACACAGGGATCCTGAGATATTTAGGCTTGAATCAATACACAGAGTTGTTGAAGAGACCTAGAGTTTTCAGAGGGACACACCTCGACTTGTTCAAATGTCCAGTACACAGAAACAGATGAAATCTCAGACTGCCATTTTTAAATTGTTTTGTTAAATGAAGTTCAAAATATAAACAAATGTTTTCTTCTTACTTGCCATCTAAGGACACTTAGTTAGGAACCCTTGTTAAATGTGGTATCAGATACAATACAATCAAAGTGTAGATTGATGAAGGCTGTAGTACCTTGTGTCTACAATAATGCAGGCATTCCTTCCAAACAGTCAGAAACTCATTAAACATGCAGAAATATTCAGATATTTTCTCCCAAGCAAGTGCATTACAAATTGTATTTAAAATAGTATATACCATGATCTGGCTTGTATATGGTTTAGTACAGTTTTAAGGAACATACAATCAAGTTATTGTATCTGGCCAAGAATTTAATGCAATAGATGTTTTGGGCTCGTATTCAAAGAATCGATGTTGTTCCTTGAGTTCCACTGTTGCAGAAATACACCTGTAGTACACTGGATCTAAGGAGGGTAGTGCGTTCAAATACACAAATACACCTGTATGTGGTACGCTAGATCTAGGGTTGGTGAGGATTTCATATGCACAAATACATATTTATATTTACATTTTCATGTCAGATAATCACTGCAAGAAACATTAATCTGGAAGCTCCTGTGTATCTACAGACTTTTTGAAAGTACGGTTGTAGGATGTGTCTTCGTTAGACAGTAATGGGTAGATTCATTGCCAAATCGTACTGTGTTATAGTAATGAAACAGTTAAAGATATTACAGCCAGTGTATTGAGTCCAAAGTTAAAGAATGTTGAAACATGGTAATAGTGTACAAGAACAAAGACATAAGTTTACCCTTGTACTCTGTTTATCCCCCAGGTATGTATGTGAGGGGATATAGTCGATGCCGTCCGTCCGTCCGTCTGTAATCATTTTGTTTCCGGAGAATAACTCAAGAAATATTTTTAGACCAGAATTGATAGATACAGTAATCTGAACCAATGGTTGCGCCTTTTGCTATTTACAGATTTTTGGCATTTTTATATCCCTCCGGCATGTAATGAGGTGGGATATAGTGGACGCTTTGTCTGCCTGTCCGTCCGTCTGTCAGAAACCATAGAATATTTTTTACCAAACTTGATTAGGTATAATAAACTCAGGCTATTGTTGTGCCTTTTCCTATTTACAGACTTTTGGCATTTTTATTTTTTTATCCCCTCGGCATGTAATGTGGGGGGATATAGTGGACGCTTTGTCTGCCTGTCCGTCCGTCTGTCAGAAACCATAGAATATTTTTTACCAAACTTGATTAGATATAATAATCTCAGCCTATAGTTGTGCCTTTTCTTATTTACAGATTTTTGGCATTTTTGTTATCCCTCCGGCATGTAATGCGGTGGGACATAGTGGACGCTTTGTCTGCCTGTCCGTCCGTCTGTCAGAAACCATAGAATATTTTTTACCAAACTTGATTAGGTATAATAAACTCAGGCTATAGTTGTGCCTTTTCCTATTTACAGACTTTTGGCATTTTTATTTTTTTATCCCCCCGGCATGTAATGTGGGGGGATATAGTCAACGCCTCGTCCGTTTGTCCATCCATCCGTCCATCCGTAATCATTTTGTTTCCAGAACATAACTCAGAAGCCGTTCAATATTTTTAGACCAAACTGGATAGATATAGTAACCTCAGCCTATGGTTATGCCTTTTGCTATTTACAGATTGTTGGCATTTATATTTTTTTGTTTTTCCATGGAACATTTTGGTGTTAGTCTAATGGTGGGGTGGGCTTCGTTTCCGGAGCAGAACTCAAAAACCGTTTAATATTTTTCTGCAAAACTTGGTAGATATATCAGTCAGAACCTGAAGTGGGGCCTTTGGCTATGTACAGGATCTTTTGATATACTATTTTCTCGGTTTCTATGGAAACGTTTTGGACTTAGTCTCAAAATGGAGGGATGGGCTTCGTTCCCAGAACTCGAAAACCATTTCATATCTTTCAACAGATCTTGGCCGATATATAAGACAGATCTTGAAGTGGTGCCTTTTGCTGTTTACAGACATGTGGCATTTATATTTTTCATGATTTCCATGGAACCGATTCAAACATAGTCTGAAAAAAGCGTCAAGTAACTATCAGATGATTTGTCCTTTCAGATATGTGCGGGCTGGGGGTACATGTCATCTTTTGATGACTCTTGTTTGGGTAATTGGAGGTGTAGATGCTTTTGAGGTTAATGTATTATCAGGAGCACAATATATTTCAGACCAATGACTGATAACAAACATGTCTTGTTATATGCATTGGTATCTTTCATTGGTAACCTGCTAGTCATATCGGTTTTATGGCAGTTGTAATTTCCTTGCGCATATGATAAGGATCTTTGGTCCAAGTTTGGGGTCCTGGTGAAATCCTTTATCTAACCCTCTGCTCATCTACTTAGGGGAATTAACTCAGCAAAGAATCCAAAGTCACAAGAGTCTGATCACAATTTTATTTAATTGAATGGAATAACATGGGTGGCCACAGAGAGTCGGTACAAACCTCTAGGCTGAGGGCCAGAGCTGACCTGTGTTGGGAGAGTCTAAAAGTAAGTAACCTACAATGGCCAATGAAATACAGATGAAACAAAATGGGCGTGTCCTACAAGAACAACTTCAATGACCAGACAGGGGGAGTATTTAACCGTTTAATCCTATTCCAAGTGGCATTAATCTTGTTGGCAGATTTCTTGTATGTTTGGATGCTTGTGGTATCACAATAGGATGCTTGGATTAGAGTAGATGCGCTTCCTCGGGGCCATGTCTTAACGACCTTCTTTTGGTGCTTGCTTAATGTCATTCTAATGAGGTGATGACATGCTTACCTCATCAAAGTTGTTTATTAAACTGTCTAGACATAACCCTTGTCTTACTGAATGGTTTGTTCTGAATACCTCAGGCTAGGACTTACATAGAAGATCTGTAAAATTATGTAGTCCTAACTCATACCTTTTTCAGTAGTATGTCTGAGAGATAAGTTTTCCTACTTTTGACTGGAGTCTTTTTCTAAACTGTTACTGATACATGATGAAACTAATATTCTGTATTCATATTTTCCAAATATCCAAACACTAATGTAATGCTAGTATTGGTTGTAATTAATAATGAATTTTGGTATGAATTATTATTTCATGATACATCTCTGGGGTAGGTATGTTTATCAGGGCATTGTCATTCATTTGATAATGTACACATCCCAATGGTGACATATCACGTGGAGCAGGACTTGCTTTGATATGATGTATGTTATTTTCAGTGAGGTGGTCAGGAAATTCTGTTGCTGTATGATATAGCAGTGTCTGGGAAATGTTATGTACAAGATTGTGTTGAATTTGTTACCAGATTCTAGGGCACCTGCTTCTTGTGGCCAAGAAGATTGCTGCAGAGCAAGGTTTATCTGATGGGTATCGGGTGGTCATCAATGACGGTGAGAATGGAGGGCAGTCTGTGTACCACCTGCATGTGCATGTGCTGGGAAAACGCCAGATGGAGTGGCCACCAGGCTAGATGGACACACTGACACAGGCCAGGGTCATTTCTGTAAACACCACTTTGTCTTCAGACCTTTGTGTTGCTTTTGTCTCAATAAGTTAATGATTTCCCAAATGATGTAATTGCATTACAGATTCCTTGGCAAAAAAAAATGTGAGAATAAAATCTCTTGTTTGTTGTATCTCCAAAACAGTACTTGTTGCTTTACGCAAGTGTGATGCTGTATCATCAGTCAGTGAAGCTGGAAACTCGCTTGTTCCCTCCAAAGATAGCTTTATCAATTTCCATGGAAACAATTTGGACTTAGTCTCAAAAAAGCATAGATTTCATTTCTGGAGTACAACAAAGAAAAATGCTTAATACCCATCTACAAAACAAATGCATTAAACAGATCTGGAATTCGAAGTTGTGCCTTTTGTTTTGAGCAGAATATGGGCATTTTCATTTTCCTTGATTTTCATTGAAACAATATGGACTTGGTTTCAAGTGGGGTGGATTTCTTTTCTGGAACACAGCATGAAAATCATGAAAGATCTTTCTTCCAAACCTGATACAAGTATTAAAAAATTGATGAAGTTGTGCCTTTTTCTATTTAAGAAGGTTTCATAATTTGATTTTTTTCCCAGTATCCATGGAAACAATGCAGACAGGTGAAATTGAGGTAGTTGTCGGAGCACCACAATTCAATATTTTTCAACAAAACTTGGCAGATATATTCCGAAGTGGTGCCACGTGTTATTTGTAAATTTTGTGGAATACAACTGAGAACCCATGAGGCAATTTTCATTCAAACCAGCTACATTTATTGATCAAAGACTAAAGTAGTGCCTTTTTCAGATTTGGTATTTGTAAAAATTTGACTCTCTTCATTGTTGTGTGTTTGCCAGATCATATCTCTGAAACTAACAGGCATCCTTTCATGAAACTGTGCACACACAAAGACTAGTTTGTCAAAAGGTGCCTTGTGGTACGTTCATGTTAAGAATTAGTTTTGTTCTTTTCCGTGGCAGGAATTTTGATTTTGACTCTGTTCATAGTGTTATGTTGTGACCATACCTCAAAATAACACAACCTATTCTTTCATTAAACTGAAACAGGTGGTCAGCTGCTGCCTACTGAAACAGGTGCTGCCTTTTGCCTTGTCTTTGTCTAATGACGGGCTGGCCTTTGTTTCGGGAGCATGACTCAAAAAACGTTCAATATTTTTCTGCAAAACTTGGTACCGTTTGCTATTTACAGGTTTTTGTGATTTATTATTTGCTTGGTTTCCATGGAAATGTTTCGGACTTAGTCTCAAAAGTGAGAGTTGTGTTTCGTTTCTGGAGCACAACTTGAAAACTTCTTTAAATATCTTTCAGCAAAGCTTTGCAGATATTTGAGGCAGACCCCGAAAGTGGTGCCTTGTGCTATTTACTAATTTTTGACATTTTTATTTTTTTTCAGTTTATATGAAAACAATTCGGACTAAGATATTTCGAAAACCACTTGATATCTTTCAACAGATCTTGGCAGGTATTTTAGACATATCTTGAGGGGGTGCTTATTGCTGTTTACAGATATGGTATTTATATTTTTCATGTTTTTCACGGAAACGATTCAAACTAAATATAAAAATAAATCAGGTAACTGTCAGATGATTTGTCCTTTCAGAAATGTGGACACCGGAGGGATATGTCCTCTTCTGATGACTCTTGCATGTCTTTTGACTTTTATCAACATATACCAGACATATTGTTTTGAGAACTCAATAATCACTCTTGTAAAGTAACTGTAAGGTGATTTGTTGTTTCAAATTAGTGGGGACTTGGGGATTTGTCAACTTCTGATTACTCTTGTTAAACTTGCATATAACTGGAGTTGCAGGACAAGAACACAACATACAAGAAGAAAATTATGTATAAACCACATGAACATCAGATTTTACTAAAGGGCACCTGCTACACTCTGTGTTCAGCAGGTGAGGCATTGGCAATCAATGTCACTTACTAAGAGTGAGTTAGTATAGCTTTACACCACGCTCAGCACTATTTCAGCTATATGAGGGGTCTGTGAATGATTGAATCTGGACTGGACAATCCAGTGATCAACAACATGAGCATACGATGACATGACCTTTCAACCAAGTCAGCAAACCCGAGCCCCTGTGGGCTCTGGCTACTTTTCCAAAAACTAACTCAGCTGATGTTAGCAAATGACCTAGGCCCCCCAGTATACCTACTGCAGATACAATCACTGTAGGCTCAACAGTAATGAATAGAAGTCATTTAACTCACTCTCTGAAGGGGCACAAAGAAACAATTTCACCATGATAAAGCCAAACACTTTAGTCATATGTGACATACACAGTCTCCTATCTGGCTGATATCACTACCTCTTTCATTCATTCTTAAGTATTCATTGCACTTGTGGAGGTCGGGGGTAGAATAAGCCTTCAGCAACCCATGCTTGCCATAGAGGCGACTGAGGGTATTAGGTGGTTAGGCTTGCTGATTTGGTTGACACGTCATCAGTTCCCATTTGCAAAGACCGTTGATCATGCAGTTGATCACTGGATTGATCCAAACTCGATTATTTACAGACTGCCGCCATATAGCTGAAATATTGTTGGGTTCAACGGAAAACTAAACTCCCTCACTAACAATTCATTCAGGAGATGAAAGAGTATATATCCCCAAAACAGGTAGTGTACCTAAAACTAAGAGTTGACATACATAAAATCGTTCACTACGAAGTAGACTGTCCACTGAATAACCCTCGCACACACAACCCTCGCATAGATCCTTGCACACATTCAGTCAACTGAATATCAATACCCCCTTCCATCCCATCTGAATGCGCTTACTACACATTGAATGTCAAGGGTTAACTTTCAGCTCAATTCCCCTACTGACAGGGACAGTGCATCATAACAAGAATACAAGCAAAAACGTTTGAAGTCCTGTTCCAACAACTGGTATATTTATTCACGAGGATGCGTAAGGGTCACAGTCTGTTCACACACTGTAATGTTCCAGATGTCCAAGAGTGAGTGAGTTTAGTTTTACGCCGCACACAGCAGTATTTGAGCCAAATGGCAGCGGTATAGAAGTAATCGAGTCTGGATCAGTCAATCCAGTGATAAACAATATGATTATCAAAGTGCGCAACAGAGTACCCATGACGTGTCAATCAAGTAAGCATGCCAGACCATCCGATCCCGTAAGTCACCTCTTACAAGCATAGCTGCATTTTGGGGCAAGCATGGGTTGCTGAAGACCTATTCTACCTCGCATCTGCATGGGTCAAATATGTTGGAAGGAAGTATTACAGTAGGGGTTTTGGACCACATGCCCTTAAGTTCTTATTTGGACTTAATTTCGGCCCCATCCCACAGTGAGCCCATGGAGGGTCTGTCTGAAGCCGTCCTTGGATGTGCAGCCGAGTTAGACCGAATACTGGTATACTGTATGTTGCTGTATGTCTTGGCGACTTGTCAAGCTTGTGCCCCAGTATGAGTACTTGGGTGGGAGGGGGTAGGGGAATCCCCTTGGTGAGAAATCGCCAAGAAATATCTCCTAACACCCCATTGCTCGGGACCGACTCGGTTGCGCATTGGATAAAGCCTTTGCCGAAGTGTAGGGGAACCGGTTTTGCATACCACCCGACTTTGAGCTGCTCATGGGACACTTGCCGTTTTACCAACCCACGCTGGGTGACAGGATTATGAGCCATTTCAAAGAAACAACGATAAGCTTTTCAACCAAGAAATCACGAAAGTGGAAGTGATGGTCGAAGTTGTGCTTTGAAAGCTCATCACAACAAATTCAAAGGGGAGTTTATCCTGGATGACTGCAGCACTAATATGGGGAAAACAAAACAGAGAGATGCCCTATCTTATTTCGCGGCACACAAAACATAGACTGTTGGTGTTCATGCAAAAAATCAACTCTGTGTTAAAAGACCTCAGGGAACAGACGCGATGAGTAGCTTTATTTCACTGCAAGGATAGGAGTTCATTTAAGGAATGATTGAGAGAAAACCACGTGATTCCTGGCAAACTAGAATGGGAGCGAGTGAAAACTCTTACTGAAAACCGACCAACCCATGGCTTTTCGAGTGTTTTAACTTAGCAAAGGCTTACCAATGCTTAACAAATGTTTAGCAAATGATTTATTTTTGGGTGGCAACATTGTGTCATGATCAATAATTCCTCTCCGACAAACCGTCTGGGTGGCACGTTTTTCAGATAGTACAAAATCGGTTCATTGTCTTTGATGCCCACTTATCATGTCTTATTGGTGGCTCATTTATGAGTGTCTCCGTGTTCTCCGGCTGCTAGAGGTACCTCACGAGAACACTGTCGGGCATTAGTTTCTTTTTCCCTGTACTCGACGGCGAGTAATAGCGTCAGCTGTTTTTCTTTCTGGTAAGACAAGTGATTTCGTGATTGATGGCAGGCACCACTTGAGACAGTCATGCTAACCCATTTGCACTGTAAGCTGCGCCTCTGTACTGGCAGGTGATGTGGCAGTGATCTATCACCGAATTGCTGTTCAGTGGTTCATCGCACATTTCTTAGCGTTTTGTATGAGCTTGCATGTCATCCTTCGTCATGTGCATAGGGGTGATAGTGTGCAGTTGTTTCCTGATGGTTTTCTCTTCGTGTTGCACACCACGTGGCCTCTGTATACCATCGGAGAGTTTGCTTTCCCATCGCATCGGACAACCCTGTACCAACATCCCCAGGCCTCGTGTATGGGGGAAACTTTTATCCGTAGACTGGCTGACAGTGTCTACCGTTTTGACTAGGGTTTCAAAGTCAGCGTAAATGCTGTAAGGCACATGCATTTGATTTTTGCTGATGGTGAATTTTGAGATGTTGTTGTTGGGGTTGGGCATGTCGATTCGTTTGGCCATCTGTCCCACACCCAGACTATCCTCCAAGGGACGATTCTAACAAATCAGCTCGCGTGAAGGCACTGTTCACAAAAATGTTTTTCCATCTTCTTCTTGGTGACTTGGATCGGACCTGCTGTGTCAGTTCCAGAGTCATCTCTTCCTGGACAGCATCCATCTTGTATACTATTATTAATATCTTTTTCTTTTTTAAATTGACAGTCGTAAAGTCAATGTTCCGGTAGAATGTGAAGGAAGAACGATGCTATACTGGTGTAGATCTACGTCATAATAGACCCTATGGCCTTTGTCATCTCAGCCATGAGTTGGGAGTCCTATCTCACATACAGCTTATCGATCTCCTATTGTTTTGCTTAGCCAGCGGGACCAGTTTATCCCACTAATCATTGCTTTCATCGTTCGCCACCAATTGTTACATCTGTTGTTTGCTCTCCATTGCATAATGTAACAAACGATGTTTTGTTTTAATAAAATAATATCCAATACACGTGAAACATAGTGAGGTGAAAGTTAGGTTACACACTATGAGAATTTCAGAAATCAACATTTTATATAAAAGTATAAACTGTCATTTCTGTTGGTTTGTGACCAGGAAATTGAGGGATGACAAAGTGGTACACAGGCTAGCGGAAAGAGATAAAGGCCTGATAAAAGCTTCATTAAGTTTTGCATGTGCTTTTCCCATCATATATACTACTCACGTGGCCATCTCGGAAGCGATTTTGTTGTGTTACCAAGCCACGCTGACTAGTCGGCTGGAGTACGAAGTCATGTTTAATGATTATAGTCAGGTGATTGTGAAGGAAAACAGTGAGGAGGCTCACTACACCATTGATAATATTTCGCTGGAGTTCGACATGGCAGGAACCCAGAATTGGCTCTTCAAATTTGCAACCAGTATTCGGGCACATTAGCCATCTTGCATGATTGCATGCTGTGGCATCAGGAGATCGTCACCAACAAGAGTGACAAGCTGTGGAATATTAATCTGAACTTCAAAGTGCGATTGATGAAAGGCATTTGGATCCTGCCAGTGGAAGAATTTCAGTCGTTTCAAAGGGTCAACTTCATAGTGATGGAACCCCGAGATTCTCAAGGGCAAGGTCACCGTGGAGAACATGCCCAACCACTGTTCAGCCAAAGCGTGCGGGAAGAGATCAGTGGGACGAGATAAAAAATTACTAGACATCATGTAGTCGCCGGAAATCAATGCTAACGTCAATGAACTTGGTCTCGCCTATGTTATGCTATGAGAGGAAGACTGACATGCGATCGACGGGTGATAACTGGATGCACAGCAGCAGGCGTCACATCAACAACGGCAGTTAGGGAATCACCATTCAAATCACCTAGGAGGCTCAAATCGTTGGTAAATTACATTTACATATTTATACATGACCCCATGAAAGCGTTGAGAAGAGTTGCCCATGGATACCAAATGATAGACTGCGAACGATGGTATCCACACCTATAGCTATGGGTACCAACAGTCTGCCTAGATGCGTTGGGAGTTCCCAAGACTCCCCAATAATGGAAACTCCACGGGATGTGTATTGAATGAACAATAGTGTGTATACATCATAGTTTACTATGGCGATCGGGGGTTTTGGGAAAAGCGTCCCTGCTATCCCAAAACTGAGCATAGCCGCTTCCAGCTCCGAGGATACTACCAAAGCTTGGCATAAAAAAACATGCCATATGGTAAGTGTACCTGCCAGCTCCCTGATACATCCCGAGAAGAAGGTTCGACATTGCTGTACCCAATCGTACCTCCTGTCACTCCAACACAAAAGGGTGAGAAACAAAACATACAAGTATGCCCTGACCGCCGTGGGCGTCACCAGTCACTACAAGGAAGCCGAACCGTTAATGACATAGCTGCTTGGCCTAGCTGACTAAATTCCAAGTTGACGCCGGGCGCAAGTTCATAGGAGCCGTGTTGCAGCAGTTAGCGAAGCACGACATCTAGGTACGACATCCAGGTGACACGAGGCGAGACATCCAGGTGAGACGAGTAGGAGCTCACTGAAGCCAAGCCATCGTCGAAAGATTCAACAGGACAGCCAAGCGTTTGTTCAGTCATCAGTATGCCCGAGTGATGATCAGTCCAGAAATGGGTGGTGGGCTTACCATGCATGGCGATCAACAACGAAGTCACTCGACGCCTTGATGCATGACCCATGGGAACATGTCTTATGTTGTTGTGGATGTTACTTAACTTATTGTGTAGGTAATCATAATGTGTGTGCATATATTCTAGACAACTGATGATAGGAAAATGAGAGAACCACGCCAGCTGACGATCGTGCCGTTGTTTTGATTGGTTAATAATATCCTGTCTGATGACGTCACTCTAAAAATAGATACACGTCTGTTTCTAACAGCTGTAATAGGACTACATTCTTTCAACAAGAAGTAGGTCACATCATGATGAACTTGGAAGAGTTAACATGTCATGTGATTCCATATGGAGAGTCCATAAAGTACCTCTAGTGTTAGCTTATAAATATGGGTTTTGTGTCATTATACCTCATTAAACACATAATCATGCCAGGCCCATCAAAATTACATTACATCGTGAAGAGGGAAGGAAAATTTGATATAGGTCTACATTGCTTCAAGAAGTGGTTAGCTAATCAGGATGCTTATTCTCTACAACGTTCATTGAGATACAAGGTCAAACGCAACAGAGTGGTATCTATAGGTTTGGATTCACGTTGACACATAGACTTGGCTGATGTATCTAACACAGCCTCAGGCAATGATGTCAAATACTTGCTAATAGCTATTAATGTATTTACACGGTTTCTATGGGTGGAACCCCTTAAAAATAGAACACCAAATTCAGTCATTAAAGCACTGAAGAAAATATTTTCCAGAGCAAGTCAACCAAATATCATAAGGTCTGATAAAGGTCGAGAATCTGATAACAAGAAGTGAGATCCTTCCTAGCCAGCAAGGGAATTACCTACTATGTCACACAGAATGAAACCAAGGCATCTTATGCAGAGAGAGTCAGAAGGACTCTAAAGACTACGATGTACAGATATTTTACTTACGAGCAAACATACCGCCATATTTTACAAGATCTTGTAAGGGACTACAACTATAGACACCACAGATCACTGAATAAAAGAGCACCTGAGTTCACCTCAATGAACCTATTGTTTGGAAAGAATAGTACATTGACTCCCTCACCAAACAAGTCAAACCTAAATCAGAGAAGATGAATGAAAGCAGACGGAAAGCCTTTAAGTTTAAAATAGGAGATCAGGTGCGACTGTCACATCTAAGGCATGCCTTTCAACATGACCATCAGGAGAAATGCACAGAGGAAGTATTCATTATTAGCCGACGATACTACAGAGATGGAATGCCAGTCTATAAAGTCAAGGATATGGCTGAGGATACAATTACTTGAACCTTTTATGTGAATGAACTTCAGTAGGTCTACACAACTGCAGACACCAAATGGCGTGTAGAGACATTCTTAAAGAAGAGAAAGAGAGCTGGAAGAAAAGAGGTGTATGTTAAATGGATGGGATATCCTAATAAATTGAACAACTGGATCCCAGAGCAGGACCTCCAGAGTGTATAAATAGGGATAGATGTGATGCACTTCTCATTGGATGCAGAACCACCATGGAGGTAACATGTCCTGATCGTCAGAGACGGTTTTCAAGGAAGGACGTTATGCTGAGACACAGGAGACATAAGCACATTAATGAGTATGAAATTCCATCACCACCATCGCCGCAGCAGCAGCAACAGCAACAGCAGACACAATTGCCATCGCCGCCGCCGCTGCAATTGACACCGCCACATTTAACATTGCCGCCGCATAAGTATAACCAACAGCAAAACTACAACCAGTTCAATGACAGAGAACATTTCAAGTTAGCCATCCCCTCTTATGCAGTTGTTGGTCCTACTGGCAGTGGTAAATCTATGTTTGTTTGCAACTTTCTCATGCAAGGGTGTATACAACCAGCACCTAAATGTATTCTATGGTGCTATACCCAATGGCAACCTCCAGGTGATCAGTGAACAGTTGTGAGGCTTGTGAAAGGAATTCCTTACAATGTACTTGACCATACCAGCTTGGATGCCAGAAATAATAACATGATGATGTTGGATGACATGATGTCTGAAGCTAAGGATGACAAACGAATCTCTCAGCTGTTTACAGCTTCATCACAAAAATGTCACATTCTTACTGTTACAAAATCTGTTTCCACGTGGAAAAGAGTCACGTGATATTGCTCTGAATTCTCACCATGTGACCCTTTTTAATTCCCCAGTGGATAGGCTGCAGGTCCAGTTGTTTGCCAGGCGCATCTACCCCACCAATGTTGATTTTGGTTTTTGTCAGCCTATGAGACAGCTGTTCAAAGACCCTATGGCAATCAGACAATTGACCTACGACCCACTACTCTTGAATCAGAAAGACTACATCCTAATGTTCTCTCTCAAGTTGATGTGCATTCAACCTCAAAGATAACATCAGAGAACCTATCAAATCTCCTCCCACTGTCAGGACAAACCCTGACCGACATCGACTCTATAAAAGAGGAGCCAAATGAGTCCTTGAATCAGATGCCAACAGACACTCAAATGGTGAACATCTCTGACCCTGTTGATACAGCCTTGAAGACAACATTGAAGATGAGAGCATGCCCTCCTGTGACGAGTGTGGGATTGTATTTGAGAACAACCATGACCTCCAGCGTCATGTAAGAACTTGGTGTCCTGAGAATGATGGTGAACCTTTAAGGAAACGGACTAAAACTGAATCCCTCAATGAAAGTAAAGATGACATCCTACGTCCTATTGAAACATCTAAAGCCACTGCCATTGACAAAGAGAGAGAAGTGAAAGGTATTGAATACATGTGGGAACAGACACTGAAAATCTGTAAGGGGGGCATCTTGAGAAAGGAGGAATACAGAGATAAAGGCAAGAGTGAGAGATGGATTGAGAACAAACTGAAGAAGTGTTGGGAACAGACATTCTTGGAAAGATTTGTAAGAGCCATCAGGTTCGCCAGTTATTTTGGTTATGGATTGCTCTTCATGCCTGTTTTTGAGAAAGTGAGAGCTCTGGACCCTGACATGGACCATGCAGATATGGATGCTAAAATCAGCCAGTGGATGAAACCAATAGTAAAGGACATCCTCTCCATGTAGACACATCCATGGTTGAAGATGTAGAACTTGAAGAACAATCTGACAATGAACCTTCAGATGATGAACTTTGATAATTCATGAAAAAACACTGGTGGTTGTATATGACACATATGTACACCGAATATCTAATCACTAACAAGAATGTATTTATGTATATGCATGTTTGTATGTATCCCTCTGTGGATTAAAATGTGTAAATACCACTGCATGGTCGTTTTTATTTTTATTTATTTATTGGAACCTTTGTGATGCATACTTAGCCAAGGTTTACGTTGAGTTGTACTTAAGCATACCAAAATCTGTGTTTTATATATGGAGACCTGCGCTAGAAGTAGTAAACCTTGGATTCTATGTCACTGCTAATTTCGCTAAGATATAACAACACTCAAAAAGAATAACACAATTCTAAATAAAGGTCAAGATATTTATTTCATGATCACACACACATAATATGATAATCACAAAGTTCTACTCAAATCTACAATGTAAGTTAATAGAACTAATATCTGTATAAACTTTATAACATAGAGTTTACATAAAGGATTCAAATATATTCACAATGACACAGATATGATACAAACAACAGATCTGAAACATACATCAGAATAACGAGGATCTTATTCTTTCTTGTTAGAACAGACATGTCTTCATATTGACATTCCCCAGTGCAGGTTAAATAGCCTACACGCTGTGGTATAGTCATGTGTAAACAAATATAACAATGTACTCTACATCCAATTCAAAACAGTGAAAAGGTTATGTACTTCTGCATTTAGAAACATACATTTGTACATACATTGAATAAGCTAGGTATGAAATGGTGTAAGGATAACGTGATTATTATAAGTGATGAAAGGGCAGGTAATCACATACGTGATAAAAGGGCAGATAAATTAGGTGCCTCGTCACATGTTTTTCAAAAGTCTCGTGGCGAGATGGTCAGCAGACAAACCAGTCGTTCGTTTTCGAGAGAGTGTATAAAGCGGTAAGATTACATCGTAGATTGATATGTTTGTAACGATAAGCTAGTTATATAAGTTATTGTAAGAATTATACTCTAATAAATGAAAACTATGCGGTCCGTAACACATTATGAATTGGGTTACGTACTGTCGTAAACAGTCAACGTTATTGCAATATATGAATCTCAGTTTTGTTTGTTGTTACAGTCAATCACACACATTTCAAGTCACCCCCAGAATAAAGATATGACGTCGCTCTCATTCATCGTTTGGTCTTTCGTTCGTTAGTCATAATAAATGGCTTCCATACATCAAACAGACACACCATTGAAAGATTTAACTGATTGTATAAGACTTGATCTTATAATGACCATGGGCAAGTGTGTGGATCCCATCATCAATTACATAACTTGTTGTCATCAAAGGATGAAAGGCTGACTTTATGTTTTTTTGCCTCTTTGACTAGGGTCTTTGACTTCTTGTTCAAAAGAAAATGAATATAGTTTTGGACGTAGATCAACAAATTCCTCCATGATACAACCACCCAGCTCATCCTTGAATTTCACTAAGATTTTAGCATTAGTTTTTGAGAAAAGAGAGTGTTTTGGAGGATAGTTACTTGTATCAAACAGATGCCTATGTCCCCCTATGTCTGCATACAGATCAGGAGTTTCTATTTTGTAACACATGGAATCAGTATCCATGAAGCACAGCAATGATCTTTCCCCATATTTGTTTTTAATGAAATTGTAATGAAACTCACACATGACCAGCTTTGATAGATCTAAAATAGAAAAGCCTGCATAGACTGGCTGGTTGAGCGTCAGACTGGCTCCCTTCAAATCAACAGCTGCCAAATCTGGTTTGAAGATTATAAATGTATCACACGTAGCTGAATTCACCATTTACATGTTTCCTCACATTCATCATGGAACGGCCGAAACAAGAATTGTTCAACAGTTTGAAAAAGGCTATTTCTGTTTCACTTTTAGCTCGTTTTCTCTTCTCTGTGTTATAGTCAATGAAGGGGCGTAACCAGGCTGTCTGCCTGAATTGAACAGCTCTGTGAATTTTAGTTAGAACCATACCATGATCGAGATAGAATTGTAAATTTCTATGGTGTAACACGTAATTGTTTTGGGCAAGCAAGTTAGGCACTAGTTTTCTCACAGGTTTCCCCTTCAGGTTTAGTTTTTCCTTCAGTTGCTTCGAGTGTTTAGAAAGCATGTCATCTGTGACTGTCATGGGTTCAGGGGCTAGAGGATAGTCATTGTGAATGAGAGAGGTATTGTAGATCCACCTCTAAGATGTAACCTAACTCAGCATCAGGGGTTATACTCATCACATCAATTTCATCAATGAAAGTCTCGTTCAGCCAGGCCTTGAGACATGGCCCAACCATAAAGATTGCTTGTGGGGACTACCTCTGTCAAGAGTTCAAGCTCTACCTCACCCATTTTCAACATGGCATCCCAACCGAACCCAGGAAGTGTATAATAATGGGCACTGTCAAGTTCATAATTTTCAAGGCACATATCTCTAAATTCTTCAAACCCATCGGCCAAAAGTAAAACGTTGGTTTTCATGTACAGATCATTTTTTGTACATGAAATTTGTACCACACTTGCTGTGCGTGATCGTAATCCTCGTCGGATAACGATTTCACAGTCAGCCTATTGTAAAATTCATGTTGTTTTGGAAGATTGTTCAGCATGAATTTTGATTTGTCATTCATGAAGTCAAATGGATAAAGCCCCTTCATCAGAAGTAATTTTCTTTGTTCATCATTGACAAATTCCCAAAATAAGTGTTTGAATTTTGCACTGCATTTATCCAAATTGATAATCTTTGTCTTGTCAATTTCAACAGAACGATCATTAACCATATTGTTCACCAAAGTATCCAGGGAGGTTTGACGACATGTGAAAGAGTCAATAAATCTTAGCCTGCCTAAAGAGAAAGAAATGTATTTTTCTAAATTCTGAGCAATGCATTCAAGTTTTCCTTTGTAAGTTTTATCTAAATGTTTTAACAACAGGTGAGAATCATAATAAGACAAATTATTAAAGATGACGGGCACGTAGAATTCCTCCTTCTCCTGACTTTTTTTCTGTTTACTCTTTTTAAACTTGAGCTAAAGGTTACAACTTTGATGTGCAGCACCCCGGTAATTGTAGGTTTTCTTCAAATGATCATGATCCCTCACTTTGAAAGAATGTTTATCAAAGTATTTGTGACAGATATGACATCTATCAGCCGCCTGAAATGCCTTCTTATCAGCCTCTGTCATATCTATAGGAAATATTTCACTCAATTTTTCTCGAATAGCCTTTTCCTCTTTCAACAAACAATCAATGAAATGTCCAATGACATTTGGACCCCTGTACACTACAGCAGGTTGGAAATTGTCTGGATCAGATGAAACTACTTTGTAACAGGAGCCAGATGGTTCATGTTGCTGAGGTACAGAGAGATTTCTGTGCTTCCGGGGCACTGACTTGTTTCGTTAGGCATTCGAAGTCACAGTAGATGAGGAAGGGCACTCGGAGCTGATTTTGAATGTTTTTGAATTTAACCCATGCCTTTTCCCCCTCAGGCATTTTGATTTTCTGCATTTTATGGTCATAGCAAAGGGTGCATGGTTTTCTAACAAATCCTTTTGAGTGAAGCCGTGAAGCAATAAAAACCAGTTCCATCATGCTTTGATCGGTCTCCCATTAATCTGCTAAAGTTTCTTATCAAACAAAATTGTGTCTTTTCCTCCTGATTCAACAGTAATAGATCTACTGTTTTATCACACAAGAGCTTACCGACATGTAGAGGAAACACACCATCCTTCTCCTCATAACCACACACATTAACAGAAATATCGTTTTGTTTTTCAAATTTTGAAATTTGAGACAATGGGACAGACATGTCTGCCCCACACAGTTCTGATTCACTGGCAACATATTTTGAAACTCTGTTGGCATGATCTTTGAACGATGATGGGTGTAAAGCTGCAAGAATAGACCAAACAAAACATTTCTGATCATTGTTTTGAATATTCAAAAGAGCTGTTTCGCTTTTCAAGTAATTTGGTAAAGGAATGAAACTGGATGCCGACAGGGGAACATACTCAGCTGTGTTTACTTCCAGGTGTATGATGTGATCTAGGATCCACCCACTCCCCTCAGCCTGAAATTCCTGAGCAGAAGAGTACAACGTTTGGAAAGCCTCGACTAACTGCTCATTGACTTGAGTTTGTTACCCAAAAATTTGTTGTTCTCAGTACAACAACGGGTATTCCATGGTCACATGGGTATTGATAAAACTTATGACTCCATCAAGCAAAAATATTACTGGCCCAAGATGTACAAACATCTCTATGAATACATCAATCAGTGTGTCCCCTGTCAGGAGAGAGTAATGAGAAAACACAAGACACCCATTCAGGAAACAGACATTCCCCCTTACCCTTTTGCGAAAGTAGGATTAGACTTATCAGGACCTTGTCCCAGGTCTCTGTCGGGAAACAGATATATTTTCAGTTTTGTGGACCATTATAGTGGATGGCCAGAGGCTTTTGCCGTACCTGACAAAAGTGCAGAAAACGTAATACATCTTTTACTTGAAGAAATGTCCCCCCGATTTGGCTGCCCATTACAAATTGTCACAGATAATGGCACTGAAAATGTGATTAGAGTAATGAGAGAAACGTTGGAGACATTAAACATTGATCACATCACCACATCTTATTACCGGCCCCAGGGTAATGCTAGGGTAGAAAGGTTTCACAGAACCCTTCATGATGTACTCTCCAAGAAGTTGAGAGATGACCTCACTACATGGGACTTATATTTAAACCAAGCATTGGCTGCAGTTCGTTTTAATGTAAGTGAATCCTCCAAATTTTCCCCTTTCTTCCTACTCTACAACAGTGATGTCGTGTTACCCCTAGATAACCTTCTGAAACCCAGACGAAAATATGCAGGCGATGAACAACACAAGATAGCCTTGCAACAGCAGCACAAAGCTTTCACATTAGTGCATAGACACTTGAAGAGATCAAAGCGTAGGCAGAAACACTATGCAGACAAGGGTGCCAAGCCAGTAGAAATTAAAGTAGATGACCCCGTCTACTAACCAACGGCAAAGCAAACTTCAAAGTAAGTGGGTTCCATATTATCCAGTGGTTGAACAAAAGTCCCCTCTTACTTACCCTCGATAGAATAGCTAGGAGATACAGGAAAGAAAGGGATGACTCTTCAGAGGAAGACGATATCCCCCTCATGGAATTATCTAGACGTATGAGAAGTCGGTTACACAAAGCACATTCAGAAAGTAACTCTGAAATGATACACAAAAAGGTAAGATTGGCTGGACCCACAAAACTTGACCCGTCCGTAGCGACAATGAATGTAGTGACAGACTAACGGACTCAGATACTGAGTTGATGGAGGTCAATGTCATTGACAGTAACAGGCGAGACACAGAAGCAGTTGGTAAAAAAGAACACAACGCAAAGACAAGACGATTACTAGATGGGATTGTAAGCCTTTTGTAGTGATGAGTCATCCTAGGATGAGATGTAGAAAATATATACATATATGATAGGTTAAGTGTTGTTGTCTCTGTTCACAGGAGAATGACAACAACGGTAATCTTCTTCCTCTTAGGGTTAACCATTGTTAATTCACTATCAATACGTGAAAATGTAGTGTTCCGTAAGGTAAAAGATATTTCCATAATGAGGTCACATTGGCTGGTAACATTTGTTATAGACTTGAAACCTTATGAACGGCTTATTGACAAGTTAGAAGCAGATATAGAGGGAGTTGCATCAGTTACAAATAGCATAGTCAGTCGCAATTACAACCCAACTGAGAAGGATATTTTTGTGTTATTCAGCGGTTGAAGCAGTGATATTTCATCACTGAGAGCTACACAAGTGAAGCTAAGGGAAATGTTTGAAGACCTTCAAACATTAAGTGAATGTAGATCTAAACGATCGGTACTGCCCTTTGTAGGAAAAGCACTGAGTTTTCTGTTTGGCACAGTATCCGAGGAAGACCTGGAAGCAATACATAAGAATGTGGAAATTTTGTTTAGGAGTCAGAAAGCTCTAACGCATGTTGTGGGAGAAAGTCTCTCTATACTGAACACTTCAAGGGTTAAAATTTCAGAAATTAGGCATATGATCAATGAACTGGCAGATGATTTACACCAAGTGGACATGAAGTTCCTGAATATCACCAGAACATTAGAAGATAGAATATTAAAGTTTGAACATTATCTAATAGTGTATTTGGGATGTTCTTTGGTCGTTGGAGAAATTCGTGAAGTTATACAGAAAACAATGTTTTATCTACAACATTTACAGTTACAGTTAAACATCCTGGCACTAGGAAAATTGACACCAAGTACTATTACCCCATCTAATCTGAAGGAATTACTCATCGATATTAGTACCCACTTGCCTCGCACAGTACAGTTGCCAGAAGATCCTAGCAAAGAGTTATGGCGATTTTATAGAACTTTGCAAAGTTCTACGGTTATATATGAACATAATATCTTAGTGATTTTGAAAATTCCTTTGCTAGATGTTAGTGGAAAGTATGAAGTTTATAAAGTTTCATAATCTATCAGTACCCAGGTTTATGGAGAATCTCCAATCTAATGAATTAGATAACATGGTGGCACAATACCAGCTCGAGGCAGATTCATTTGCGGTAAATGTGGAGCGGACTAAATTTGTATTACTTACCTCCGAGGAATTAGAAAAATGTGCTAGGCCCGTGACTGGTTATTGTTCTATTAAAAGCTCTGTTTATCCTATAAACCTAAGTAAGTTGTGTATCACTACGTTATTCGTGAATAAGAAAGCTGACTTTGAAGACAAATGCAAAGCCATTTTCAGGTTGAAATCTGTCTTACCTTTAGCAGAATAGTTATCTGATGGCGTGTGGGTAGTTACAACCATGAGAAAACTAAGCTTCTCTGTTATCTGCCGCGATAATGTAGCCATAGCCTCGACAGTCATTGTTGAACCCCCATTAGGCATCGTGAGGCTAAATATGGGCTGTTATGCCTGAAATGATCACGTGACATTGCCACCACATGGCAAAGTCAATTTCGTGTAGAAGAATCTTTCTTTGAAGCTATCAAGGTATTTAATATTACAAGTCTAAAATGGTGGCAACCGGTTCATTCTACCATCAGTACGATGAACACAACGAAATTGCCAGATCAGTTAAAAGATCTCGAAACAATATCAATGGACCAGTTAGTAAATGAATTGAAGGGAATGCAGAATCAGGTTATAGAGGATAAGGATCCAAAATGGCCATATGCCATATTGGCTATAGTAATTGTAGTTAGTAGCATAGGGATAGTTTTAGGATACCACAGGTTTAAGAGACGGAGAGTGAGGGGTAGGAGAGCTGCCAGGGGCACTCCTAGTTACGAGATGGCGCCGATTAATTCGGGAGGAGAGGTTTCTTCCTTCAGACACGGTGGTTGTTCTGCGCCTCTACGTCAGGACGGAGAAGAAAACACAGGGCTGGTCGTGGGACACCAGGTGGCGACGGTTGAACCGGAGGGCAGGGTTATTGCCCACAGAGGGGGGATACCCTCTGCGCCATTTAAAGAAGAAGACGTGGAAACTGTGAACCATGCAGTGCGTCGCCTCTATCCGGCTTTGGATTCATGAGGAAAGGCGTCCAGGGAAGGCCAGAAGGGTGTGTTCGTCTGACGGTACGACGGTGTGTTTCCTAGAGCCCTAAGGGACGGGCATCATAATGTGTACATAAGTTGGGAGACCTCATCAGTGTAACCAGTGTGTGATGTGATCTTCCCGGTCTACAGTGAAGCATAAACGGACCAATTGCCGCATTTAGAAGTGAAATAAATGTACAGAAGTCCAAGGACACTTTCAATTAGTGTTGGGAGGACGGAATTCTCCACATGTGTAAATAGAAACAGTCAGTACATACATAGATTATAATGGTGACTGGAATTGCCAATAATATTGTGCAAGTTTGTGACTCTAACTCGGTTAAGAGGAAAACACGGACACCGTCAGTTATGTATATCGATTACAATGATAAATTGGTCGGCACTGGTATGGATAATGGATGTGAATTGTACATCTATAATTGTATTGATAATGAGGATATGATAGTACTTATAGTGTGAATATGGGCATTATTGTAGTAGGCTTGGTTCTGTTAAACGGCTCTGAAACTGGCTCGGTTTTAAAGAAATCTCCTCCGGATATTTCTTAGTAGATGGGGGCGAGTGTAACACAGCTATGCGGGGAAAAGCTGAAACGAGGGTCAAGCTACCTGAAGAGAGTCACGTTTGCTTGGACTGGTTACTAAATCTAACAAGTGTGTGTATGTTTTTGCTGACGATGTATAGTCTTGATAGATGACCATCGGTCATGTACTAAACTGTGGGACACTGTGACAGTTAAACAGCCTGGAACAGTAGGTGAAGGATCACGACCAGATAATTCAGCCTGAGGCTATGGACCAAGTGTCGACGACCAGGTGTGACAAACAGCTTAAAGATGTCGGTACGACATCCCACTCCGTGTGCCTGACAGAAAACTTGACGATAGGGTCACGAATTGGGTCAGGGGGCTCAAAGTAGGACGCACATTTCTGCCCATAAGAACGAAGGTTTTTCTGAGCAGGGTCAGAAGAGACAGAGACGGCAGACGGTGGCAGGCAGACGACCGAGACACAACCAACAACCTCTCCAGCAGCCCGCAGCAGAAAAGGTCCCGAGGGAGACTGGGGGTCAGAGCCAGAGCCAGAACCATCGTCCGTTTAAACCTGTACTTTCTCCTTAAAATAAAATTAGCCTGGATTGACGAAGCGTGTTGTGTTACAGTTATCATGAAAGTACTTGTGGATGAATTTGTGAGGTTCCCTGAGGACAATGCCCTTAAGGATTTAATTATAGGCTTTGGGGAAAGATGGAACTTTCCAAATTGTGCAGGTGCTGTTGGTGGCTGTCATATACCGATTATAGCTCCCCAAAACTCCTATGGCGATTACCTCAATAGAAAAGGGTTTTACTCTATAATACTACAGGATGTGTGTGATCACAACTATGTCTTTACAGATGTAAACATTGCGTGGCCAGGTAGGGTACATGATACCCGTGTCCTAGCAAATTCAGAACTGCACATGCTTGGTGATAGCGGTGACCTATTTCCAAACTGGAGGAAGAAGGTTGGAGACTCACAGATGGCTGTAGTTCTTCTTGGAGACGGTGCATACCCATTAAAGACTTGACTTTTGAAACCTTTTCTTGGCAGGGACAACCTCACACCTTCCCAGACCACATTCAACTATCGCCTAAGCAGGGCCAGAATGACAATTGAGAAAGCCTTTGGTCGTTTAAAGGGACGGTGGAGATGCTTACAAAAGAGACTAGATGTGGATGTGCGTTTTGCCTGCACTGTGATAGGCTGCTGCGTCGTCCTCCACAACATGTGTGAGAGTTTCAGGGAGGTGTTCAGGGAAGAGTGGAGGGTAGATCAGGAGGAGTATGAAGATGGCGGACAGGATATGCAAGATGCAGGACAGGAGTTACCCTGTTGCACCAGGGCTCTCCGGCATCAGATTGCACAGGCTTTCGCAGTTAACAGACCCTATAGACATACTGTAACTTTGATTTAAACCACCTCCAAATGTCTTGCCTGTAAAATGTGTATTTTGTTTCTATGAAACGTTCATGTTTGCAGGTAATGTTTAATATATGCACACATTTAGACATTACCCTCTATCATAATGTTCCATGTTCATTTCGCATATCAGCTGGCTTTTCATGGATCCCTGTGATTACATCTCTTATGTTTAATTATTCTTATTCAATGTGAAAAAAAGCAACCTTTCGTCTGTTTCTTTATTTTAATGAAAAACCCAAACATTTCCACTCTTTATGTTTACATTGTGATTTAGAAAAGAAACGAAACACAATTCTTAAAATACATGAATAGTACTGAATCACAATCAGTTGCCTAACAAAAATCGCAGATATAATCAGTCTAACCTCACAGTCTTGTGAAAATGACAATTTTAAAACCTGAAAACAAATCTACTATTTCTTCAAAGAAATAAAATCCTTTATAGTTTGCAAACACATCATGAACAAAGTATCATCCAAGTATCAATGCAGATTCGGGCTTTAACTGTAATAGTTCAGGGCGAAAGTGTGCTTTATTACACTATACATAATGGTAGAACGAACTGTATTTCTGAAATATCCACATTGCCCTCTTCTATTAGTTCACCAATAAACTGACATCTCGTAGAACCTACTTGCCTTTGTGGTGTATGCAAAACCACCCCGGTTACATTTATGAACACAATATAGACTCTCCGTTTTCACCATGACACTTGGGGCGTTTTGATCAAGTTGCCCCATCCGTTTTGGTGCAAGTGTGTTTTCACTTACACCCGTACAATACATGTTTACATTCGCAACAGCAAAGATGTCAGCGGGTAACTCAAGAATGAATTTGGTACAGTATAATTTTTCCTGATTTCAACGTGGTGTATGATTTGGAAAGACTGTATTAGTGGCATTCCCCACCAGTGTGCCTCCATGAATCTCCGAGAACAGTCCCCAGCGTCAAATAAGTAATTTTGGAGTAGATCGGAGATGAATCTGTAGCTAGCCGGGTTATGGTGTCATTTGCAATTTGATTACTGTAGCATTGTGAGGATCGACAGTAACTGTTTTACAACACTGTTTCGACATAGTATTAATAATATAGTTGCAAGCAACGATGAGGGCTTCTTGAATGTTATTCAATACAGCCATTTGCATCTGTGTCGTACTTCCAATAGTAGTCATCGCTACAGATAATATAGATAGATACTACTGCCAGTAATGGGAAATGCGTAAAACTTTATCTTTAAATTCATGTTGGGTTTGAAACACATTCTACCAGTCTTAAAACATCAAAAGAAGAAAGATAATGGTTGTCACTTTGAATTCTTTTTCGCTTTGAAAGAGATGGTACTTGTATTAGAACATCATAAGAAATAAATACTTGGTGGTTGTCCATTGAGTAATCAAAGAATGCATATGGCACAGCGATCTGTTCAAAATGTTCAAAATATTCAATGCTGGTACATTTCAAGTCGGCTTACACAGTGCACACGCTCTTTTTAAAAAAACAATTTAGTCCACACGCAATGAAAATAAATTTCAAAACATCTTGAGAAAGAATAATTACATAGATATAGCACCCATATGACTGAATAACTCAACCTATTCATGGTGTGTGATAAGTGAGTGGAAAGCTTTAATCTGGCCTCTCCAAATGAACAAATACTAGTATATTACTCCAGGACCGGTGTTGTACAAAAGATATGAAACCTATAGAATTCCACTGAAATTTCTACACCACATCTATACTAAGAAGGAATTAATGTTTATGAACCTAACTGACAATGATATTTGCTCTTTAGGAAGACTTGTTAATGTGAATATGTAAAACAATTATGGGAGAGTCTGGAACTGTTTTGAATGCCCATATTAGTATGGATATAACTTTGGATATGAATCAGTTCCTTTTGGCTATCCAGGCCAACATATCCTGCTGAATCACTTAATCCTACCGAGCAAAAGGCATATTTTTCTATGCAATCTAATAAAGGGCAACACCTTATCAATGGATAAGGTTATAAATACCACAGACAATTTTATGCCATTGAAAGGTTTATTACATGTAAGAACAACAACTATAATGCCTTTGAAAACAAATGGCCTCAGTCACACAAAGATTAATTACAGATATTACATATAGTATTGTCTTTCAGCCATAGTCACTTCTCGGTGTTAACAATGTACAATCCCTGAACTCTGCAGTTCACGCATACCTTACAACCTTAATTAGATGTATTATGTATGATTGTTGTAGACCAAACTGTCCCTGTGATGACATTATTAATTACGACGTGGAAAACGTTATAGCATAAGTAATAGGCAACTTCTCAGTTTCAAGTTAATTTATCTATGGAAAAGCAGTAAATAACCTTTGAGTTGAAAAGTACATGAACTTAGCCGCATTCATATGAAGTCTGTTGTATTTAACCAAGTGAACATACTCATTTGTGATTTTGAAGAGTTTGCAAACAGTTGCAATTATGATTCTCTAAGGAAGTTTTATATGCTTGAATTTGAAATAAATCGAGCAAGTTGGCCTAGCACACCGCTGCTTAGGGAGACGGTGCAGATTTGTTTACTCGTGACCTTGAACGAATTTCACGTGCATTTCATGCTTATGCAGAGATAATGAGGGTGAAAAGGAGAGAGATCCAAGGAAATGAATTTTTAACTAGTTATGATCTTAAAATCCATTCAAATGCAAGTAAAATTATTTATAATCTAGAGAAATATGACAACTCAACTGAAAATGTAGTATAAGTAAGTTACATTTATGGTTTCCTTGCTGCATCGGTAAGCATTTCTACTGTTTTAGACATGGAAACCCATCGGAGGCCCCAAGCCTAAAACAGAAGGAATATTGACCGATACACTTCGGCCTTTGTTTGTTGATGAAATTACTTGTGTGAATTGACGTCTGCACTACAGAACACAAAAAACCTTCAACTTTTTCGCATTTTCACTTAGTTGTCAGATACATTTATAGGCCTATAAAAGGAGTTTCAGCAAATAACTCTAATTAACTTCAATTGAAGCTCAGATCAAATGTATCTGGTACGCGCTAGCACTTTTGACATACACAAAGACACGTTATATTTATATCAACAGAACTCATACATATCGCCAACTTTGAACGGAACGACTGAAATGACAGACAAGAGTGAGTGCTGCTGTGCGGTCTTGTGAGACAGATGTTTAAAGGAGCAGCTGTAATTGTCCTCCCGCTTTCCTTCAGATTTTCGTGCTCTTTCCAATGGTTAAACGTTAAATGTTGCACCAACTTTTGACACATTCCGGCGCGTATTCATGGGCCGTCGGTGATAAAAAGTAGTGCTTATTTTCTTAATATGCAGAAACTTGGGGATTTTGATGGCTAGTATTGTTTATGGTGATGTGTACATAGAGGCAAGCACTTTCGATAGATATTTAAAGCGGTCTAAGCAGAAATATTAGAATATTTGCACCGCACTCTTTCCTTTCGTTAGGGGGCACGTCTCAAATGTTTTGTCTTCTTTTTAGCTAATGCAGTGTGTATCACCGTCAAAACAAAGCATTTTAACAATGATGTCTTTGCGTAGGGAGGTGCCTAGAGACAAAGTATGGCAAGTTTGAAAGCGGTAGCTGTTGTAGTTGTAGTGCAGCAGATTTTGGGAGCAAAGTAGTCAGAATTTGGCTGAAAAACAGCAGCAAAAACTTCAATCGCAAATAGCGGCCAAACGGTGCATTTTAGCGACTCGACCTGTCCAGGCGAAATTGTAGACATTTTGATTGCGCATCTGCTCAAGAAGTTTGGTAGTCATTGCAGCAGTAGTTTCGGAGATATTTGCATTTCAAATTGAAAATTTCGAATTAATTTTGATTTATCTGCCCTTTGCTATTGGGCCCACAGCCTAGAGATTTAAATGGGGAATATCTACACCTCGGTGCGCATCTGCCTGATTTTTTTCAAGCGATTCTGTCCACTCTTTGTAGCTCTGGTACAAAATCCGGCGGAAAAATAAATAATAATAATAATAATAATAAAAACATCAGCAATTACAATAGGTCTTCTGCCTTATGGCAAGAAGCCCTAATTAACATTTAAGTGTCTGGGACCCCCATTTTGTGGTACAGGATTCATGAAAATTAAGAGAATGAGTCCCAGGGACCTTCAAATACACGACTCAACACTCATTCTCAGTTATGAGAGACTCTTTGGCACAGTGAACAGACCATAAAACAAAATAGAACTGTAACATTGATTTCTTTTCCAAAACGTAAATAAACATTTGAACGGCAAAACTGTAAATTTTCACTAACAAATTCTGCTCGGTTTTGAAATTGTTGACATTTCAATATTTCCACCCAAAATTTATACAAAAAATGACTGATACAAACGTCACACAAATGTTTCGTGAACGTGTATCCGACAGTGAGAAATGAACAAGACAGCTAGTATAGTAGTATTCTCTCCTGACTTAGTAGTAAGGAGATCAATAACACTGCAGAGTTGAAAAGGAATATTATCCTTCCAGGTGTCATCTGAATCAATGTGTATTATAACATCTGTGCAAAACATGAATGGGCGATCTTTTTGAATTTATCTCCCTTTCACCAATCCACAAGGTGTGCTGATCTGGACGGTGTCATGTGATTAAATGATAAGCTGAGGGTCCAATACATGTTTTTTATTAATCTTCATAACCAAGCTACACTGCCATGTTTTTGTTATTCTTAGCGCCAAGCTCGTTCCAGGGAGACAACTCCTTCATCTTCAGAAGTGTTCACTTTTGCGAAATGAAATAAATCGTGTAACATGACATCTCCCCTCTTTGAAATGTTGAACGTAAACATTAGTTATGAATACTGAAAGTGTTAAACTGTAATACTGAAATTACAAGTGTCTTTGATGTGTAAGGCTAAGGTAACTGTTTGATGGGGTATCCTCCATAAGCCTTTAGATTTATGTTTGATGGTTTGAGGTGCATCTCATACTCAGCTGAGTGCTGCTCTGGTACAAATTCTTTGTGGACGCTGAGAGGAATTACATTTGACTGAACACCAGTGTCCATTTTACATTGGACTATATGCCTGATGTTGTTGAACTTAATGGCAACATTTGCAAAAGCTTGATCCCTCGGACCATCATTGTAGATTGATTCAAAGACCATGCTGTCACAAAATTGTTCATCTGTACCATGTTTCTCCGATTCTATGTCTATGGAGTCCAACACAAAATCCTTGAAATCATCTGTCACGTCATACTAATTTGTGTCCCCATTGTCGTTGTGGGTCAGTTCATGCATCTTATTATTGCCTCTGGTTTGAACTTGTATTTTGCGAAAACGTGATCGTCCTCTTGACTGAGACCTAGTGTTTGTCATGTTGTGTCCAACCTTAAACTGACAGTGCATGTCGCACGTGCGATGTGAGGCATACGTGTTACCATTACACTTAAGAGACAGTTAACCAGTATAGCCTTCACCTTCACTGGTAACATTCACGCCGGTGCATGGACAGATTATCTTTTCCCTTTTGCGATGATATGCCCTAAAATATTTATTCCATGATTCTGTGATACAGCTGGGATAGGCATGACTGCTAACTTTGCAAGTATGAATCGCAAGATGGCGGTTCAAAGCGAGGCGATGGAATCAGCTGATCGTTTTCAGGACATGTTATGTCGTTTTGTTGACGCTTTGCAATCGGTTATTTAAGTCTGGCACTAGATGTCTCAGTATCACACATTTAAAACTGTAGTGTATTTTCAGTGTATATGTACTCAAATCATCTTAGTAATACGGCAGATACGGCTGCATTCATGGAATTTACAATGCCAGGGAGCTGATGCGGTGCGCAAAATGTGAACCACTTAAAGTCTTTTCATGTAAATTTCATCAGGTCGTTCATGATGGGTTGAAGATTTTGGACAACACAGATATTTAGCAGGTACAGAGGAAAGTGAGAAACAATGGTCAAGTATTTGTAAAATAACAGTAATGGACGAATTATGTCAATCATCTCCTACATGTAGCCAACTTTCAAATGCGATAAACATGGGCATAACTAAAATCTACTTTTTTATGTCTGTAACGGTTTGTGATGAATGAAATATAAATTCACCATATAGGCAAATAATACATAAAGATATTGCAAATTTCTACAATGACTGCATTTTAATTATCATCAAGTAAGGGTATAAATTAACATGTTTTGTTTTCTTTAGTTTTAACAAAGGAAATAATATTAAAATATTAATTTATTAAATATACTATTTCAGACACAGAAGAAGCAAAACTACTATTAGGCTAAGTACATATTCAAGGGCACTTTCCAAATTCTATTTTCATTACACAACTAAACAATACATATATTCATATTTATAATAAATTTCAATCTCTAATATAATAAATGGTATTGTTAAGTGTTCTCAGCATCAAATGGTTTACAGTTTCCTGCAGTGTCTTGTCTTCACAATGATCAGATTGTTATAATAGTCATGAAAAGTTCATATTTTATTTTTAGAGCTTGCTCTTATGTTGGTTTGCATTAAAATGAGTTTTCTAATTTTAACACAAATATATCACTAAAGTAAATATCTTTTCCCACTTTACATTCTATCTGCACTATACAATGTTGTAATTCCATCTGATTTTTTGTATGCTGGTGCATGTGTACTTTTGTATTACATTACACATGCATGACTTTATTCAGTCATTGTACATTGTACTGTTAAATTTGTAATAATATATATAAATGCATAACCATATCTTCATACAATAATTGTGGGGTTAAATTGAATTCTATATCATCTAAAACATATATTTCATAATAAACACATTTTCTGTGTTAATCCCTTACAAACAGACATAACCTAAAATTTTCGTTAAGACCTGTTTAGTGAAAATCAGAAAGTTAGATAGTTAAAGTTAGATAGTAAATTGTCTCTTATGGGAAATAGTTTGTCAACTTAAGGTTATCAAAACAAGAAACATATGAAATATATTTCTATCATACACATCCGCTTGGGCGGTCAGAATTATATGTTGTTCATTGAGAGAAGTCTCTGTAAATGATTATTAAGTGGCGTTAAACTTTTGTAAGAAATTAACCAATAAATTAACATATATAACATGTTTCACAATACTGACTGGTGGACATATTTTTCAAGGGGGAAATATTTTATTTCAGGCTATGATGACTGGTGTTTCTGATGCAGCCTACTATTTGCTTGGATAATAGGTGTATGGAACTTGTATATGTAAACATAAAAATATATAGTAGTGTCAGAATTTAAAAACAAAATGGATTCAGGTGAGCGAGGAACTGCTGCTCAAAACATAATATATATGTTTCTAAGTAACTGTTACATTCTATACAGAATTTCTTCAATTGTCAGGGATGTGTAATAATCATAAATTCTCAATAAAGAACTTCCAGGGGATGCTCGTTCGCCGGAGGTGTAGCCCTGATTTTTTACGTTGAGTCGGTGGTTGTACAGGAACTATTTGTAAGATTTTAATGTGGCAATAGTTAAAGAAATACCGTTGGGAACACCATAATGGCTGATAACATATAAAAAAGAATTTTCATTACTTCACCGATGCTACGACACCCGGACTTGCTCTGTCTCGTGTTCTGTTGTAGGAAATGCCATGACAGTATACTGACTTTTCATGGTGTATTCCCTGATATCTTCTATCGTGTCAATTCGTATTGCATTTGGAAATTAAACAACGGATACCATTCTGAACTAAAAATCAAAGCAAAACATGCGGCTGTTAATGGCTTTTCATCGTAAACAATATTTTTTCAGTTAAGATGAACACGACAACGTGTATGCTTGGTTCTGTCTTTACATGTAACATGTTGACTTGGGAACCAGATCGGAAGTGAGAAGGTGGACCGTCGCTTATATCATTTTAAAAGGAGAGTTATTGCTTCTCGCAACAAAAAGATCACCCATTAAGGATTGACTGTGTGTTTCTTTCGTTGCATTGAGGTATGAAAATGGCTTAGTTTTTTAGATTCATTTGGAAATGAAATCAAAAGAAATGTTCCCAGATAACCAATCAGATTGCCTGAATTTTAATGAACACAATAAAGATTTAATTATTAAAGATTGAAGATGAATAATGAACAAACACATCTGTGAAGATGTAGTGAATTTAACACTGGCTTTCATAAATTTTCCCTCCCTCTGCAAGCTATATAGACAGATTTAAAAAAACCCCGGGTCCACGTGTATTTCATACCAAACTATAGTCAAACTTTCATCAGACAGACCTGAATGTCACAAGTGAATGAAAAAATGCCTGCTATTGCAAGTGAAAAGCAAACTGTTGGTTGCAGAAAACCACATAAATGCATTGAGCATTAACATACTTTTTTGTGAAAAAGCGTGTAGCAGGTAACATGTGAATTGTAACACAGGTATCACAACTGTACAAAGGTAGGTCAACATATTTCGTGGACACAAAAATAAATTTTTTATAAATATTATCAGTGTCCACAAGATATTCTTTGGACAATTTTAGCATTCTACCAGTTTTTCCAGTCACCACAGGAGTTTGGACTTTGCTCATGATCTGGTCTCTGGTCATCCATAAACAGTCAGCAGGAGATGGCCATCTGAAGAGAGATTTTACCCGTTCGAGGAAGCTGATCTCTCCATCATCTGGATCACTAGCTTCAGTTCTACCCACATACCAAACACCATCATAGACAACTGTGATGAAGGTTCTAATCTCCAGCTGGGCTGTGGGTTCCTGGTCTTTGTTGCTCTGTTGGTATGCACCATCAGGTTTTCTTTAAAACTCCACTCTGAAGCTTGACCTTTGTCCAGTTGTCACAGTAGTCTCCCTTGAGACAGCTATCGCAGTGACAACTTCTATCATTGACCAGCATGAAGGAAGAATCTCAACGAGATTGAAACTGTCCTCCTCATCTTTTTTTCCATCAACAATACATATGTGGAACAATATTCCCATAAAAATAAGACAAATAGATTCTTTAACAGATTTTAAATTAACAAATCAAAGCAAAATAACTGTAGTCCCATTTTTCTTTTTGTCTGGTACAAGGAAATTAAACATTCTCCACAAAAAACTAAGGTACAATACAAGTCCACTAAATTATGATTTATTCAGAATATATTTAAGATAAGATGCTTCTTGTACTTGTGGTTGTTCTTGTGAAAACTCATGGCATTACCTTTTAGAATGTTCTTTACATACAACACAGCGTAAAGAATTGTGTGTAAATGTATGTACTGTCGTTAAACATCGCATACCCATTAATTTAGGTTTACTGTTGTTTGGTCATGCTACTCTGTCACTTCATGAAAACAAATTATTATTTTTTGAACATGCACATACATATATATTAAGGTAACTGAAAGATTTTTAAAGTTTATTCTTGTATATATTATTGCTACAAATCCTTGTTGTCAATGTTTTTATATTGTAAATATGACATATGCAACTTCTCGGAGAGGGCGTTGCTAAGTTGGATAACTTATGCCCAGTCCATTTCATTTTCGAAATGCGTTTAAAACAAGAGTCTCTACACAGACCAACAGCATGTAGCGTCATAGCTTTGATACCCTTTCCAGACATCATTGAGTCATGCTTCTGTTTGACAATATCCTTAGTATATCCAATTGAGACAAAAATTGACATGGTGAAATTTACTTTGACATTCTCTTGTAAAAATGTTTTAATGTTAAACAACTAAAGTCTTATTATTCAAGCAGGAAATGGAAATTTTATGTCTAAATATTGGAATCACCTTTACTTTTCTATTGTACTGTGAATAACCTTTCATTTGGTGGTGCATTTGTTTGAATGTGGCCAATATTTTGAAAATTCAAAAAGATATTGGCAAAAATATGATTTTTTGTGTTTTTGCCCCCAAATACAGTTTTACCAGAAACAGAAAGTGTCTACACGAATATTTTGTGATCAGCCTTTTTGGTGTCATTTTTGCCAGGCTGAATTCGACTATTGTCATCTCTTCTGATGAAATTAATGACACTGTCAGCAACACTTTGGGTTAAACATTTCTGGTGTTGTGGAGATACGTTGTATGAATTTGATGTTGTCTTGAGAAGAGAATTTGACTCAAGTCTGTCTCTCTGCTAAGAGCTTTCACACACCAGTACTTCTTGGTAATTCTATCCATTACAAGACGATGCAGAATCCTTTGTTCTCTCAGCAACACTGACTGCCTGGTGTCTCCAGTTTCCGACTGCAGTATGTTTCCAAGTAGGACCTTTCTGTTCACTAGCTGTTTTCGGCGTGGTGTCAGTGACGAAGTGTCCACAAAAGTGTTGGTTCTTTTTCTTGGGGATGAGGAATGAGTCTTTTCAGTTTCTCTTATTTTTGTCAAACGTTCAATCTGTTTGCTTTTTGTGTATAGTTTTCTACTTAGTTCAGTCACCTCTCTCTTAAGTTGATAAACCATTCTTTGTGATGACATATATGCATATGTACAGGAATGACAACAGTAGGTAACAGTTAGTGGTAGCGTTGGAAGAGATATGTTTTTAATCCAGATTTAAACACAGAGAGCGAAGGTGCACTCTTGTGGTTAAATGGGAGAGAGTTCCATAATGAGGCAGCTGCATGTGAGAAGGATCGAGCCCCAAAAGATTTCAGTTTATATTTGAGTACAGTCAAGAGCAGATAATCAGCTGATCGGAGATTTCTAGAGGGCTTGTAGTTGACAAACATCTCCTGAAGATAGACAGGGGTAACGTTATGAGAATACTTGTAGACTAAAGAAAGGATCTTAAAGTCAAACCTTTCACGGATCCTGAGCCAGTGCAGTGACTTTAGAGCTGGGGAGATGTGAGAATGGAGCTTAGTCCTAGTTATGATACGGGCAGCCTTGTTCTGTATCCTCTGCAGTCTGTTTAGCTGATCTCCTGATATTCCCACGAGTAAGCTGTTAGAGTAGTCCAGATGAGAAAGAAAGGATGAGCGATCTAACCAGCGTGGCAGTAGTGTCAGCTGTAAGAAAATGACGAAATAGATCCCATGTTTCTCAAATGAAAATGACATACTTTTACATGAGATGAGAAAGGTATGAGAGACTGTCCAATTTGCAGGTGGGTTAGCCGAGATTTTTACTGTCTAGAGGATGGCCTCTGTCTTTTCATCATTTTACTTAAGCATGTTGGTTGACATCCAGGATTTGACTTTGTTAAGACAACTTTCCATGTTATCCAAAGATTCCATCTGGTTTGCTAAATTGGGTCTGAAACTGTCTACCAGCTGTGATTCATCGGCATAGAAATGATGAGCCACCTGTTGCTCTGATATCAAGTGTCCAAGTGGTCTTGTGTACGTGGTGAAAAAGATCGGACCTAGCACAGACCCTTGAGGGACAGCACATGCCAGAACTTTACTATGGGACATAGCTTTGTTAATTTGGACAATCTGTTTCCTATCTGTAAGGTATGATGAACACCATTCCAGGACTGTACCGTTCAAGCCGTAGTCATTTTCCAAACGATGCAGCAACATTGCATGATCGATGGTGTCGAAAGTGGCTGAAAGGTCTGAGAGGACTAACATGGCAATGTCTCCAGAATCAACAGATTGTTCAAGCCATAGTCATTTTCCAAACGACTCAGCAACATTGCAGACTGACAATTGTCCATCAGATTAGACTTTTGAAGATGCTCAAAGAGCTGTGCTTTAACAACATTTTCTAGAATCTTTGAATCCATGAATGTCAAGTTGGATACTGGGCAGTAGTTCAAAGTAGTTCAAAGTAGTTCAGAGTCTGAGCGTCAAGAGCTGGTTTCTTGGTTTGTGGCCTGATAGCTGCCTTCTTGAAACATGATGGCACCTTTCCGATGGACAAGCTGGTGTTTACAATCTTTGTTATCACAGGAAGAAGCACGTCCACTAATCCAAGGAGGAATTTTGTGTGTATCGGATCTAGCGAGCAAGATGTTGGTTTAGCTGAAGTGATTAGTCTCTTTAATTCCAGTTCAGAGACTGGCGTGAAAGAAACAAATTTGGTTGGAAGTTTGTATACGAATCGGTATCACATGCGGACCCCAAACCATGACGTTTCTTTGAGATTTTGTCTGAGAAATACGTACTAAAGTTGTTTGCAAGGGTTGTATCGGTACCATGTGGCAAAGTGATGTCCGCCTTCTTGCCGATCAGCTTGTTCAGAGTGGAAAACAAGAGCTTAGGATTATCACTGTTAGTGTTAATTTCTTGAATAATGTAATCTGATCTAGCATTTCTGATACATCTATTTACTTAATTCCGTTGCAGAGTTGTACATCTGGCGGTGGACTTCGAGTCGTAACTTACGTCAGCGTCGCTCCGCAACACGCCTCTTTCTCTTTGAGTTTCTTACCTCTGTACAATGCCAAGGTGCTGTTTCTTGGGGACGAATTGGTGCATGATTGATTGGTGCATGCTTATTCAGTAGCTCGTGCAATGTTTTATCAAACAATGCAGCCAGTTCATTAACATCATCAGGCGGGGAACGAAGGAGTGTTGATGCCATCAGATCATTTATGAAATCCTGAATATTGATGCTCTTCAGATTCCGGATCTGGGCTTCCATCTTGATGACGGGAGCCCTGCTAAAGTTAAGATGACACGTGATCATAAAATGGTCCGACATCTGTCGATCCTTGACTGAGATTCCAAGAATAGTATTATCATCTCTAGACACTATCCAGTCAAGGATGTGGCCAGATTTGTGTGTGGGTTCAGCAACATGTTGCTTTAAGGCATGAGAATCAAGAACTGCACATACGTTTTTTGTCAGTTTATTTTCTTTATTGTCAAACTGGACATTGAAGTCTCCCAAAATCAAGTAGGTTCCAGTCTTGCCATCTAAGTAGTCACACAGTGATGAAAACTCTGTATCAAAATCTGGATTTTTCACATTATTACCTTTTGAGGGTGGGGGTCTATATAGACAGACAGTCTTTAATGTCTTTGTCCCAGAGCTGATGACAGCCACCATGTACTCAAAAGTATCGAATCTATCAGTCACTTTAGAGAAACTGATAACCATGTCCTTCAGATATATCAAAACAATACCTCCACCTCCACCACTAAGTCTGCTGACGGGATCTTAGTCTTTCCTTTTCCCGAAATTGGGGACCCTTTCCTTTTTGACACTCCCTGTAAGCTTTCTGTATTTCTGCTCGACCTTTACCCATCCTTAAAATGAAAACAAAAGAAATGACTCCTGAACATGAAATAACTTTGGTAATGTAAGTATGATACATACGTTACCATGTGCGTAACACTGGTTAATGGTTATATACCTCCAAACGACTATTGAAATATAAGTGTAAAGTCTATTGTTTGTTTGTTAAGCTATGATGTTAAAATATTAAGACAAATGGAATTATTGGGTGGTCATTTTTTATTATATGCTATAGTAACTTGGATCTGCACAGGTCACGAGGTTACAGAATAATAAGTATTTACTACCACCTAGTCAATTAACACTTTTTGCTAAAGATTTTGTCACTTGTTTTGATTTGTCGTTTATAAGTTATTATACTGACATTTTAACATCCAACTTTAATGATACTCAGATATACATTCATTTTTTTGTATCATGTAGAGTGACCACTGTTACATTGATACATATGTTACTGGATGTAACGTGTGTATCACTGAGAAAAACAAGCACTGGAGTCTTAATACATCAAAATAAATCAACTGTGTAACTCTAGATATATCTATATAACCTTAACATATTTAAATAACCTCCATATGTGACACATGTAGTCAGCTTACCTGCACATTCAGTGCTTGTCAATACATCAGTGGAGAGCCGTGAGATTAGGGCTGTTTGAATTTCCTCCTCCTGAAACTTTGAAGCAAATGGCAGTGTCTGGGATATGTGACATATCCTTCGTCAAATATCTGCCGTAGTTTCATAGTTTTGACTGAATATCATTGCAGTTTCGTATCTTGAGTTACGTATCTATTGGTAACATATGTATCACATCAATGTTCGATGGCTTCTAGCTGTCTTAGAGAGGTTCCAATGAAGTCTTATGATTGCTGACTTTCACTTACATACAACCCTGTTTCTCATAATGAAGCCTAATAAATAGTACCTTCAACAGTATGATACTGTACTTGTAATGTTTGTATCAAGAAAAAATCATGCTTGACCCATGTATTCTTGCATCTGAAATTTCCAGCCCAATATCGTACTAGTTATTATTTTGGCAAACTAATTATGTATTTCTATTTAACATACATTATTCCTCGGCTTTACTAATCATGACTGAAATAAAACAGATATGGTAATAGGACCAATTTTGTTGTGGTAACGTACGTGTCTGATAACCTGGTGACATTTTGTAGATTGAAAAAACCTTCCTATTTTATGTTTGATGGTGATAAAGATGTATGTCATTATCAGGAGAAATGTTCATGGTTGGATATATAAAAGTAGCAATGACTTGCAGGGTAGTCCTTAGTCACAGTCAAACATTATGGTTGCCGGCGACAGGTAACTTACGTGTCATTTTACAACATGAAGCCTCTGGCATTTTCATAACGTTACCTACAGCAATGACCTTTCTAGTTTCAAAAGTTGTGAACAATGAGTCTAATAAACAAACCTCTGTATTTGATGTTTTAATCAGTTTTGAACCATGCAATCAGCTGCTACACCAAAAGTCTCTCATAACTGAGAATGTCTCGTGTCATGCTTGAAGATCATATCACAGAGTTTTTAATGTTATAATTGGATCTCAGTGTGCTGTTTATATCAGTGTTAATTCATTCTAGCCCATGCCCTTGTGCCATTCATGCACTAATATTTAACATGGTGCACTGTACAAACATGGTGGCAGTGAACATTCGAAAATCTACACACACTACAATTCACAACAAATGTTTTCCTTCGTTATTCAAAGACAAAACAACATACTGCAATACTATGAATTAATTGTGTAAAAAGAAATTAGAGTCCCTGACTATAAGTTCGGTAACTTAGTATGTTGAAAATAGAATCAACGTGTACAATTAATGACCCTTACTGTCAAACACTGTTGTTCCCAATATATCGCAATACATAACGCAATACGGGTACCAGAAGTTGCAATATATGGCAGTACATAACGCAATACGGGTACCTGAAGTTGCAATATATGGCAGTACATAATGCAATACAGGTACCTGAAGTTGCAATATTTTGCAATACATTGCCAGTTTTTGAGGCATGGTCATCTTTTTCGGATATGAATTTTAATATCTATAATCTTTACAAATCTGAATGTTTGTTTAATCTGTGTGTGGCCAAAACCAGGTTGAGGTAGTTGCCAAATATGTTTGCATCATTGATGGCCAGTGTCTGTTGCACTTTGACTTATACAGGCCAACACTTCAGAAACTGTTCAATCTTCACCAGGTGGTTTTATTGTGGACAAATTCTTCGAGTAATGTTTGTGGACCGCCAGTATATGTTTATGCAGGGAGTTTCCAGATGAATGAGATATAACTGATGTAAACTGTTACAAGTGATATCCCAATCATTCCAGGATGGTGAGCCTTCAGCTGCAGGAAGACCACGGTTAGCTGGATCTAGGACAAAGCAGTCCAAACAGACCTCTGCTGATGACATCCGCACTAAAGAAGAGCAATACAAGTACGACAACTGTCTTCTTTAAAACTCATAACAATATTGAGCTTGAATTGTGTTTTTATATATTTGTGATGGCACATTTTGTTGCAAACACCATATAATTTCAATATTTTTGTAATTTAGTGTCTACTTAAATAATATGGTTAACAGGATTATATCTTGGAACTGATATACAGGTATGAATACACATGATGCCTTTTAGATAATGGTTGACCGTAACTATGTCATATCTGGGATTACACTCTCTTAGTACCAGTTCTAGCCCCATCTGTGATTCCAACCCACAGACTTAAACTGAGGCATCACATTTTCCGCAGACAAAGTCATTAATCTAACTTAAGCACCAAGGCTTTTACAAATATGAATTTGTGAATTTTGTTGCAGGCGACTAAATGAGGAACTTGAAGCCAAGACTGCTACCCTGGTTCGTGAAGCAGAGCAAGTCATGGTGAGTATCCAGTAGGGCAGTAACGATGCATCAAAATGTCAATGGATTGCAATTAGTCAATGTCAGAAATTGAAAAACTATTGATTCATTAATAGTATGCGTGACTATCGATAGTTTATTAATTGACTTCCGTTGATAAATGTGGAGCACAAAATACAGGAAGTATCAGATGCAGAATACAGTCTAACCCCGTTTATCCGGATGTTTTGGTTTCACTCGAAAATCGTCCGGATAGCGAGATGTCTGATTAACTTGATCAAACAAGCAAATCGTGAAAATTAAGTGAAAGCAAAAAATTTTCAGTAACGCATATCAATAAATCAACAGTCAATAGAAGTAACAGTGAATCATCATAACATATAAGTGTACCAATAATACATGGAAGACAGAATTTGTTATCATTTGTGATGTTGCCTCGGATGTAATCATGTAGTGTGAGGAGCTTCAGGTGGTAAGTCAGATGGAAAACGTAAATTGATGACAAAAGTCTCTATTTTGCCAGTTGAGTATTCTTTATTTTAATTTTAAATGCCCTAAAAACATATGGAACTGCGTCAAACTTATGCTGTCTGAAGAAAGTAAACTTCCAGACGGGATCACATGACTTAGATCATGTGGCTGGCTATTTTTGACTTGCATCACTACAGATAGCAGAGGTCGATTTATAAGTGTTATATACAGTACAATTACAGTGGAGCTTACCTTAATCCTTCTTAACATGTGTTTTCATTACTGATGAGATGTCTTCACACCCACCAAATCCTAATGAACTACATGAGTGACACGCGTCCTCAGTGTTTTGATGGCTACTTAATCAATTCACATGAAATGCCTTCCGATAGATTAAAATGAAATCACACAGTCGTGCGGTAACCATGACGTGACACATGCACATGCACGTTGCACAGATCTCTCCGTCTGGATAACTGGATCATTTTTCAATGGAAATCTATGGGAATAATTTGAAAATTCGCCGTCCGGGTCCGGAAGCGCTGGGTCTGGTTAAGCGAGTAAGTTTCATTACACATATAAATCGTCCAGAAGGCGGGTTTTCCGGATATGTAGGGTCCGAGTAAACGGGGTTCGACTGTAATGTCATGGTTAATATTTGTGTTATAGGCCTCTTCAATAAGGGTTCATATCGCCCTTTACGTATTGTTGCCCTTTGTTTTTCCTACTTCCGGGGAGCAAAAGTTCGTGTAAGAATGGCAGAAAGTAAACAAAGCATTACGAGTGACCTGGATAGGCTTCTTGTATGTGACAAGGGAGGGTTTAACATTCAAGTGTGCGGGTTTGGAAAATTTGGTTTTCAGCCTCTAAGCAAGATTCAGGAAGAGTGAATTGTTACGGTTGAGAATTTGCCGTGACAAACGATGTGAGAAATCCTCTGTGAACGAGCAAAACAGAACAAAGACAAGTCTAAAACATTCAAATTTTGTATTATTAGATCTAAGCAAAAGAGCAAGTTTTACCAGGTCACAAGTCAATTTCACAATACCAGTTTCAAATACAATACACGGGAGACAAAATCTAGGGCAATGGGTCACAAAATATAATATAGCAAACTCACCAAAGTCTTATTGCGAGAGAAAAACAGTCATGCAGAATGTAACAGCTAGTGGTCTGATGGCAGCTATGAAGATCAAACGTTGGCAGCGTAATGCTACACTAGTAATATGAATGTGTGTCCCCTCCACCACGGCAGCTAGCATTTATATATACTTTCAGTCATTTTCTGAAAGTTTGAGCAAATACGACCATCGCCACTCACATTGACCTCTTCCAGAACAGTCTCCCGGAAGTAAACAAATAAAAGGCCAAGGGCAGATAATTTTCGGAAAACCTGGTGCCAAAATCCTAAAAATGCTGACCATCTATTACACAAAATGTGACCCATCATACTTATTATTCAAAACACTAAACGTTGTAACCCAATAATAATTAATTAATAACAAAATATACAGAAAATACACACTCGTAACAGAATCAAGAACGCAATGTCACCTGGTGTACTACCACACTTGGTGAAGTATCAAGTATACGAATATGGGATTCAAGTGTTGAGAACATTCCAATCATATGATTGTACCATTTGCACAACTAATTAGTCCTGAGTAGGGATAGAACTTTAGTTTCCCTCAAAACGAAAGCAAAGCAACAGTTGAAAGCTAATGTGTTTAATGAAGGTCATCACATAACCAGTATCGCATATAGTGAAATAGACACTGATCGCTCCGATTGTCAGGTACAAACTGATTCCATCGACTATGGGTGGTGCAGGCAAGACCAGGAAACTGTGATAATGTGCTATTATCTGATGTATCCATTGTTCCATAATTATCATGAAGCATACTTGAAGCATGTTGAAAAGATCCACAACACATTGCTGTCATCATTACTCAGTGTTCCCGCTGACATTTTCAACAGCCGGTCATCATGAGCGACTGTCTTTAACTTTATCGGACATTTCCATTTTTTCCCGGTCAACTAGTAATGTAATAAATAAATAAATAAAGATAACACTCTCCTAATATTTTCGTCTTTTATTTCCAAATATTTCTGTGGCACCTTTCACATGCTCCTGTTTTCTGTGGGTTTTGAGGAGCATCAGATTGTTCAATCTGTGTTCCGACAGCTGATTCCGGCTGGCTGTGTGAATCCTCTTTTGAAGACTGAAACCATGCTCGGCTGGTACACTTGATACTGGAATCACCAGTGCAGCTGAAGCAGGGCTTTTGAAGTCAGGGTAAAGATCCCCATATTCACGAGCAATTGTTTTGCATTTTTGCTCCAAAGCCATAGAGCCAAAGCGGACCATGGTACTCTTAAAATGTGGGAAATCCCTCTGCATTCTCTCGCGGTCAATTATTGCTTGAATAACTGTGACGTCACCTGCCATCTGACCAGTCTCTGGGCAGAAGTGGTCTAACAGGACGGACATGGAATCCCCTCCATGTTCAGAGAGTTCCTCTTTACCAGGGTATTTTGAGGGATTGAATATGTTGTCAAACTATCCTCTGGAAATCTATTTCTCAGTGACATGCATAATTCTGCTAAGAACTCATTTTGAGATTTCTTGAAAGCAGTGATTGACCTGTCTTCAGCATACTGTAAAGTCACATCCCAAAATACCCTACCAGTGCTAGTATCAGTTGCGCTGTGTAGAAAAATTGTTCACTTGGGCCAGGGTTTCCGTTTAACCCTTGAAGTGCATCAGTAGTGGAAATCACTATAGATATGACCATGCAGAGATTTAGAGAGTCTTTCTGAAAGACTGTAACTAATTTGTCCATGTAATACAGGATATCTGACAATGCGTACGTCATTACAACAAATCCATAGGTTTTGATTTTTTTTATAATGTTTTTTGTGACAGGGTTGTTTCGTTCACTGGCCTCCTCCTCTATCTTCACCACAAATGCCGTCCAATTTCTTTTATGTTGATTCAACCGCATGCTCTACCAACAACCATCGAACGCTACACGGCTGCTTGACACTGGAAAACTCACTCTCTTCCAAAACTTCAGACAGTTCGTGCAGTCTTTTGTACTGAACCGCTGAATATTCATAAAGTTTATAGACCCGTGAAGGTCCCGGCGTAGAATAGGCCTTCAGCAACCCATGCTTGCCATAAAAGGTGACTCAGCTTGTAAGAGGGGATCGGGATCGGGATCGGGATTGGGATCGGGATCGGGATTGGGATTGGGTGGTCAGGCTCGCTGACTTGGTTGACACATGTCATTGGTTCCCAATTGCGCAGATCGATGCTGCTGTTGTTGATCACTGGATTGTCTGGTCCAGGCTCGATTATTTACAGACCGCCTCCATATAGCTGGAAATATTGCTGAGTGCGGCGTAAAACTAAACTCACTCACTCACTCATAAAGTTTATATATCTCTTTCAAGTTTTTCTATAGTCTGCGACAGCTTTAGTTGATTTGCCACCCTATGTGCTATGAAGTGAACATGAATCAGATATGGGCAGTCACATGTTTGTAGCCTAACACCAACCCCTGTCCGGTGGCCTGTCATCACACTAGCTCCATTGGAACCAAACCCAATGACGTGATTTAACTCAATATTCCATTGTGGAAGCACTTCTTTAATTTTCTCTGTTACACATTCTGATGTACCATTGTGTACACTGAAATTTCCAAGAAACAATGTTTCTGTGTTCCCTTGATTTTCTATCCTCACGAATATAATGAGGTTTTTTTAGACAGTTACATTCACGGTTTCATCCATGATTAAGCCAACAAACTTGCTTTTTTCAATTTTTGACTTAATATCTTTGATTGTACTTGCAACTAGGGCATGGTCCATTTCTTCAATGGAATGTGAATGACTGCCCACGACACCTTTAAGTAAACTTGAACAGCCATTCTTCTGCTGAAGTTCAATCAGTTTTGAGAATTTAACAGTAGGGATATGCCCGTGCGCCATAAATGTACAGTGTTCATTTGTGCAAGTAAATTTTCATTGTTTTTCTCCTTGGCAGTTTCAGTGTTAGCAACCATGGCAGTTTCTTGATACAGAAGTTTAACAGCTTGAGTGTGTGATGCACTGTCTAAATGATCGTCTAGTTCTGATTTTCTCAAATTGATACTGCCTTCCATAACTTAAGTTTCACTTTTGCTTCCACGCATAGTTTACAAAACATTTTTCCATCCTCAAAACTGAGCCATGGAAACGCCTTGACCCAATCGTCCTTTACATGCCGAGTAACTGTACTAGATGAAGGTTTTTAACTTTAACATTGTGTTTTCAATTGAGATTTGTTGGACGTGTTGGACGGTTGCGATGTCTGGGGAAATGTATCAGATGTAGGTCTAGATTTAGTACTGGTCTCAGATTCAGTGTTCCTAACGTTCTTGCTGTTAGAAACATCAGAACTTGTACCTGTCTCATTGTCACTCTTTCATTCTCTACTGTCAGCAAGGGTACTACCTTTCTCACCAAAATGCTTCTTCATTTTTATTCAAAGCAGCCACGTGTCTGAAATCAGAAGGAATCGGTGTATATCGAGCATTTCCGTACGTAGTTAAAATAACCACTGGAACTGAGATATGTAAAATCAAGGTCAGATTTCCGAATGCAAATGACTAGTGCAGAAAATTTTTTTGAATGAATTACCCATTAAGTAATGTATGCTGAATGAAACCAATAATTTTAGAACTTGAACAGAGGCTGAAAATGAAGCAGGATTTACAATGAGTAGCTTGTCATACAGATATTTGATAATAAATTTTCACTGGATTTAGTTTGAATAAATCTATGAGAATGTTAGATGTTGGGACCCATTGATAAGATAAGATAAGATAAGATAAGATAAGATAAGATAAGATAAGATAAGATAAGATAAGATAAGATAAGATAAGATAAGATAATTCTTTGTTACCCTCCAGGGAGTTTGTTTTGCATTATATGCTGTTCTTTTCTTTCATAAAGCAGCCATACATAACATTGCAAATAGTAATCATAAACCTGTTGTGTAAAATAATCAGGATATAAATAAATCAATTTAGTACACAAACATAGATAATGACTAGAATTGTGAAAAGTGGAAGACAAGTCATTCACTGAATTTGTTGTTAGTACATCTAATACAAGCTGGAACATATGAGTGGCGAACCTTGTTTGTTCTGAAAGTCGGCATACACAGCCTGCATCCAGAATGTAATGATGAATATTCCGAAAAGAATATGTGAGTAGGATCACATTTTGTTTGCTCATAACAACTGTCGGTAATTTAGATAGGATAGATGTTTGTGGAAGGATAGCATTAGAAAGCATTTTTTTCTCACCTTGTCACTTAGTAAATCCATCTTTCAGTATAAATACTGTAGATAAACTTTTACCAGCAATGCATTTGCCATTACTGAAATGCGATGATCATGATCTGTCATTCTTTGAGCGGAACTGAAAATGTGGTGAACACTGTCCGCAAACATTTCAGATTTTGAATCCATTGTCATTGAGGACAACTTGCCAAAATGCACCAAAATCTGTTTTCCTCAAGAAATGCTTTTGTGACTGCTGACAATCTAAATTTGGTGTTGAAGTCATGCCTAGACTTGACTAGTCATGTTGGCTCAGCACAACAATGTGATTGGTCATTTGGAGGCTGGGAGTCTCTGCAATTGCAAGGCAATTGAATGTGTCACAGACTGCCATAGCAAGACTTTGGCATCACTACCAGCAGCAAGGATCAACACGTGATTGCCCCAGGTCAGGATGACAGCGAGTGACCACGCCTCGCTCAGGACAGGTTTATTTGGCTTTAACATTTGCGTAACAAGTTTACCACAGAATCCTCCACAACATCGGTAGTGCCAGGACTCAGAACAATTTCTGATCAGACTGTGAGAACTGCATACGTGGGGCTGGTATTTTGTTCCAGAAGACCTTTGCGAGGACCTGTCCTTACATGTCAATATTGGCAACAATGCAGACAGTGGTGTCACCAACATCCCCCATTCCCATTGCAAAGGTGGAGAATTGTTATCTTCAGTGATGAGTCATGTTACATGCTGCGATGTCAGAAGTGCACGTGTATATTGACGTAATGAATGCTACGCTGCAAATTGTGTACAGGAGGTGGACAGATTTGGTGGTGGAGGTGTAATGGTTTGGGCTGGAATCTCATACAGTGGCAGGACAGATCTCATTTAGGTCCAGGGTAATTTGACAGATCGACGTTACTGTGTTGAAATGATCAGGCCTTCCTTTCTTCCAGAACGTCATTTTTCAGCATAACATTTGGCCGCATACAGCAAGAACAACCAGGGATTTCCTTGCCCAGAACAACTTTCAGGTTCTTGATTGGCCCTCACGATCACTGGATCTTAACTGTATTGAACATTTGTGGGACAAATTGGATTGTCGTTTGCAACAGCGTGACCCTCAACCACGAACATTACCTGCTCTGTTTGTGGCCTTGAGGGAAGAGTTCCAACTCATTCCCAGGCACTTTGTTCGGAATCTGGTCCAGTCTATAGGACGCCGATGCCAAACAACCATTGATGCCAATGGTGGCCACACAAGATAGTAGATACTGACTGCTCTGTGACCTTGACCTTGGAACACTTGTCATTTGTGACATGCAGTTTCTTGCAGCATTGGACCGTTAATGTTCATTCAGGTGTTCTTCATGACTGCACTGTATTACAGAACCTTAAGTGTATAAATTGATAACAATTTTCAGCTATGCCAGGGCTCTGTGGACATAATTTTATTTAGTAGGCCTTTGACTAGCAAATATTTTCTTTCACTAGCCAAATAAAAAATTTACTAGCCAGACACATGTAGTGGTATTACACCTAGTATTTTGTGAATGAACTACTACAATTCCAACCAACATTTTGTTTTATTTCCTCACTCTGTCCAGTGATTCAAAAACAAACTATTTCAAAAGAAATATGCGATCTGGAAGCTACTTTATGAGGTATCAACACATATAGTAACTGGCTTACTTTGAGCTAACTATTAACATTGAACATATTACATCATAATGATAAGAAAAATGATTACTTTTGCAGGACTGGGTATTCCGGATCTTAAGCTACAGAATGACATCCTGTCTCAGAAGAATTTTAATCTTGTCAAGTGTCACTGTATCAAAGAAACTTCAATTAAATGGAGACATATTTAACTACTGACTAAAGTTTCCTGCTTTTTTGTAACTGCCACTGAGAGCTCAGATTTTGTCTTTAAATTTTGGTTTCACAGTCACAATGTTCTTTGACCAATCTGTTTGTCCAGGGCCACCAGCAATCCTTCTCTTGCCATTAGACATCCATTTATTAACTGACTTCTCTGGGTTAAACTCAGCAAGTTTGGGACCTTCTGATGAAATCAAAATCAAATCAGACAGTCTTTGCACAAACAAGAAGCTCCTAACATCACTTTTAATTCTTTTCTGGACTGAGAAAGCCCGTTCACATTCAGCAGAGCTAATCGGCAGGGTTAACATGATCCTCACAAGATGACGTATATTGCTGAAATCTGTTTTGTATGGATCCTTGCTGAGTAGGATTTGCCAGAGATCAGAGTAAGATTTATCCTTGAAGGTGTTTGCCACAAAAACTTTCATCTGCCTCCACTCTGTCTGAACTGCCTCCACATTGCATCCAGCAGAGACAAGAGGTATTCTTAACCAATCGCACAGAACATCTATTTCATGATTTCCAAAGTGTTCCCTTTTACGCTCTGGCCAGGTGTCATGATTAAACACCTGGAAGCTCTTCACAGCACCTTGGGCCCCTTCATTTGTATTTGAACCAAGCATTCTCTAACCTGGACTCCAACTCCATGATGGTGATGTCAACGGTAGATGCCACATGTTTCTTCAGTTCTTCTTTGGCCAAACCAACACTACCAGTCATTTCAATGCCTTGAAATTTGATTGGGCTCGGGAGATTTTCTTTGCTTTCAATACACAGCCCAAATTTCTCGTGCAGTCCCCCTTGAATGTAATCCTGTTTCATGCTTGTGATAGTTTCCAGACAATCCTGGATGGATGCAACTGCTGCAGGAAGAATACTAGACTGTAGTTTCAGGCTTAACAAAGCCACCTCACCAAAGAGATCAGACATGAAAGGACAAAACCCTGTGAACGCCAAATCTTTCATTTGCTTGTGTATTTTCTTTCCTCTTCCTGCAATGTCTGCATTAGATGATGATGCTACCAGACTTTCCGTATGTGTATAGGCTGCTGCATACAGTCCGTCACCTGTGACCAAATCTTCATCCTTCCTTCCTCAATTTTTGGGTACTCTTTTTATCACTGCATATGAAGACTTTTGGTTAGTCATAAACAAAACAACAATTTTTTTTTAAAAAAACTTGTGGTTAATTAATACCAAGCGTTTAAAAGTTGCTAAAAAGCCGTCTGCTTCTCTCTCGCCCGCAAACGAAACCGCAGACAGGTTACGTAACTCTGTCGCCAGAGCCCTACAGTGACGTCATAGAAGGAACGGTTTCCCGTTAAATGTATAGAAAATGTGTAGGACGCTTGTCATTTTGCTGATTTCTCAACGTCACCAAAGACATGCCGAATTGTTGTGTTGCCATCAATTGTTCCTTGGGTTGGGTGATGGTGTTACTATGCACAGATTTCCACCAGAGTCCGTAGTTTGTGCTTAAATTGGTTGTTAGTGTGTGCGAAGTGAGCTTTGTAGAAGCCTGTGGTATATACTAAATCGGATGGTTCACCCTCTACCACGCTTCCAGGATAGAAAATGGAATTCAAGTTTCATCGAGTTTATAAAATCAAGACTGCTTACTACACATTGCTGACCAAAAGGATTTTGCATGGATATATCGCTTTCTTCCTCGGAAACGGGGTTGTGGTCGAAGTGACAATATTATCATAAGTAATCTTATATTGACCCCCTATATTGACCGATTCCAAGAGTGAAATTGTTATGTTATAATGTCATGTCATGTAAAATGTCATGTAAAATCCTAATGTCCATCAATAAAATACATATATTTCTACCAGTAGAAAGTAATTTTGATTTTGGAACTCGGTGAAAATAAACTTAAATAGCATTCATCCCAAGACAGGGTGCCGCCATTTTTGAAAATCCTGAAGTCACGGGCTAAAGTATGTTAGAATTATCGAGATTATGATTTGTTCTCATCAAGTTAGAAAATCAAAACTACTTTTTACTGGTAGTTAAATATGCATTTGAATCATAGCCAAAAGGATTTTGCATGACACAACTTTTAACATAAGGACTTCTTCCAAGGAAGCAAGGTAGGGGTCAGCGTGACATTTATATTGCAAGCAATGTTATATTGACCTCCACCTCACTTCCAAGAGTGAAATTGTTATGTTATAAGCAATATCATGTAAAATCCTACTGTTCATCAATAAAATACATATTTTACTACTAGTAGAAAGTAATTGTCCTTTTGTAAGTCGGTGAAAACAAACTTAAATAGCATCCATCCCAAGACAGGGAGCCGCCATTTTTTAAAATCATGAAGTCAAATCCATTTGAATGAATGAGATTATGTATGGTTTGTTCTCATCACGTTAGGAAATCTACATAAATATGTATTTGAATCATTACCACAAGGAGTTTGCATGACACAACCTGTAACTTAACCTAAGCGAGGTTGGGGTCGAATTGAAAATACAGCGCGATAAATTTCTTCACTTGCTAAATTTACTTGGTTTGTAACCTTCACTCACCAGTATGTAGACACTTGTCAGTATACGTCTTTATACTTGGTCTCATAATCCTAATTACTTTATAATCATACTTGTATGTATTTTGAAACTTAATAAAAAGAAACGATCTGCGAATGTGTAACAGGAATGCAATCTGTAGACATTTCATAGTTTTCCACACACTCTAGTGCATGTCATCTGCATCATTACACTTAACGACGAAAACAATGATTCTGTTGAAAGCTACGACAATTAAAAACAATCCATCAATATCCACAAAAACAAGTGATATATAATTTGTCTGCAGATTTCCCGAGTGATGTGTCTTTTAACAGTCTAATATACGAAAACGTGATGTATCGTTTCAGGTTTTTCACATTGCTATATATAATGTAGTTTCATTGGTTACCCAAGATAACACATCTGGCAACTAATTGTATAATGTGCGTCATTCTTTATAAAAAGTTATTTAGTTAGCCAATAATGAGCAATCACTCAATGTATTGGCGGTCAATCCTTTGAAAGAAGGGTGTTGTTTTACTTAGACACAGACACGACAGAGTGTATTCAGTATAGATTAGTAAATGTACATACATAAACACAATCTTTTGACCAATCCCCCATTTAAATCCCCATAAAAGTAATTAATCAATCAGGGTGTTATCGGTCAATCCTTTGATCGATCCAGACAAAAGAAATGCCAGATGGGGGTCTTTGTCGGGTAATCTAAGTGGCGTTACCACTAATTATACCTGTTATAAATTCATTAACTGAGCATCAAGTGAATGATAACAAATAACGTGTAGGTTTATACCACCTAACATGGATTACAACCTAGTGACACTAAGTTATTTTGACATAATCGTCTATGAAAACAAGGGTTGTAACTCGAAAACTAGGCAAAGCAGGAGACAATACTAAATGGTAGTAGATTGTGAGAACATATAGCTTTCATTTTTCACAACAGCTTTCGTGATTTCAGGTTTGTACAAATAAACTAACTACTCTTAGTGCACACAGTAAAAGGGATGTTGTACAGATGCCAAAAGAAATTTGACAGTAAACCATGTCAAGATTAATTATGATATTTAATGCTATGATTGTTCCTATAGTGTGTAAGTATGCAGAAGTATAGGGGACCTCAAACTGTAAAATTATTGAAGGCGTACAGCAAAAAAGAGTAAACGGTTTCTTAAAACTGCAAACAGTGCTATGGTTTGGGGAGAATGTGCACACCACAAGGGCGTATGAGGTATTGGTGTTGGCTTATGTGTTTGGATGAACGCAAACTGTCTTGTCTTTGCTGTACAGAATGGACTGCTCATTAAGAATATTCTGTTTTGATTTCAATTTGAACATATATGATTAGCACAAGATAAAGGGATGTCGTAATGGGCTCTATCTGCTGGTTTTCCATGGTTCTTTTCAGATGTAGCAGGTATAAACTTCCAGTCGACTTTGGAAGATACACAAATGTCCCACTGAATGACTGTAATTTTAATTATATTGTATATTAAGTGGATGATCTTTTGTTGAATATGAATTTCATATGCATATATTGGCTGTAAGTAACCATTGCTCAGCCATAAGAATTTGTATGTATCTTAAACAATTATATGGACAGTCCCACATAATGACATTTTTTATTTGATGAATGCTTAGGCTGTTGATCTCTGGACTGCCTGGGCCAGACACGATTATGTATTTATTTACAGACCACTGCCATATAGCTGGAAAAGTGCTGAGTGCAGCCTTAAACAACAAGCCAACCAACATCTTTTATCTGAAAACTTTGACAGACAGACAAGACAACTTTGATGCTGTATATAAATCATATCCATATTTATATTAAACAGCAAAGAGTAGTCTTGTACAGACCCTGAAGCAAATAAAACTAAGAAAGCCCACACAAGTCTAGAAAACGAGGCAAGTCTAGACTGCCACAGCTTCAGGAAAATGAAGAAAGTCTCAGGACTCCTTTTCATTTCATTTTAGTTTCTTTCACAGTGAACGATTTTCAGTCTAGTATGTTCTTTTCAGAGACTAGTTGTCTGACTAGTCTAAGCATGCTTCACTGGCATGCGTGTATCATGCAATCCAACATTGTCTGTATTAAATTGTTTTTTTATTCTGATTGTTATAGCAAGAGGTTTCAAAACTGAATATACCTCATTCCCCACCCCTCTCCAGCCCCAGATATAGCTACAGTGTTTTTATGTAATAGGAAATGGACACATTATGAAATATTAATAACTGTATCAATTTAACTGTTTTATGTGTATGATTTTTTGGTAATAGCAAGCTGACACGAAATATCAAAGTGCATGTCTTTGATGAAAAAGGAAGTGTGTGTCATTGTTTGCGTGTTGCCCATGTAATGACGAATTTTGTTTATTGAAACTGCTTAATAATGTTTTCCAACACTGAAAGTAATGATGGCTGTTGTTCTGGTGGAGTATGAAAAACTTCTAACCACCTATTCTACGATTTTACTATAGCAAATGTATGGTGCGTCTCCCTGCAGTGAAGCCGCCATTTGGCAGTGTTTGCCTGGGTCAGTATTAGCGTTAGCGCATGCGCAACAGACCCAGGGAGCCAGGCTGACCTATTACATACATCTCAGTTCATACTGTCTCCTTACAGACAGCCACAGTTCCTGTATCAGTCATATCCAGCCTTATATTTTTATAGAAACAAGAATACCAGGCTGCTTCCTGTGACCAACAGTCAATTTTCTGGGCTTGGCTTTGCCTCCCTGGTGCTCAGTGCCATATCCATTTGCAGTATTTTTCAGTATACGATAAACAATGGACATTGGGATGCCTGTGCTACTTGAAATCACTTAAGCTGATCTGATGTCCATGTAATAATGTCCTAAAATCAACTTCCTCTTCTCTAAATCATCCATACTGAGGACCACTTAAAATGTCTTCTGTTAGCAAGTAAACAAAGGGTTATAACTCTTCACAAACTAATGAAAAAGGATTAACGAAGTTGTTTCTCTTGAATGAAACCAAGCACTTGATAGCTGGTCAAGGTTGTTTATTCTAGAGTTTCCAATTAGACATATTCCTAAAATTCTCAATAATTTCTGGTCATACTAGAAATGGCAAGCAGATGTGTGTTTTAAATTGAACTGATGGTGTTGTTTTGGTTGCAGCGGGAGCAGGAAGCTGCACTGTCCAAGTCACGTCTGCTGGACAACATCAACACAGACGATTTTCTCAAGTAAGATACTTGCATGAATACATCACCAGAATGCATAGGCTAGTTGTATCATATCTATAGTACCGGACTACTCCTCATGGTGACAGGTAAGCTGGTGGTTGACAGTGTGCGCAATAACCCATCAGCAATGAAAACTCAGGAGGCAATACATGTCGGTTACACAAAATGAAACCTAACAGTGATGAAGTTTGACTGTTGATAATCTGAAGATTATAAATTTATATTTTGCAAATTTTGTGTTTCTCTTCTCCTTGCCAAAAATACTTGGCGTAATAATATTACTCTCATCTCTTCCAACAGCAGCTCAACCAGATGCATTTACTTATTATGAAAGACCCATGAATGTCCGGGGTAGAATAGGCCTTCAGCTACCCATGCTTGCCATAAAAGGCAACAATGCTTGTCGTTAGAGGTGACTAATGGGGTCTGGTGGTCAGGCTTGCTGACTTTGTGGACACATGTCATCGGTTCCCACTTGCACAGATCGTTGCCCATGTTGTTGATCACTGGATTGGCTTTAGGTACGTGATTGGTCAGAATCATGCACTTGTCCTTAGGAAGCCAATCAAATTACAGCAATGGACTCTGACAAAGGTTTTGGGTAAAATCATGCTTTTCTGAATGTTTTACACAAAAAATCACCACCTGTATGTATTTTAAGGAACCCAGTGGACGTATCGTGCTAGGTTATGTCCTGTGACAAAAATGCTTCATGTTGTATTTTAACATTAAACATTGTGTCCGAATGTGAAGTTAGAGGCAACGAAAGCTGAAATGTCACTTGAATTACATTAACCCCCTGGATGCCACAGGGACATATATGTCCTTCCTCTTCACCCCTCACTTTGAAGTCCAATAAACTTCTAGATATACCACGCACATATATATACTTCACAGTTTTGAATTTTGTGGACACTTCCCTGTTTCTTGATACCATCCACTATCATCTCAGACCAAGCTAAAGTACTTAAAATTGCTTTTCAAAATAAGCTTCATCGTAAATGTCGGCATTTTTCACCTTATTGAAAAACGCGATTCAGAGCGTTATTAGTTGTATGTTTTGAAATGTGTAAATCGGATAAATACTGTGAGTATTGAATCTCAAAAATAGCATATTATTGATCACTGATATCAAGTTTACATGTAACCCGTAATGATAATTCTGAAATGTCGCCGATGAACCCAGAATCGGTTGGGATGATTTCGAAAATGCACTTACACAAATGCCGAAGTGCACTTTCCGCCATATTGGATGGTCGGTATTGCAATACCTATTACGTCCCTTATATTTCATAGTCAGCTGCGACAAATGCATCATGGAATTCCCCACACATCTTAGAATCAAATTACAAATGGTCTTTGTCACCAATACCAACTGTCTAGCTAAAAGCAAACGAAAGATACTAGGTATGAAACGAACGCTGTGCTCGAAAGACAGCACTTGTTTGAAATGTAAACAAAAAAAAATCCGATTTTACACTGTGTAGCATTTTCGGAAATTTTCCAGCATCCAGCCGTGTAATGAACGCTTACAATGGCTCACTACGCTTAGAATATTGAGCGGAAGAATATCGTAGCAAGAAATAGTAAATTAAAAATAGATACAGTGCAATCATTTGATAATTCATATGAAACTGTCAAACTTTTGGTGCAGCGTGACGCCATGACTGACGCAAAAATCACGTAGAACGACAACGGTACTTGTTGGCATTTCTGGCTTCTTTCGTCATTTACAATGTAAGCTATAAAATCAGATAACAATACACAGATAGACGGAATAATTCTGATTACTTACATCTCTCATTTATGTACAAAAGATCCCTGCATCAAGGAAAAAGTCCTCATAAAATCCTGTGTACCCTTGTCAGCGAAACCGCCATTTTGAAAGAAATTGGTCATAGGTAGTGATGTCACACATCAACATTGTTGAACATATTAGGCAGTTTCTTTGAGGTGAAGGTCAGTTGAACAAGAGAAAACACAATGGCCATATCAGTCCGGTTGCACTTTTAGTGTTGTGATGCATATTTTGAGTATCGTTCAGACATTTTTTCATGAAACTGATTTCAGTATCTGCATATATCCGTGTTCAACATCATACCATATGTGGATATAGGGTATGCGTTTTTATTCTTTGAAAGCTTTTGATTGTTTGAATAATATTTACATGGGAAATTGACTCAGTAAGTGTACTTTACCACATTTCAAGCCTTTACACAAGTGTTAGAAGATCACACGTAGCCATTACTGCAACATGTGCTTTAGTTCCTGTGATGTACAATATTCAATACGTTGGGACAAATATTGCAGTGTCATATGAACAGGTTAATAAACAGCGATTTAATTCAACCTTACAAGTAAAACTGTTAGTATTAATGAAAATGATTTGTACCTTGTATGAAATGTATAGGTACACATATTCAAAAGACTTGTCTTCTTCTTTGCATTGGTTTGTGTCGTTTTTATAGACAAACAGTTATGAAAATTGACTGACCAGGTGCGAGTTTGTCAAAATCGTTTTATGATTCATTACCATTGTTTTAGATAATAAAGTCAGTTCAAATTAAAACTTACTTTAATGGCAGAATATCTAACTCAAACAATATTTATACGAAAATTGTTTAAAAATATATACACCAGGTCATGTCTTAATTTGGACAAACCTTACGTCCATATTCTAATAGTTCCATACTGAAAAAGCGATCTCTTTGTACCTTTCATTTCATACTTATGAAGTGAAATAATTACATAATCATAAGAAGAAAAGCGTATATCTTAAATGAATATTCAATGAATATTTAGGTGTTATGAAATTTTAATTTATGCTAAATTGATGCCTGACAGGTGCGCATGTTGCTCACAATAAGATATGTAGTAAAACCGTGTAATTGTTGATATATTCAGGACACTATTTCAGTGGTAAAGCCATTCATTTTATGTTTTGTCTAGAAAGTGTTGAATTCTGACACAGAAGCCGAGATCTTTTACACACTGAGTGGAAATTAGGTTAGATATATACTAATCAGCATACCAGTGTCGTCTTTTTCCGACGTCACAAAATACACAAAACATGCCATGACGTCAACTAAAATGTCGCATTATTTTCAGTTATTTCATTACATTTGAAGATGTGTCTGTTACTCCTTTAATAATGATGCAAAATTAATCAAAATACATCCACGCAAACAGGAGAGTATGGGAATCTAAGAACTAAATTATGTATTGGATTGGACCATCTGAATTGCTACTACCTGCTTTCTGATGTAGTACATTGGCATCTTTTCTTATAAATTGTAAAACTCCCAGATGGTATCCGCTCACACTGGGGAACTTTGTAGTGGAATAGTTTGGTTCACTGTGAACAAAACATAACGAAAATATGCTGTCCTTATCCACAGCAAATTCTCTCCATGTGAACTGAGTTACATTGACTTAATGTAAAGCATAGCGGAGTTATGCCCCCTTATCTATATAAGTGCATGACCTCTCTGTCGACTTTTGACGTCATAGAAGAAAATCGATTTATTGCGGGTCATCTTTTATTTTGTGCGTATGACGTTATGCATTAGCACATAAATCCATTTCATATACACTTATGTCGTTCAGATATCAAGCTATATTTTCTTCGCTCACACTTAAATTGAAGATGACAAATTTAAAAAATCATAGCAGAGTGCTTTTATCGGTGCACGATAAAAAACGGAGAAATGTACTGTTTTTTAACGTACACAAAGGTTTTGGACAACATTTAGCAGTGTCTATTTCTCAAACCTCTGAGGTAGTCGCAGTTATATTTATACCAACGGATAGGAAATTAAATATTCTACATTTGTGTGTAATTTTATAGCCGTACGCAGATCCAGGACCACGCGAGTGCCTTTCTCACACAACGCTCACTTTTCAAACCTTATGAAAATGTGCGCCTGAAAAAAAACTCGGCATCCAGGGGGTTAAACCATTGCACTAAAAAGATGGGAACAGTAAGTTGTGATGTACATTTGAAAACTAAATTATCATATCAAGACATTGTTACTTCATTCTTTGATGTCTTTCATGTGGACCCGCTACCAAAAGAAATGTCCAAAATTTTTCAATAACACTGGGAGACTAAGTTTATGATTCTAATTCTGTAAATAATATATAGTCATCTGAAATGCGATCAGTGTTCTCAGACATTGTGAAAAGTGATAGATTAGGTATCCTTTGATGAAAGAAACAGTGTAGATTTAGTTAACAGTACAGCTTTGGTTAACTTTTAGCCTGGTGAATTAATTTCAGCATAAGGCGTTGATAAGAGGGTGGGTGATTTCAAACAGTCGGTGTGTCACTAAATAAGGAACAACTGAAAAAATGTTCGCCTTATTAATACTAGATAGAAAAATCAACATTATTATAAAAAGATATCCAGATAATTTCATGCGTACAGAAGTTAATTACAAGACAAACATAATAAAGTAAATTTTCCTGAATTTACCTGATTTACTTGATTGACAGCTGGTTACGTTTTATATTAGGAACCAAATAACTTGTCCAATTAGTGCAAACCGATTTCAATATTCTTATTACTGATGTGTCATAAGTCTCTGACTTTAATTTCGTATATTTGTATGCAATGTGTATTTTTGTCAGAAGAAAGTTTACAGAACTCTTCCGTGTAAGACCTGGCAAAAGAGGGAGATTTTCTCATTCTACAAGTGTTTCATTTATAATTTTCTGAAAATTAAGATTGTGAAATTTAACTTGTTTTCTAGTAAGTGCAATTTAGGCCACCGGATGTGATGTCACAGACAGGGATTGCCTGATGAAATTCATTCGTTATTGAATGTTAACAGAAAAGTTGTAGATATTTCATCTGTCAAACCCATATTTTGCACAAATAACTGTTTAAAATGAATGATCAGAGCTCATAGCAGTTTCTTGGTGTAATTTTGTCTATATAATTTGCACATAGCTGAACCAGTTTGACCTTGTATGCTCCCCTGATCCGGAAACCGTAGTCGATCAACACTACAGCTGCAAGTTTTTCAGTATCTTTCATTTGAATTTTTGTTCATATTAGGCACATTACATTATTGGCCACTGAATATAAAGATAGCAAAGAAGCAAAGTGTGATGCATGTTGGTCCTAGCTTGTTCTTTTTTTTCCCATGGTCCGACACAAAAAAGGTTCACAAACATCAGCCTCAACAACAGGCTATGGGCGTGGCATTTGTGCTTCAAAATACCACTCATGCTTTTCTTTTTGTGACGATGTAGCGTAGTATCATCTGCAAGGTACGTGTTTCATAATCTAAAATATAATTTCAGTTATAGTTTCTCATGAAATAGGGGATGATTTAATAAATGTTGCGTTCATATTACATGTATACAAAAATTGTATACAGTGTCTCACTTCAGAACAACTTGAATTGCATTAATAATTTTATACAATAAATTAACGTTCTTGCTGAATAATTACGATAGATTTGTCAATGTTTTATGTTTTATAGCTGGTTACAACTTTAAATCTTTTTATATATTTTTATATGTTAATTGATATTAATAATATGACTAGTATTTTTCTCGCCCAATAGACACTCAGGATCTGTCAGTGCATTAGCAATGTGTAAATAACCAAATTGTAATTAATGTCTTTCATTGATGTGGAAAACTGACACAATTTTACACAGTTCTTTAATACAACTACATGTATACCATAAAATATATGCATAGATGTTTCATATTATTTTGTGTATTTTATTTCTTTATAATATCTCGCTAAAATGTACATCAAATACAAATGGGTGATGAACTATTTTTTGTTTTCAACAGTATCTCTTTGGTGAATTATTTTGAATCACACATGATTAATGTCATTTATGTTGTTGCAGTAACAGTATATTTATCAGAAAATGTTATCATTTGATGAAAAAAGAAACCATGTACATGTAATCAGTTATATTGTCTCTGGTGAAAGTAAACAGGCCTCATATTCTGTAAACAGAAATTATCCTACCTTATTATCCTTTCCTGGGTTGAGGAGCAATGTCACCATATGAAATGATCTATTAAACTTTCAAGGATTGTTAATGATATACTCCAATTATTTAGTGTTCAATGGCCTAAACCCAGTGTTCACGATGGTGTTTCAAAGTAACAGGACATTGGGTCCTGTAAGTTTCAGATGTCCGTCTGACCCACTGAAAATTCAAAGGACCCACAGAATAACATTAAGCAAACATTTCAGATTTGACATTTCTTATAATTGGCATTGAAATTATTAACATTATATGATAACAACATAAGATTTTTAACTCACTAAGCCCGAGAGCCACTTCACTGCTCAACACCTGGAACCCCGTGCTGATTGCCTGGCTGACTGTGGCGAGACTAATTAGGGCTATTCACGCTTGATATCCCTGGCAGGTTTCAGAGATTACAGGAAACTGTCTCGTCATTCGAGCAAGTCCCGATTGTTTAATTCTTTAATTGCGTTGTAAAGGTATATGTTGAAAGAAAGCCTTGTAGACTTTTGGTGGCGTGTGCGTGTGTATGTTCTTAACACATGTTTGTATTCTTTGTATGTAAGACAAACTTAAACAAATTGTCCCTCTCATATCATTGTGTGAGGTTAAATTGTTCAAAACATCTATATCAGTTGCAGTAAAGAAGACTTTACGCACATGCCTGATAATCTTATATGAAAGAAGCATTTTCTCTGATACGTTGCTAGTGTATACTAAATATTTTAAGGTAAGTACTATTAAGCTAGTATGTGACTTACATGGAACAGATTCACAGTTTGTCACAGTTTGTCATGAATGGTTCATCTAGATTTAACACAGAAAATATACGTTATCACACGAACATGTATGTATACATATCGTATAATACTATTCCTTGCACATACATAAGATAAAGGGTCATGGGCTGGGCGTCATCAAAGTTCCCAAATAGGACGATTTGTATCTCAACAGTTCAATATAGTGGCTGATTTCTTATCTGTGACCAATTGTATCATGAGATACCTTTCACATAGGAAATGACAAGTGATGGGGCGTGGGCTAAATTTCTGAAGAGCAGGTTCGGTCACTAGACAACTTGGATACAGATTGACTATTGGTTAGATCGTTGACCAATCGATATGCTGGATTTCAGCTTTATCAACTCTAGCTATCATGAAAAAGTTTATGTATCGTGAACATACATAATCGTAAGGATGCCTGAAATGTACACGTAGGACTAACAAGCACTTTGACGAGTTTATTTTTCTTTAAAGCGCTCAAAGCGCTCAAAGCGCTACAGTCCTATTATTTCTACCCCCGATAACCCAATCCAACCATTGAGACAGTATTTATTTGCATATACATTTTGCGCACACTACTTGTACATCAAAGATAATGGCTTGTAGACATGTCAATATAATCTGCACATTGTTACAAATAAATATCATAATTCAAGTACATGTGTTATAGAATTCAAAATTTACACGATGCTGATTTATTGTGATGTATACACTTGCAGTTGAATCTCCCCAAATATTTATGAAGATAGGCTTACTTATATTTATTTTGAAAGCAAACAAGGTTCAGAAGATTGACAATGGGCGTGACTCTACAAAACAGGTTGTTCAATGATATAACAGCGCATTAGTTTGTTTTACACTTGTCACTGGACAAAAGTTTACAAGTTTACCTGGACATGCATTCGGCCAGAGGCTGTTATTTTTTGAGGTTGAAAGAGGTGTTCATATATCTCATTTAGTGTTGTCTGATTGAATGATTATACATATTAGTTCAGTAACTGATTTATTATCCTCCTTTTATTGACGGCACCCGTGGCGAGCCACCTCCTCGTGGTGGGTGCTGGGTAACGCCAAGAGCTCGCCGACATCCCCGTAGTGGACCCGGGGGGATATTTGGTCCACCAACCCGTTTGCCGTGGGTTGCAGCCCTGTGTCGGCGGAGGAGGGGATCCTGGTGGTTGAGAGTAATAGGAGCTTGCAACCGTGTTCCTGTTGCTCAATACACCACTTCGGCCCTGACTTCGCCTAGACGGGTGGTCGAATAGGCCCGGTTCGACCAATCGGCTGGTCATGCCAAGCCCTGTGCATGGAGCATTATTATATTTATCAATGCACATATATCATTTGGAATCGTTGTAAATTTGGACTTGGCTTTATAATCTAAAACATGTTGAATTTGAAGTATGTTGTTCTGTAATTTGCCTAGAGTCCTATGCCAGAAGGCGGTGGCTCATGGGCCAATCTGGTAGAATTATTAATCTCTTAATTCTTCTGCTGAAGTATATCATCCGGGTATCCTTGGTGCTGCAAGCTGGAGGCCCGCTTGCTTTAGCATTGTCCTTGTGATACTCCGTGGTGGGTGGGGAGCTCGGATGATGAATCATATGACACAAAACAAATACCTATCTGTTTTCTTTTTCATTGCCAAATGCTCCCAAATCAGTAAAGGCGGGTTACTGCAATATCCAAGTTGAAACCTACATCCCCAACCCGCTCAGGTGTTTTAAATGTCAGAAATATGGACACGGTGTATCTACCTGCACATTGTCTGTTGTGTGTGCTCACTGTGGTGAGAAGACACACACAACAGAAGATTGTGACAGTGACTTTAAAAAATGCACTAACTGCTCTGGCGACCATTCATCTTCGTCAAAACAGTGTCCAATATGGAAAGAGCAAATGGCGATTAACAAAATAAAGTTCACCCAAAATATCTCTTTTTCTGAGGCAAAGAAACTGGTGAAGAGATCTGACCTTCTAGAAAGTTATGCTACAGTAGCAAAATCATCATCTGAATTCAGCTCTAAAATAACAAAATCATCCACAGGATGCCAAACTACCTTGACTTGGGTCAGTTCCGACTCCCCACAGGTTTTATACCCTGCTATATCATCCCAGACTGAGGAATCACTTCCTACTACATCAAAGTCCTCTGATCATAAGTCATCTTCACAGTCACGCTCTGAGTCTCATTCAACAGCTGATAGACAACAAATTGTTAAAACTAAACCCAAACCTAAGTCAGATGCTTCAAAACAACAAAGTGGCAGAGCTCCTAAGGGGTCACAAAATAAAATTCAATTGTTTAATAAATATGGGTCTCTTGAAGATATGGACGTTTCTGAAAACGTCCATTCTAGGGCACATAGCTTGTCGCCCTCCAAAAGAGTGCGGGGTAGATCCCCAAAAAATCCCCCCAAAAGATAGTTTATTCCAATAATATTGTACAATGGAACTGCAGAGGTTTGAGGACTAATTTACATGAATTACAGCTATTAGTCCAAGATTTCACACCTTCAGCGTTATGTCTCCAAGAGACATATTTAAAACAAACAGATGCATTTGACCTTCGCCATTTTAATGCATATCATTGTTTTTCACCTCTGGGTGATAGGGCCACTGGCGGATCATCCATTCTAGTCAAACAAAATGTTATTCAAAGCCCTGTTTCACTTAATACTAATATGCAGGCTGTTGCAGTGAGCATTATTTTACATGTAGCGTTTACGCTATGCTCTCTTTATATTCCCACATCTTCGGCTTTTGCCAAAACCGATCTTCAAGCTCTATATGATCAGCTCCCGAAGCCCTGTATTATAATGGGAGATTTAAATGGCCACAACCCGCTCTGGGGTAGTGTAAATACAAACACTAGAGGTAAATTGTTGGAGGACTTTTGTTCTGACAATGATTTATGTATTTATGATGATGGTTCCAACACATATTTACACCCTGGTACAGGGACTTATTCTGCTCTCGACTTGTCACTTACAAATTCAGAACTATTAAATGAATTTGAATGGTCAGTCAACGATGACCTCTGTGGAAGTGACCATTTTCCTACTATATTAAAAGCTGGAACTCCATCTGATGTTCCTCCATCATCAAGGCGGAATTTTACAAAGGCTAACTGGACTTTATATGAAACACTGTGTGCTGAAAAACTTAAACCCGAACTTTTTATTGACGTTCCTGATGCTATTAAATGTTTTACTGATGAACTGAATTCCATAGCTGATGAGTGTATACCAAATTCCTCTGTAGTTCCACACATAAGAAAACTATGGTTCAACGATGAGTGCAAACAAGCTAGGAAGGCAAGGAAAAAGGCAGAACATTATTTCCGTCGCCATCCTATGGTACATAATTTAAATAAATTTAAAATTTTAAATGCTAAAGCGCGGCGTACTTTTAAACAAAACAAACGCCAATCTTGGCAAAATTATGTGTCCAAAATAAATTCTCGGACACCCATGTCCAAGGTATGGAACATGGTCCAGAAAATCAAAGGTAAAGGTACTAAATCTACTGTCCATCATCTCAAACATGGAGATCAATTGCTTACTGATAAATCAGATATTGCTAATAAACTAGGTGAAACCCTTGCTAAACACTCTTCCTCTTCAAATTATGTACCAAAATTCCAGCAATATCAAAAACAACAAGAAAAGAAAACTATTAATTTCAATTCTGATAATGGGGAAGATTATAATGAAACGTTTTCTATTCATGAACTCCATACTGCTCTTGATCAAGCTCATGACACTGCTACTGGAGCTGATAACATACATTATCAACTCCTGAAGCACTTACCAGAATCCTGCCTAGAAACTCTTCTCAATATTTTTGATGATATTTGGACATCGGGTAACTTTCCTCCCTCATGGCGTGACGCCATAGTAGTACCCATACCTAAACCTGGACGTGATCATACGGATCCATCCAATTATCGTCCGATTTCATTAACTAGCTGTGTTTGCAAGACCATGGAACGCATGATAAACAATCGACTAGTTTGGTACTTGGAAACAAATAACCTTATAACTGATATACAGTGTGGTTTCCGTAAAAACAGAAGTACTGTCGATCACTTAGTGCGTTTAGAATCATTTGTTAAAAATGCACTAATTAATAAACAACATACTGTGTCTATCTTTTTTGATCTAGAAAAAGCATATGACACAACCTGGAAATATGGTATTTTAAGAGACCTACATGACTACGGCTTGCAAGGTCGTTTACCTCAATTTATAGCAAATTTTTTAAAGGACAGACAGTTTCAAGTTCGAGTGGGTTCTACCCTGTCTGATCATTACAATCAGGATCAGGGTGTTCCACAAGGCAGTATTTTGTCTGTCACACTTTTTAGCATAAAGATAAACAGTTTATCAAAAGTTTTAAACGATTCAATTGATGGATCATTATTTGTGGATGATTTTAATATTTCTTGTCGTGGGAAAAATATGCATACTATTGAACGACAACTGCAGTTGTGTTTAAACAAAATAAATAAATGGTGTCTTGAAAACGGCTTTAAATTTTCTAAATCCAAAACTAACTGTATACATTTTTGCAGAAAATATAAACCACATAAGGAACCTGAACTATCTCTAGATGGCACTCCCATCAAAGTTGTAAAGGAGGCCAAGTTCTTGGGCCTAATCTTTGACTCCCATTTAACATTTCTGCCTCATATCAAGTCCCTTAAAACTAAATTCTTGAAGGCTCTTGACTTGTTGAAAGTTGTTTCCAACACAAAGTGGGGAGGAGATCAAGCAACCCTCTTACACCTGTATCGATCACTCATACGTTCGAAACTCGATTATGGTTCCATCGTATATGGTGGAGCCTGCAACAGCAACCTTAAACTTCTTGATTCTGTCCACCATCAAGGCTTAAGACTTTGCCTTGGGTCTTTCAGAACTTCACCTATTGATAGTCTCTACGTTGAGGCCGATGAACCATCTCTTACTCAACGTCGTATAAAATTGTCTTTACAATACACTACTAAATTATATTCTGATGAATCTAACCCTGCCTATAACTGTGTGTTCAATCCCCTTTATGAAGATTTGTATAACAAAAAGTCTTCTCTTGTTCCACCTCTTGGGCACAGAATTAAACCATTTATTTCTTCTGCCGGTATTGAGCTGGAAAGTATATCGCCTTCCCGTCTTCTTTCTTCTCCTCCTTGGCAGTTGGTTAGGCCACAAGTTGACCTAACATTAACATTTTTAAAAAAAATCAGAAACAAATGACTTACAATATAAACAAGAATATCATCAATTAAAGCATAAATATAGCAATTACAAACCTTTATTTACAGATGGGTCCAAGGACGGTGGCGCAGTGGCTTGTGCCACTGTCATTGGATCCAGAACAATATCTTCTAGATTACCAGATAATAGTTCTATTTTTACAGCTGAAGCTAACGCCATATTAACAGCTCTCAAATATATTCAAAGACACCCGAAACGTAAACAATATATAATCTATTCCGATTCTCTTTCTTGCCTTCAGGCTATTAAAAATATTTCTTGCAAACATCCACTTTTAATAGAAATTATTGAATTGTATAATGATCTTGCTACTGGCCAATACGACATTGTCTTTTGTTGGTTACCCAGCCATGTAGGCATTTCTGGTAACACACTGGCTGACCTTGCTGCTAAAGCAGCACTCAACAAATCTGTGACACCACTTCTTATTCCTTATAGTGATTACAAAGCCACCATTAGATCTTATATCCGTGATCTGATGCAAAAGAAGTGGGACACCCAAGTGGGTATCAATAAATTACATGAGACAAAACCTTACATTGGTTATACCCACTTGGGTTGTCAGTCCAGATTTGAAGAGGTTATTTTGCGACGATGTCGTGTTGGCCACACTAGATACACTCATGCGTACCTGTTAAAAGGTGAAGATCCTCCATTTTGTATCCCTTGTGATGAGAGAGTCACGGTCAAGCATATTCTGCTTGACTTTGTTGAATTCTCCATCACAAGGGATAAGTATTTTACAGTTAAAACAATTAAGGATCTTTTTACCAGCGTTAATTCTCATTTAATTATAGGTTTTTTAAAAGAAATTGATTTTTTGGTTGAATTTTGAATAATATGTTTCTGTAAATAGATGTATTTTAATGACTGGTAGTTTGAATTAGTAACTTGAATTGTTGGTGGCTGTACCCTCAAAGGGGGTTGAAGTATTGTAAAATTATTGTCCTCCTGAGAGGGTACGTAAGTCCACAAACATGCAAAGTAAATTCTAAATTTCCACGTTTTTAATGGTAGTATAAGTGTATTTTTATTGTATGGCTAGATTTCCGAAATTGCTGATGGCTGAGTTGATGATGTAAATCCAGCTAGGGTCCATGCAGGTAGCAAAAGTACTGTAAGTCCCCATGGTCCCTAGAATGGTGATCTACCTTCAGTTGTTGGCAATCTATAGCCCGGTTTTATATTGTATTGTCCTCTATAGATAAATTGTTTTAGGCATAGCTACTAGTTTTACATTCATTTCTGTGATGTTCTAGTTTTTTACTGTCCTTCGTCGACTGATTGTTATAATACTCATATATTCCATTTTAATATTCCGTTCCCGTCACGATATGGCTGAAATATTGCCGATGTGACATTAAATTTTAACTCACTCACTCACTCACTCACCCTTTTATTGACGATGGATCTGATACATGTGATCATTACACTGGATAAGATAATTACAGAGATCAAATACAAATGTTTCTTTACACAATGCTTATGTAAATTACACTGAAAAATCACATTTCAGATCAACTTGAAACAGCTTGCAAAAAATGCTCCAGTTACCTTAGTATGGTGTATGTGTACTATATAAGTATATTATGAGTAGATGCAAGAGTTATCACTTCATATTCGATTATGTATTATTGTCAACTTTAAAAATCAATAGTCGTAAATGAGTTAGGTCTAAATTAGTAACTTGGTTTATTTCAAATCTACATGAACATGTGCGTAATACAGTATTGCTGTTTATGTCTACGTTTCATTATATGAACTATTATAACGAATGAATGAATCATTTAATTTAGAAGAAGGTTTTCGTCACCATTAATTCAATCAATGTGCAAACATAGTATCTTAGTGTTCACTCCCAGTGACGAGTAACAAACACTTACCTCCTGTAACAACATCTCATAATCATTTTTCTTGCAGACGTGTTCATTTGCCCCCGACATTGCAAGCAATTGTTATGAAAACACATTATCAGTTCTTCTGATTAACACAGAAGGTAACCTCTCTCATAAGAAAAGCTAATCTTTGATCATTACTGCTAAATTGATTGAAATAATAGGTACAGTACGAATTTAAAATGTAAAACACATATGCGAGTCTCTCGCTGAATGAGAGGTGCTTGTTATTACCCACAATACGCAACTCTCGCTGTGCGAAGCTAATGAATTTGCTGCAAATACGCGTCTCTCGGCCTTAGTGAGTTAAACAGCTAACAAGGGGCACATGCCAAAAATAATAACTTCACACAAAGACATTGTGAAATATTCAGTCAGACACTGGGGCTTTTGGGTTGGTGATTTCTATCTGAACACTGGTGAATCTGCCAGATTTGTCAGAGGGTCAGATGCTATTCGTGAACACTGTAAACCAGCATAAAACAACAGTCTTCTTTGAATAACATAATGCCAAGGACTGAGCAGTCTTTCGTTTATGATCTGGAAACATTTGATATATGTCTTTACCACATACATATGGCAATGAAAAATTCCAAATTGAAATCTTAATGAAATAGCTCCAAACAGGACAACAAAAGACACTCACTGCAGAGCTCAATATAAGGAATAAGAGATCTGTTTGCCCCTGGTGCCACCTTACTTGATTACCTTGATGTCACAGACTAACACAGGTTGCACCTCCTGCTCAACAATCAATTATCTGTCATTTGTAGTTTTGATATTCCATATTCACAACATCACTACAACAAAATTATTCTAGGTCTGGTATGATAATTTCATATTACTTCATAAAACTTCATCACATGAAAAAAATGAGTCTCTCTTTCAGTCACTGTCAGTGAAATCATTGCTCCAAGCATTTGGATCATCAGTCTGTTTCCCAGATGAAGTAAACAGTAAAATATGAACATAGACAGTGTGCAAGTAGGTAAAAGTATGGCCATAAATATGAGGTACATTTTGCAGTTCAGGTTGCTCTAGTGCAATATCTTAAAGCTGTATGGAGCCACGGGCTAAATCAAATGACATGATTTTTCATACAAATATGCACACATGTCAAACAATTTGATCTGAAACATTAACTGCAGTAGGTAGAATTTAGCTCAGAAAGCTCTGCTTTTTGAAGTGACAGAATAATTTCAATTTTGCTCCAAATTCGTGAACAAAAGATGTGATGTTTAGCTGTTTTAATGTTTAAAATAAATACTGATTCACAAAGACCATGGGAGTTGTTTTCTAAGCAGTCATTAATTTTTATGAAATCCATTTACGTTACATTCTCACACTAGCTCTGGTTTCGTTGGTTTCTGCGAAAGGCAAAAAAGATTTCATTCATGACATCTTCAATCATAAAAATTGTACTTCTTGTGATGATATACACAAAACAATATAATGTTATTGTTATGACACACTGACAATTTATAAGTCTCCCTGTGTCAGAACATTCTTTGAAAATACTCGAAAATCATCGACTTCGGATTTGCTAAACTAAAGATCAATGCATCGGCAGCCAACTTGAGGAGGAAAAATACTACAACACAAGCAACAAATGACAACTGCTATTGAACACAACTAACAGTAAACAATTGAAGATGATTGAAAGGTAATTCTGGTGTATAGTATGGATCTTACGGGAATTTGAATCAGTTTAGAAAATGTATGAATGGTCGTTTTCCAACTTGTTTGTATTTTACCTCTACGAGTGCCATGCCGTGTTCGTGCTTCCGGTTTCATCAAGGATGGGTACAATTACAAACATTGTGATATTGTTTAATGATCTTCATTATATAGATATTTAGTCATTTTCTTTCAATGTATATGAGTTCAGATTCTGTTTGTGAACACGTATTTTCTAACATCCTTTGTGTCTCTTAGAAAAAACGCGAGTTTGGCCCTTTCAGGTCACCTACGGCTGTCAACATTGTGAATGTTGGAAGGTTTATCAAACAAAATAAACTCACTAAATATGGTAATTTCTGTGCAGAGACGATAACATTTACCTATTCACACCATGTAATTAATTCCAGGTAAAATAGTTGGATATATCAAAGGGATGGCACATATTCTTCGGCATCACGATGCATGTGAACTTGTTTGTATACAGCCGTTGTCATGATCATTCCTTTGCATCCGATTGATGATGTAACATTCAGATTGGTTTTGTTTATAATTATTTAAGCCGTAAGTAACAAAGTTTTAGAAATTCAGAAACTTAGGAGCTCTCTCTTTGTCAAAGAACAAAAATATTGATTAAACTATCAAAAAAATATTTCATTATGAAGAAAATATTAGATTGGGTACCACTCGATGTGGTGTGCTTGAAGTCAACAGTGGCCATTATTTTCGACTGTGTGCAGAGAAATTTGGAGGTCACATTTCTAATTCACAGGCATTTCGTTTTAAGGTATATAAACGTATTGAAGATTATATAAAACTGAGAACTAGTGCATTCCATACAAAATTCATATGACACATAAATCCGACTCATTGAATAATTATTGCAGGTTTTATTTGGAGATGTCATTGTCCTGCACTCCTGTCACATGGGTTCGACAGTAGCATTGAGAGGATTAACAATGTTGTTTTTGCAAAGCCTTCTACTCTCGCAAAAATAATACTGGGGATATGTTGACGCAAAACGTTTTAGGAGCAGAATATTTCGGGTTAACAGCAGACCATTTTTGGAAGAATATATTGTGTTAGTTTAAGAGCAAATATTTCATGTAATTTCAATGCTTAAAAGATGAAAATTCAATTCATGCTCAGTTCATCACCTCTGTTTCTGCGATGGCCAACTGTGAACGTGTCTGAGGTGTGTTTTGAAATTAGAATACATGACGATTGAGTTCATCCCATAGCTGACCAGCAAGTCATTGATGTTACATTTGGTAAGATAAAGGACAGTGATGCATTCTGTATGTGAGGTAGCATTATTATGCTAAAACAGCTCAATTAGTCTTTTGCGTTGAATCCCCACTTCATGTAGTCGATACCTGACTTGAAATTCTTCTCAACCCAGGGACGCATTTATGCAGTCTCCATGGCTGTAGCAAGACGATGACACAAACGAGCAGCCTAGATGCGGCAGTCTTAGGCTTGATATCCACACATGAAACAAATGGTGATTTCCAAAAACTTCCAAAATTGGAAAGATGATATTTACAAGGCTTCTAAATTTTTTAAATTTAGAATGAATTTTATTGCTGCTTCATTCATTTTCTCCTTTAGCCAATGATACCCATGAGCGTACAGACTTAACTACTAGTATTCTACTCATCATTTGTTCAGTTAGAGTCTTTACAGGTTAATGCATTTGACACATATATTCATGAGAACTGCAGGAATAAGTCATATTTTGATAGAATGGTTTTGTGATTTAAATTAATGTAACTACATCTGACGTGTGAAGAGACACATTTTAAAAGTTTTGATCATGTTTAAAGTACATATAAGTTTTTCCCATTTGTCATCCTATGCGATCAACTAGGAATTAATTGTATATAAACTACTCAAAAAAAGAAATGCATAGGTAGTGTTTTTCCCTGTAACTTTTCGAATTTGAATCATTGGTGTCTATGTAATCAGTATATCTGTGGTGAACGCTGTGTTCAAACATCTCTGAGTTTGAATCCATTGTCATTGACGACAACTCGCCAAAACACACCAAAATATGTTTTCCTCAAGACATGCAATAAATTGTTTCCTTTTGCACACGCATTCCATGCATCATTTCCAAAAAACGTCGGAGGGGTGGGGGGTGTTCAATGATCTTGCGACAGTTGACAATCTTAAATTTGGTCTTGAGTCATGCCTAGACTTGCTGAGGCTCAGCGCAGCAATGTGATTGGTCATATGGAGGCTGGGAAGTCTCAGGCAGCGATTGCAAGGCAATTGAATGTGTCATAGAGTACCATAGCAAGACTTTGGCATCACTACTAACAGCAAGGATCAACATCTGATCGCCCCAGGTCAGGTCAACCCCCGTATGACCACGCCCGCTCAGGACAGGTTTATTCGGCTTTGACTTTTGCAGAACAGGTTTACCACAGCATCCTCCACAACATCGGTAGTGCCAGAACAATTTCTGATCAGACTGTGAGGAACTGCTTACGTGAGGCTGGTGTTCATTCCAGAAGACCTTTGTGAGGACCTGTCCTTACATGTCAGCAACAGCAACAACGCAGACAATGGTGTTGCCAACATCTCCCATGACCATTGCAAAGGTGGAGAACTGTTATCTTCAGTGATGAGTCATGTTACATGCTGTGACGTCCTGACGGGAGAGCAGTATATTGACGTCGTAACGAACACTACACTGCAAATTGTGTACAGGAAGTGGACTTGGTGGTGGAATTGTCCTCATGGCTTGGGATATTTGGCAAAGGACAAACTGAATTAACATTAGATATTATAGTATTTGGTTTTAAGGCGAAAAATAATAACCCTGTAAACATTTTCTGCCTGATAATAATGAATATTTATGCTATAAGAAGATGAGAAGAAAAGGAGTAAACCTTACAACTTTCACCAGATCAGAAGTGAGATAAAAAAAAAATAATGCAAATCATTTATTACATAAATGTATTGTCTTTGCACACGGCAACCAAGCAAACATGTATCTCTTGGAAGTGAAAACTTGAAAAAAAAGTTACTAATGTTATGACATGCTAGGCCATTTATAAAAATAATCACTACTAAAAAGAGAACATCCATTCGCCAGTGTTTTGCATCTAAATAAATAATGGAATTCAAACTGGATATGCATATCTTCCTACACCACTAAATATTCTTATAACAACAGTCAATCAAGGTCACTATTAGCCCTGGGCAGGTGGTTTCATGATAAGAGTAGAAGTGCATTTTTTTCATCCTAAATAGTCAGCTTTCACTTTGTTGGCGATTGACAAATCCACTGTGCAAGATAAAAGTAGTTAATCAATCAACATGTTATCCATTAATCCTTTGATAGATGCTTGTTTTTGTAACTTAGTTGATAATTCCTGGACTTATGTTTATTTGATTTAACAGGTTTAGGAGAGTGTTCAAATCTGCAGTTGCCTGCTGTTTAAGGCTATTCTTACAAGGCTTGAAGAAACATCTGCATGTTCACCTTTTGATGTATTGGTATAAAATTATGTCTCTGTCATGACACCCACGACAAAGGAACTTTCATTTGTTTAGATAATGTTAAAACCTGCATTGAGAATAATGCAATGCCAAACATAATCCAATGCTTGTTTCATTGGCATTTGTACAGTACAACTTTACAGATACCGATTTCTTGTTAATGCATAGAGGGGACTTTCCATGTTTATTCCAATGACATTGTCCAGTGAAAGGAAGTATACATGCAGAGTATCATTCCAAATTCATGTAATCCTGTTTCAGGTACTAAGAAATGATGATGTTTTACATATTAGATAAAAACAATCTATCAGTACCACTTTGACATGTTTGGTTAACTAACATTGTGATTATACACTGGATAAACTAAGTTAGGGATATTAGTATTTTTATAATCGATATTTTATCAGTGTGTCAATGAATAAAGAGATCATTATTCAAAATTACGTATACATTACATGAGTCATTCAAGCGTAGTTTATGCCATTATAATGTACTTTGATCCATTTCATCATTCAGTATTTATTTCATTCAGTGTGTGGAAGCTCATATGATAACATGGAAAATGTTACTGTTCCAGTTTGTTTTGTAGTGAAACATTACTTTTGTTCTTCTAGTGGTTCAACCAATATAGTCATGGCTGCAAATGGTCTGATTTTTAATGCTTATCAAGTTGAATATTATGTATGAGTGTAGGGGCATGCAAGCACACACACTCAAATATCTGTAATTAGTGATTTCTGTTTGAACGAAAAAGAATTATCTAATTTGATAAGAATCACAATATAAGTAGTCTTCCCTCACTCTGAGAGAAACATGACATTATTTGTTCATTTTTGGAAATTTTTATCTGCTCAAAAGAAAGGATTATAAAAAATATGAAACAAACTTTCGAGTACTACCATTGCACCAACATTGCGATATTGACCATGGAATAATGTTGATTTCAGTCTGTTTTCGATGTCATAATATGTGAGGTTCCTCACTGGTTTAAATATATTTATATTTATGAAAGTGAATTTGGATTGGTGAACACGCATTACTGCTTATGTTTACGCTGCTCTATGCAACATAATGTACAACATGAAGTGGAGGATTCCGTATCATAGATATTGACTATTGCATAAATATAATAAATAAATACATAAATACTTTAAGTATGTATAAATATATACAGATACCATCAAACAGACTTATCCTCTAAGTAGACATGGGTTAGAGAGTTACAGTTGCATGTGTCTAATGATCCTCATTCACATATACATAAAAACTGACAGCTTAACACAAACCAATATGCGATCATCCAAATTCAATACAATACAACTTTCACCGCCTGTACATACCACACTATTGACAAATCTCTCAGGTGTATTAGAGTCATATTCACATCGCCACATGTTGACCAAGCCTGCAGCTCAGATGATAACTAGATGACTTTCTGTTTTAATAAGAAAAGGAAGATTTATGGATGTCAACTTCTTTTTGCCTACTCTTTCATCAGTTGACTTTGATAAATCTTGCTTTGCATCTGAAAGTTTTATCTGAAGTAAATCCAATCACATATTAAAGTTTGCCCCTAATCTTGAACACCATTCAGTGGAGTACGTCCGCATGTATGCAATCAGTGATGTTTTCCTAAAAACAACACTTGCTGCATAGGCCATATAAGCTTAAAACTGTTCAAAGGGATTAAATTAAATGGAGTGACTCTAATAAATTGGCACTGATGAAGGACCAGTTTAGTCAGTGTCAGCGAGGCTGCTGATCTCCAGATAAGTGTCATGAAATCTATCCACGCCAGCTGGATGGTCTCGGCCTTTCAAACAGTCTCTAAGAAATGTGTGTTGTGTGGTTGGCGCCTGTCTGGACTATCAGACGTACTGATTGAATGACTTTTGTTCAGGTATCCATTGCTTGACATGTGACACATGAGTATGAGTAATGCACTGAATGGTGTTCAAGATTAGTCATTCTTCGCGTTGTTGTCATTGCTTAATATATGTATTGTCTAGATCTATTGTTAATTATATGAACTGGTGAATAATAAAGCAAAGATAGGACAGGTTGTTTGCTGATTATTCATTGCATTCTACCAGCAAATTGTCATGATATTTTTGCGAGCTCAAGTCATTCGCAGTTTTCGCAAAAATATCATGCTCGCAAAAATTTAATGATGTACAGTAATTGTTGTTCCATTCATTTGTTCTGAGGTAATGATACCTCATACCTTTGTAACCCCAATCTATCTCCATATCTTTGCTGGCTTTCGCGAGAGGCTCAATGTGAATGATAGGAATGCCCAAATCGTGGTTTTACTCAGCAAAGGCCAATCCGTTTTCATATCGAGGTCGAATTCATGGCAGTTTTTATGCACGCTGATCATGTGGCTTGTTGGTCACGTTCCATTCCTTGTCCTGTGGAAGCGGTGCGCCGATTTCTTTCAGGATACGTCTGATCTGGAAGTATGCGTGAAAATAGAACACCGACTGATCAGCAGATCAGTGTCATGCCGCAACTGGTCGTCATGCACCACACAGTGAAATTGAACTGATTCTGCCAGAATTGCATTGGGTTGTCGAACCAAGTGAGCACCGTTTCGAGGTTCATGACTGAAAACCTATACTTTTGAAAGACGTCGATGAGTCATGCTTGAATGTTCATCTGGGCGAGATCATTGACGTCGTTTTTAGAGTAAAACAATCCTGGTGCATACATATTGAATGTGTACGATAGTGTCTTACATATATGTAACATGTACATCACACTCCCGGGGAATCGCGAGCTGCAAACCTGTGCCACTGCTGCACGCGATTGATAATGCATCAGGACAGCTCAAAGTCACACTCTGCGACATCACCTACTACCTGCGATGGTCAAACATTATTACAACGTGTGCATGCTAAACAACGAAACCGTTTGGAGCCAGCCTCAAATTCAACAGCCAGATGTCACACTCAAGCTAATGAACAGAGAGCGACCCATCAAACTAGGCAGATCATCGCACCCCGACAAACCATTATGGGACTGAATTTGCTCAGCCTTGTCCCTTACAGTGAGCTGTGCATTCATCTCAGTGAGCGAGCACAACAGGCCTTCCACGCTACTGAGAACTTTGCTAGTGAAAACAGAAAAATTCAACAACAGTTGCACCATATCATTTTTATCACTGCAGTACAAAACATTGACACGAGGAAACATCACGGAATTAAAAATATCAGTTTTAGACATAAAACACTAACTTATCTGTTTTGGATATCTCAGCTTCAGGCTGCACGTCAAGCAACGTCAGTGACCGAAGCTTTGGGTTTGGGAACCAATTGCAACTGAGAAAATGCGCCAACATAACTCTCTCCAACCTCAGGGACATGCATGGATTTGACGAATCGTCATCAGTCTGTTGGCATACACGTCTTGAAATCAAAGGTGTTGTATTTACATATGACCAGGAACAGTCCCCAACACTCCACTTTGATGGAGTCGAGGGTATCCAAATTCATCCCATCATCGCATTCAATGCCATTTTTTTATCCGAACAATTTTGATTTTATTAATCTCAAGTCTATTCACCGACGATTGACCGAGGACCAATTGAATGTCATATCGTGAAAAAGTATATTTTCACAAACAAAGAATGGGACTGTAACCAGTTGTGGAAAATGTGGCAAAAGCTTGTAGAGGGGTTTCGTTTTCAGCAGTTATGTGAAATCAAGCAACAAATCGAACTAGAATGGGATACGCGTAGAGAGTTGTAAAGAAAATATCGCAGGGTCATCATGTATCGTCATAGCCAAGCCAACAGACACACACGCATGCTGATACTCGTCACGACGCTTGCTTAGAGCAAAAAGAGATGGTAGCAAGGCGATGACTGCTGAGACCTGTGTTTTCATTCGTCTTCAGACAGCTCTCACCTTGCGACAAGTACGTCCTAACGAGAAGGTGGCAAGATACCTGGGGGAACTGCTGAGAGCTGCATTTCATTCGCTTGAAAACACCTATCGCCTCGCTAATATATAACAAGTATGACAATATGTTGGATTGTTAGCCTTCTACCACACCGACCCTATGCTCACTAAAAAGTGATTATTTGACCAATTTTCATGAAATTTTGCATGTATCTCGGCAGATGGTTATGCTGTAAGGAAGTGGTATTGGGAACACTCTCGGTAACTTCATTTGATTAATTAAGACTTACTTACGACAAACCCTACTTGCCCCATGCTCACTTGAAAGGCAATATTTCAGAAACTATTTTACTGAAATTTTGCTTGCTTCTTGGTAAGTAGTGTACACAATGGGGGCATGGAATATGGGGCTTCTCAAGGGCCCAGTTTTTATTGGGTAAACTACTCAACGGAAACAGTTTGGTACTGAAGCTGTTTACAGTCATACATGGGTGACGTTCTGGAAAGAAATGGTGTATTTGTATTTTTTGAGGTGCAGCAATGTGAGTCCAGTATTCTCAAAATCATCTATGTCTTTCTATGACTGTAGTTTGATGCCAGCCAAGATACAGGATCTAGGGCAATGGTGGAATATTCTTAGATTGTTCAATGACAACAGTAACTAGTTTTTGAATTTGATGGGACATGTTTAAAGTTGTTTCAGTAAGCACATTTACTAAGTCTGTGAAGAAACTATGGCATTAAAGGTCTAGTGTACGAGTAAAATCCAGTTTCTGTTTAGAACTGAGGAACTGGTCTGTTTTTGTGGTGCAAGTTGAAACATGAATCCCATGATTTGACCAGTTTAAGTCAATGATAACAGATGTGTGAAGTTCAACAGAAACTAGATTGATCTGCAAAAGAATGTAAGTTCGATATTTTATTTACAATATATCGTTTTTTATTGTATATTCTTGATGATTTTCTTCCTTTTACAGGGAATTTGATGAAGACCTAACCAGCCCAAATGAAGATACACAGAGGAAGGTAGGTGCTAACGTAATCTGACATGATGTCTCCACCAGTGTCCTCTTAAACTCTAACAAATACCACCATGTACAAAGAGTTGAAGGAAGGGTCATATAGGATAAAGCACGACTCCGAGGTTATGGTTGGGAAAGTAAGACCCCTTTATTACTTTATTATACAAGTAACGAATCAATTAAATGAACATATAAGCTACATAATAATAACTGAAGTGCTAGTAAAATCAATTTAATGACAGTGACTATAAATAGGTAATTCAGACCCCAGTGTTTTTGTCGTCTAGGTGACAATGAGGTAGGGCGTCTGCTTATCAACCTAACAAATGCCGTTACATTCCCGCTGGAGAAAACATTTGCAGTTTGAAATTGATCTTATCATCTGAATATGAATGTGAATGTTGATGTTAATTTAGAGTTAGGTAAAATAAAATCTAGGAGCAAACAGAAACCTCACATACGTTTTCTTTTTTGAGAAAAGAAGTTATGCTTAATATGTAGTTCGGGTTTATATTTGCTAATCTAGTTAGGCATGATATCTACACCACACATCTCCCCACACATTGCTAATTTATATACCCCACATCATCAGAACATGCACTATCCCTAGAATGATTTTTCCTTACTGACTTATTATTATGCTTATTTCCTTCGTCTGTGTGAATGATATTTGAACACTTGAATCCTCGTAGTTCTGTTTGAAATGTTCACTCACTCGTGAGTTGCCTTCTTTGAAAACTTTCCTGCCAAAACAGTCACATAACTGACAAAGCTTGTCACTCTCTCCTTCATCGCCCTAGTGGATGTTTGGAGGAGCACAGGCGTCCCCATATGGCACTATATCTTTTTAATTTCGATCCCTATATCCAAATTTTTGTGGTATAGTTTCTGGTTTGTAATTACTGTTATTGTATAAATATTGTCAACATTTTGTTTATTTTGTGACTCTTTTCCATCTTTTGTAGTTTGTTTACAACTGATGAAATCGTGTTCTCTTTGTATGTACTGACTGTTTTGTAGGTACCGACTGTCTTCAGCTGATCTGCACTCCCTGTGTCCTTCATTAACTTGTCAATGTTCCTCCAACGTTCACTGTGACTGTTGTGTGAATTTATCAACTTCTCAATTTATTACTTATTTCCTTAGATGTAGGATGGACAGGGTAAGGAGGTTTTCACAAGTCATGGCTGATACATCAGGACATAGTTTTCACAAGTCATGGCCTATAAATCTAGAGATAGTGTTGGCAACTGAGTGTTGCTAACTACTGCTGAAATTCATGTTTCTAGTGAATTGCCAAGTCCATTGCAGGGGCATGCCTCTGTTCCGCCTAGGATTTAGCCCCATTGAAAAAGAGCTACATCTTCACAGATGAAGAAACAGAAATCATCTTCATCTGCTGTACAGAAGAAATCATCATCATCCAGGACCTCGTTGAAGTTGCATGTCTCACTTCAGTAAGACAACATGCCAGGGGTGCCTTAACGAAAACGTTGTGCCTCCTGCTGAAGCAAATGTGTTTGCTGATCAACTGGTTTTGCAGCCTGAATTTACAGTTACCAGTAAAGCATCACAGCATCCCTCTACAGTGAGACCAGCGTCTTAGGTAACTTTATTTGAAGACCGACTGTCATCAGTACAGACATCAGGTACAGCAGAGACAGCAGCAGTGTAACCTCATCACAGCTGCACAGAAGTACAGAGGAAGGCTCAGTGCTTTCGATGCTGCTTCATCCACTCCACATCAGTTCCTCTCTACATTGCAGAACTTCGACCTTGGGGTTTTCATGAAGCAGTTTATAGAACATGTAATAACTATGATGGAATGTTGGTGTATCGAAGAAAGGACTGCACAACAGAACACTAGTCAACATTTGTGAACCTGCTTCTGAGAAATCAATGCCCACATTCACTGCTTAACAGATAAAGATGATGTACACGAACATCAGAATTTGAGGAGGTCCTCACAGACAGAAGACTGTGCTGTCTTGGAAAATGGAACGTCCTCGGATCTGCTACAATCCATGAACAGGCATTCACAAATCCTCATCGTTCCAAAATGTCAAGCAGGATGGAATCCCCACCGAGTTACTCTGTTTCAGAATCCCCCAACTCGGAGATCATTGTTGTTTACAGACAGATTTACAGGCGGATTTACGAATGGAGCATTCGCAGAACGAACATTTGTGAAAGGAGGACAATACATGTAAGGGATATACATGAAGTCACAGTTCATTTGCGTAGGAAGTCTTGGACTGATACTTTACAATGAACCCCTTTGAAGCTGAGATTGCATTGTAGATCGCGAATGGATTGGACTTGGCATCCCTTTCCTAAGGAGTTGAATGAAGCACTCACTTATATAATGACAGATGAAGATTTTGACTCTTATGATACTGCAAGTCTCAGTACAGCATTCAATGAAGCAGCCAGAAACCAGAATCAACGTGTACCATCCTTTAATGCAAAGATATTGCCCCTGGGATCCTTTATGAGAAGACAAGTCCTACACGGTGGGAGATAACAACATTGCTCAACTGAATACTACAACCAGAAGGACGTTTCTCGGCTTGGTGAGGTCTAGAGCAATTAATGACCCACTGATATCAAGGTTCCAGAACCCCTGTACAGACGAAGATAGTAGGATCCCCTCAACCATACTTACATAGAAGGATCATCTCGGAACACCTAGCTTCGACATCAGCCGGTCATGGAGACAAGGACCGCTGTCATCATGCTCATAGAATGACGGATTCTGACCCCCCTACTGAGAGCTCCATGGTCAGTGCGTACTATATTTTGGAATTTAGGAAGTTGCAAAGGAAGTCATGAGGTCACTTGATACTTTAGCCAACATCATCAGACAAACCTCACAGAGATGCTTTAACAAGTCGAGTCTCTGGTGTACAGAAGAACTGGGCACTACCACCCCCAGCCTTTCTATACATGATCATCTATAAAGGTATTGGGAAAATATGGGATCTTGGAGGATGACTACATGTCACAGGTGCTGCCACACCACCGCTGATGTGCAACCCGCTAATCTTCAACTTGGCAACCAAACAGAGAAGTTAGAAGAAGCCACTAACTGTTAGCCAGGATTCACGTGAGATTTACAATTACTTGGAAGAAAATTATATTAGATATTATGGTCCCAGAAGATACTTTTCATCAAGATCCAAACGATTTAAGAAGCAGTCATCTTTCCATTAACACTATGACCACGGGCAATGTCTCCTTGGTCTGCTTACCTTTTAGGATTTTGACTCTTTCAGGAAGACTACAGTTATGGCTACTACAGCAATTCCTGACAACTTGCCTGCACAGTACAGATCTGATAATCCTGCCAGTATATCTAACGATGCACTTGTTATGGTGGCCTCACAAGTTTGCAACACACACCTCCGGTTTGCAACACACACCTCCATGTGATTGCGTCGCTGCAAGGTTGGGGAACCCACCTCGACAACAGAGGTGCAGCAGGAAAGTAGACATGCCAAAAATAACTTTTCAGATCAGTCAGTTGAAGATGAAAAGCTGTATTATAACACCTTTCTCCACTGTTCGAGCATACTGAGAAACGAAATGTTGATGGCATTCCACATTAACAGATAAGGATCAACAAGATTGATCAATCTACTAATCCTCACCTTCCACTTTTTCAGCATCATTGGCGACCTGAACATCTACGAAAAGGCATTATGGGACCTGTCTTGGCAGGTATATCTCATCAGAGAAGTGGCCAAGACAAAAACAGCATCTTCACACCAACCAGCTGGAGATGAAATGCGTGATCAACACCTTACAGCACTGGCTGAGCTCACTGATTAACAGAATACTGACAGTTCATACAGACAACACAACAGTAGCATTCTGCATGAACAGACAATGATCAGCAAGATCACCAAGCCAGTTACAGCTCATATTCATGTTGTTCAGCATGGTAAACAACCTAAACATCTGGATAAAGATGTGTCACATATTGGTAGCCAAAATTAGCAGATGCTCTATCTCATCCACTTCAGCTGTCTGCTACAGAATGGATGCTCCACCCAGAAGCATTTTGGCTTATCATAAATACAGTAGCATTTCCGCACAATGTTCAACAAACAGATACAGATGTTTGTCTCACCAGTATCAGATCTGCAGGTTTGGGCAACAAATGCTTTGAGCCTGTCATGGGAAGGATTAAATGCATATGTATTCCTGCGTCCGGTTCTACTCCCACAAGTATTACAGAAGTTCAAGCAGATGAGAGTGCTGCAGCTAACTTTGGTTGCGCCCTACTATCCAGTGAGAGTCTGGTTCCCCAATTTTATCGAGGAAGTTGGAAATACAACCCTGAAACTACCAGAGTGGCTGAACCTGCTAGTCCATTTGCACACCTGGCAAGCTCACAGAAATGTTTTGACATTCCAGTTACACTTCCAGGAAAAGTATTGTTATTTACGAGACTGTTTTGGTGGGAAGTACTCAAGGTAGGCAACTTGTAGGTGAGTGAACTTTTACATCCTCTTCAAAGGGAACCACAAGGGATTCAAGTGTTCCACATTAACTTGCATAGAAGGAGATAAGCATGAGTCATGATAAGTTTAAAAAATCAATTTTACTATTCAAAATTGACATATTCACGCTATTCAGATAGGGATAGGGTCAGCTCAGTTTACACTTGCCTTGCTAAGAAGGCAACTTTTTAAAAGGGGTGTTGAATGATCAGCACTTCTTGCTAAGATAGACACATGTTATAAGGGGTATTGCATGATCAGCCCTTGCTAAGATAGACACATGTTATAAGGGGTATTGAAAGGTCAGCCCTTGCTAAGATAGGCACAGTGTTGTAAGGTGTATTGAAAGGTCAGCCCTTGCTAAGATAGGCACAGTGTTGTAAGGTGTATTGAAAGGTCAGCCCTTGCTAAGATAGGCACAGTGTTGTAAGGTGTATTGAAAGGTCAGCCGTTGCTAAGATAGGCACATGTTATAAGGGGTATTGCATGATCAGCCCTTGCTATGATGGTAGTGTTCAAAATTGGTTGAAACCTCACAATTGATGATTGCTTCATTACTAATGAACAATCATGAAAAAAATTGGTTAGCATATTTCAGATTTTCCAGTCCAGGTTGATATTGCAGATACGTATAACATGATGCAACTTGACACTTCAAAGTAATGACCAATATATCATGAACATAAACTTCATGGAGTCTTCAAGAAGTATTCAGTCAAGACATTTCTGTTAGGGAAGTATGTTTTCTAAGAAAGGAACAGGTTTTCAGACCATTGTTTGATTATTTCAAATAATCAGAAAACCACCATAAGATAGGCATATTGTTACAGGCGACATTGATAAGATCAGCTCTTGCTAAGATGGACACAGTGTTATAAGGGTATCATCAGTCCTCGCTATGATGGGCATAGTGTCAAAAGGGTATGATCAGTCCTTACTGTGATGGGCACAGTGATATGAGGGTATGATCAGTGGAAGGTATGATGAGTTCTTTATGGGCACAGTGATACAAGGGTATGATCAATGCTTGCTATTATAGGCACAGTGTTAGGGATGAGTCACATTTTTTTTCAAACTACATGGTATACATATTTATTTGTTGATATATATGCATGTTTTCATGATTTTAATTCCATCAGATTTTAAAAGTTGTTTTCCACAATTAGATTGTTTTTGTTTTTTTCATATTTTCAATCGATAGAATAGAGCTTTTTTGTGATAAAGTAGTGAGTAAGATTGCCTTTGTGTGAGCATTTATGGTATTCTCCAAGGTGTGTGGAATCAGGTCGGTTAGCTGCCAGATAGATGACGTTTACCTGGTCGAATCCCGTACCTGCGATGGACGGGCCCTTACCCGAACTACGGTATACCCCCGTACTTCGGTCCTGACGATAGGGGATGTGCGAGAGGTACAATGTCAGTACCCGGGGGCCCTTGGAGCTTTACCGTAGTTCCTCCAGCAACCACAAGACGATGATCTTCGTTCAATAGTTTATTTGGAACAGTGTTGCTGGACAACCCACTCTATGGTCACTCTATAAGACTTCAGCCGCAAAGCTTCCGTCTTATGCCAAATGCTGGTGCCTTTTAAGATAGTTCTTCCGACGATTCCTTGTGACCAAACACCAAGAGTGGGAGCGCACCAGACTCCCGACCCTGGGCTTTGCTACCGCTTAAAGCTGGGTCCCTACGTCACAGCCAACACCCTCTTCTTTTTGCCCATTGGTCAAAAACCCCTAACCCTGCATACTTTTTCACTCCCCCATCCTTATTCCGTACCCCCAATACCATATTTGTAAAGCTGTGAGGTGGATTCCAAGAAACCCAAAGTATCTACCTCCTAACCATATATGTCCCGTGGAATACTACGAACTGCTGCCGAGGTCCCCGGACAAGTTGCTCCATCTTGATAGCACCGTCCCTATCCTTTTTCCTAACCTATGAGTCATCTCGCCTTGCCCCCACTAAGTTCTAACGACCTACTTTCATGCTTATTTCCTCCGCAGCCGATTACCTACCTCTCCTACATTGTATATGTTTTCTACCTCACTGGCCTTTATCTATTATTTCCCATTCTAAATATACTATTAGTACCCCTTGATCACTTATTATTAATAACATCATTCCTAGATCTAAATATTATAACCACAATAATAATTCCTCGCCCATGATTCGCTATTATCATAATAATCATAATTCCATGCCTCTGATACGATCCCTCCTCTGCTGAAGAGTGTGTCCCCACACTCTGAAGGACTGTGACGCCGAGACCCAGGCTTTTGTCAGCGATCCTGTTAGTTTGGCTTTCTGCCTATTCTTGTTGTGACCATAGAGTTAATTGTTCGCAACCATCTAATACAGGTTACAACAGTATACATGACAGCGGATATATATACAGGTTAATTCGAGACAATAATTTAGGGTACAATATGAGAAACTAACAATTGATACATGGAGATAGGTACATAGTATAAACCAACAAGTCATGATGGATATATATTTATATACATATATATATATAGAATACTGCCGTCAGGTTAACAAAATATATATATATTTTTTTTTTTTTTTTTTTTAACGGGCTTCCCTCGACGCAGCGGTTGGGTGGGCGGATTATGGGGTTTGTGTCTCTTATTTTGTATTGATGGCCCAGCGTCCCTAATTTGCCGATGCCCCCCACTCAGTCCCCGAGATCTGTCCACACTTGTGTAAATGACAGTCGGTCCCAGAAGGCTTGACTTTGTGGGGGGTTAAATAATTTTAATTTTGTTGTCAGCCGGTCAATGGCATACGGAGCCATCCACCCCTTGATCTTTGCGACGAGACCTTCGGTCAGGTCGGGTGATGCTGACAGCCTTCCTAAAAACAAATAAATAGCTGACTCTTCATCGACAATTTTAACCCTTTGTGGGCGGAAGTAATGTATTGACGTTATGACGTCATACCGGTCAAGAAAGTTGCTGGGTGGGAACAACACCGGATGCTGTTTCAGGATGGGCGGAATGGCGCCCGATACCGTAATGATCGAGCCCTCATATGGAACTTTGCAATCGGGGCACTGTTTTGTATCCAGCCAACATTGTAGTCGGGAGAGTGGCGGACCCCCGTCCAGGTAGGTTTCCAATCCGTTGTTTCGAGGTACATCCAGGCGTACGCATGTGTGCTCCCCTGGTTCCATGTCCCCGCGAGATACCTGGCGGAATCCACACCCTGTGATTTTCAGAAGTGTGGCCGCACACTTGCGTGTTGAATACGACGACACCATTTACAGAAGGTTACAAGCGAGGATTTCCTACTGCCATCACGGATTGGGAATATTCTCTGGGTGCAAAGGGCACAGTAGCCCAGAGTCTCCTCCGCGAACACGAATCCCGTCCTAGTAGGTTGGAATCGGGATGCCGCTTGATTCACAAAAGCCCTTACCTCCTCCGATTGTGTATGGTAGAGGGCTGACCAAACCCTAGACCTCGGAATCGGTAGGAGCTGCCAAAGTATTTCTGCGTAACCTCGAAGTTCCGCACCCATGTCAGTGTGAAGTGTAGTCAGCTGAAACAAGATAGTCACGTCTCTATCTCTAATTGCCGCTTTGACGCCAAGGCCCACGAGGAGAGGAAAATCAAAGTACAGGCCGTACATTAGGAGTACCGCCGCCCCGATATCCAATGCCTGATCTATGTTTTTCTGATGGGACGGGTTCCTCGCGGCCAGGCGTGATGGCCTTGCGGCCACGAATAGCGCCTGCCTTATCCTGTCAGCCAAATCAGGGGGGCTGGGCGTGAACAAAATAGCTGGCTGCCATGAAAAGACGCCTCTTTTTAATTTTCTGCCTGCTCGTTGGATAGTTGCATTCCGCGGGTCCCCCATATTATAAACGTACGAAAACAGGCATTGAAGGACAAGCGAGAGGCGACACAATTTACCCTATACTTTATAGGGAATACTAACCGTCGGGGATGTTTGGGTGAATGCGTCGTCGAGGATATCAACCACGCGGTGGGTGTTAGCTGAAGCCATGATACAGTAAATGGTTCTGAGGGGTTACCAAATTGAAGTATACAATATAATGTAACAAAGGGAAATAATTGGATAATTAAGGAGAATAATTATACTCTCTAACTACGCAAACCACACGTAAACACCTCTCTAAAGTCCTAGTGACAGTGGTAGTTCCAGGGGTAACACCCCTGCCGAACTGTGGAATAGTGGATTGCTGGCTTGTGTGAATCAATTGAGACTCAACCACGATCAGCGATCAATGCAATTCACTATGACTTGTGAGAACAATTGAGACAATTGATATTGCGTCACGATCAGCGGCCAATGCAATACCCTATGACTTGTGGGAACAATTGAGACCCAACCACGATATTTCGTCACGCCTCTGATAGTATGACTGCAGACCTATATGATTATGAGGGAACATATATAATCATGACTTTGTTGTTTTAAAGTTTTTAATTAGATACTTCTTTTTATGTCAATGAATCAGTCTTCAAGCCGTCCAGATTCGAAGTTGAGCATTAAAGACAGTCGACCAGCATCACGGAACAAGTCCTCAGCCAGGTATGAGAACAATGTTCCAGTGTGTTGACTCAGTTGTTTTTGTCAAACCATGAGACATGCCACATGCTTTTGTACCTTCATGTCTTCACCCTTTTCATCCCATACAATAACTGCCTGTCCCAGATCATGCAATTTTGCTGAAATTGTCATCACTTGCTTAATTGTTTTCATATTCATTGATTGGTTGAATCATAGAGGTGACATGGCAAGTAAATGTGTGGTGGTAAACAAAAACATTCCCCAAACTTTTTTCAGTCCTCATCTAAGCATCATTGTTGTCAAGCCTGCATCAATGCCATTGGCTGGAGATTCAGGAGATAAAACATAATGTGTTGGAAAATCAGGCGTATATAACAAAATTGTAATAGCGCTAACTTTAATTTAAAACTGAATGCATACCATGAGGTTTTAGATGAAAAATTTACAGCTGTTATAATTTCATTATATACCTCTTGACTTTAAACACAGTATCTTCTGTATCTGTGAGGAGAAAATAAACTCATAATTTGTCTTTAATGTATATGGTCAATCATAAGTCGATAAGCTGACATTTAGATTAACAAGATGTGTCATGTTACTGGAGAAAAAGTTTGTCATGTAAGCTTTGTTTTCCAACAATATATGTTTCTTTATCACTTCTGTTCATCTGTGACTGACATCCACATTATCCATTTTTGCCACTAGGCTGCAGACAACCTTAACATAATTCAGAAAAGGACTGGCTTAAAATCAATGTCTAAAATTATGTTGTACAGATAGACACAGGAAGTCAGTGATTTTTTTTTTTTCCTGAGAAGTAATCCTTAAAATTACTTTTAATCTGATTCAGATCAAAGTCAAAGGAATCCAGCAAATCAAACACTGTGGAGGATAATGCTTTCCTGACAGACTTTGTGAACTTGTCTCTCACAGAGCGAATCCACCAGATGGAACAAACACTAACAGAAGATGATGACAATGACAATGATATCCTGCCACACACTGCTGCAGACATGGGGACAGGTATGTGACCTGAACTTTGCCCCACACTGCTGCAGACATGGGGACAGGTATGTGACCTGAATTTTGCCCCACACTGCTGCAGACATGGGGACAGGTATGTGACCTGAACTTTGCCCCACACTGCTGCAGACATGGGGACAGGTATGTGACCTGAACTTTGCCCCACACTGCTGCAGACATGGGGACAGGTATGTGACCTGAACTTTGCCACACACTGCTGCAGACATGGGGACAGGTATGTGACCTGAACTTTGCCCCACACTGCTGCAGACATGGGGACAGGTATGTGACCTGAACTTTGCCCCACACTGCTGCAGACATGGGGTGAGGTATGTGACCTGAATTTTGCCCCACACTGCTGCAGACATGGGGACAGGTATGTGACCTGAATTTTGCCACACACTGCTGCAGACATGGGGACAGGTATGTGACCTGAACTTTGCCCCACACTGCTGCAGACATGGGGACAGGTATGTGACCTGAACTTTGCCACACACTGCTGCAGACATGGGGACAGGTATGTGACATGTATTTTGCCACACACTGCTGCAGATGAGGGGACAGGTATGTGACCTGAATCCTGCCACACACTGCTGCAGACATGGGGACAGGTATGTGACCTGAATCTTTCCACACACTGACACAGACAAGGGGACAGGTATGTGACCTGAATCTTGCCACACACTGACACAGACAAAGGGACAGGTATGTTACCTGAATCTTGCCACACACTGCTGCAGACATGGGGACAGGTATGTGACCTGAATCTTGCCACACACTGCTGCAGACATGGGGACAGGTATGTGACCTGAATCTTTCCACACACTGACACAGACAAGGGGACAGGTATGTGACCTGAATCTTGCCCCACACTGCTGCAGACATGGGGACAGGTATGTGACATGAATTTTGCCCCACACTGCTGCAGACGTGGGGACAGGTATGTGACCTGAATCTTGCCACACACTGCTGCAGATGAGAGGACAGGTATGTGACCTGAATCTTGCCACACACTGACACAGACAAAGGGACAGGTATGTTACCTGAATCTTGCCACACACTGCTGCAGACATGGGGACAGGTATGTGACCTCAGTCTTGCAGCACACTGACACAGACAAAGGGACAGGTATGTTACCTGAATCTTGCAACATACTGCTGTAGATGTGGGGATAGGAATGACCTGTGAGTGGGTGTGTTTATATCTTACATTGACTTTCACTCAGTTACCGAACATTTCTCTTTGGTATGAAGTTCAAATGCGTTCAGACACTGCCTGAAATAAGGTTTTGAATTGTGAGAATATCAATATCTTTATTTGTTAAGTTTTCTTTCTATGAAATCTGTTAAGATTAACATTTGTTATTCTGATTTGTTCTGTGCTTCCCCTGATTTGCTCACAATGCAGAAGCCACTATCCGCTTCCTGAAAGCCAAGCTGAGGGTAATGCAAGAAGAGCTGGACCGATTGTCTCAGGAGACACGAAACAAAGTGAGTCTGGACCAGTATTGTGGTGGGTAGTATTGAACAGGCGGAGAGGATGTAATATTCTGAACAGGCTGAGAGGATGTAAAAAATATGGTCTAAACTGGTAGTGCGGATGTAATATTATGAGCAGGTGGAGAGAATGTAACAATCAGAACTGGTGGAGAGGATGTAAGATTCTGGATAAAGATGTGAATGTTTGTGTGATGCAGGATGAAGAGCTGTGTGTTTGTGTGATTCAGGATGAAGAGTTGCAGCAGTTTAGCAGCTGATGTAATGTTCTGAAGTGGTGAAGCTGATGTTTAGACAGCTGATTTGTGTGTATGAGTGTTTCTTGATGAAGAGTTCTACCGTGTATACCCATGTATAATGCAACCCCCCTCTACACCCCTTCAAAACTGAGGATAAATCATATACCCTGTGTATAATGCGACCAAGGATGAAGCACATCACCAGCGCCAATAAAAAAGTGTTTTGTCATGCGTTGTTGTTTTTATACGAAGCTGTGTGGAGCTTATTACTCCAAAACGACCTGGAATGAAGCACATTACCAGCACACATCCAGTAAATACATGTTTTTCTTGCGTTGTTTTTTTATCTACAAGGCTTTGTCGAGTGTATAACTCCAAAACAGTCGCTAGGTCACGTGTGCTGTAGAAACCATCTCCAGCAAGCGTATTTTCGTTACTGGTTATATGTTTGTCTATTTTGCCGTGTATTTCAGTATAGACATGTAACCACATACTTTTCTGTAGGAAAGTGATTGCAGTGATAATTCAAGTTAAATATATAAAAATATGGAAATAATATGCTAAAAAGATAAATGAAATATGAGAGGATCCCACTCATGAAACATGACAGTGTTTGCTAACTGTGTGCAGAGTTTATATTTCTAACGCGGAGAGCCAACCAGCGAAACCTATGTGATGTGTCAAGTTTCTGAACCCCAGTTCTTTGTATACGGCACAATGAGTAACCTATTCTAGTGGTAATGTATAAGGAGTGAACTGATGTACCTTTGTGTCCGTGATAAACTGGATTTCGCGGGAAAATGGCTACCATGATCAAGTGAGTTGAAAATGACGATCGTCTAAAAGACCTTGACTTGTCTGTAAAGAACAGAATTCGTTGGGAATGGCTGGAAAGAGCGCCCCCCATGACCTTGCAGGATTTTTCAGTGTTTTTTACAATTTGTCATTCTCATAGCTGTTTACCGTGTCAACTGGCTTGTAAATCTGGATCGATGGTCATTGCAACTGTATTTACAGAGAATATGTTAAAAACAAGGAAACGAGATACAAATGGTCTTTATTTAGGATATTAACAGTTATTTCGGGCAAAATGCGAAGTTTTCTTGTGAAGTGCTGGGATGGCTATCAAACGCAGTTTGACGTCGTCAGTGAAAACTGAAAGTGAAACAGCTGGGAAAAAATGTAAGATCTTATATCCTGTGTATAATGCGCCCCCCCCCCCTTTCCGACCCCCTCATTCTAGGTACGAAAAACTTGCATTATACGTGGGTATATACGGTATGTTTGTGTGATACATGATGAAGAGTTGTGTGATTGTGTGATTGAGGATGAAGAGTTGAAGCAGGTGAGCAGATGATGTAATGTTTTGAACTGGTGAAGCTGATTGTTGATTAGCTTTGTGTGCATGAGGGATTCGGGATGAAGATTTGTATGTTTTTGTGATGCAGGATGAGCAGCCATGTGTTTGTGTGATTCATGATGAAGAGTTGTATGTTTGTGTGATTCAGGATGAAGAGTTAAGGCAGGTGAGCAGCCGAATGCGGGATGTGGAGGAGGAACGTGGCCGACACCTGAGGACAGTTGCCACACAACAGACACAGATTGACAAGTACAAGAAATTAGCAGAGGATGCCCGAAGCAAATCTGACAGCATGGAAAATCTGCTTAGTACACTGCGGAAGGTAGAGTAATACATGTTTGTACTCTAATAAATATCATGAGTGGAGTTAGAGGGATTTTTGTTTATGATATCTACTCAGCTGTCATCAGTAAATGTTTTGATCCTTGCTTAAGTGAATCCAGTGAGGTCTGCTTATCTAAGTTGACATGTCTTGCTGATGAAGTTGAAATATCTCAATGTTGTCATGAAATCACTACACCACAGCCACCTAAATCTAAATCTGGATCTTGGTGCCCATATATAAAATCAAGGTAAATGTACTTATTGTGGTGCATGCTGCAGAAATGTGTAATGTGAGTATGATACAGTTTTACCATGGCATAACGTGCTTTGGGGTAATAACACAAAATATGGCCATGTAAATTATTGAGCATCAGTAATATATCAAAACTGTAATTCCATAATTAAATATCATCTCATCTTTCATAAAGTTATTGTCAGAATGTTCTGCTGTCTGCTAGTTTCCACTGCAGCAAGTATTTTGTCAGTCCACTAGTACAAGTGAGAGAAGTGACGTACTATGTTTTCGGGTTACTCGTTATATCACTATCCTGTATGGGAACCCAGGTGAAGTCAATGATTTACAACATGACATTTATTATAAAACATCAAGCAAACTGGTCATTTTTGTGAAAATTGTTTAAAGTACACATATTTACTGCAAGTTTTTCAATCATGTGCACATTCTGTCTTCCTGTCTGCATGGCACTCCATGGCTGGGATAAAATAAACGTGTCATATCTGTGCGGTCCAGTGACATCGCAGCAGTATTGAAATGAATCCAATGGCCTTGGCCTGAGTACGAATTATGCAACAGGAAAAATAAATATGTAAGAGATGACCAATTTGGTTTTCCATAGTCTGTTTATTTCTGTTGGCAACATTCTATTAGATAAGACAAGGTACAGAGTTGACAAACTTATCAGTTGAAGGATTCTTCTGACCTCAGCGTGCATTATTGCTACTGACTAGACTTTTCTTGATTTTCAGTCAGTCCCTGATTGTGAAAACTACCTCAGTATGCAACTATTAAAGCATGAGAATTTGTAATGCCATTTTGACGAATCTTTGGATACACACATCTACTCGTAGTTTAGGCCTCCAAAACATGTTTTGTTTTCCATGTCAGCTGGTCAATTACTTGGGAGTCTCGGGGGGAAAACACACTTCTTCACAAGCAACTTCTGAAAAATATGTGTATTATATAGGTCAATGAGATTTGTTCTTTCATGTCATTGTTTAGTGTCAGTAAGAGGAATTTGTGTCCTTGTTTGGTTTTAAACATTCTTCTTAAGAACCTCAGTAGATAATAACCTCCTAATAAATTGCCATGGTTTGATGTTTTAGAAATAAGCCTATTATTTTTTTAATCAGTTATCATGTCTGATGCTGCATGCAGTCTTCAGGAAGGTGGTAGATCAATCCCATTAGACCAATCCCCTTAGACCAATCCCATAATTTGTCTCAGTAGTTCTGTAACTTATCAGTGTATGATCAAATGGTGCATACGGTGGTGGGGTAAAGTGCTTGCATATCAAAGACCCAGGTTCACGTCCCCCCTTGGGTACAATATGTGAAGCTGCCACCTCCCCAAGCATGCACTTGTCGGATATTTGTTACAAAAACCTGTATTTTTTAAAGTTGTCAATAAACTGAATTTGAAAATTGGAACATACTGCACCAACTATAGTCACTGCTTGTGTGAGATCGGAATACTTATAGCACTTGAGGCCAAAACACCACTTAAACATATTGAAAGTATAATTTAGCTCCTGAGAATAAAAATTATGCAGTCTGTTCAGTTACTTCCTTTAAAATGATAACATATCTGGTACAGACTTACCAAGTACACTTGGGTTAGAGAAATGTTTCTCAACACATTAATACTAGATCACAGTTACCTCCACCTTGATCAAATTAACACAACAGAAAATATTCACCGTGAAAGGCCTGTTAAGAGACATTCCAGTCAAAAATACAAATGGCTTACAAAGGAATTTTCCCCATTATTACAGGATAAGAAGTTAAAGCATAGTATTAGTACACTGCTGAAAGTGTGTGTTTTAGATATAAAATATCCTATTTTTTGCACGAGTAGCCACACTGATTATTACCTGCACCCCAGTTTTGTACTTACTCCACTACTCAGTCTACGTACAACCTTCACCTTACCTGCAACCTTTTGTGCCATTCAGTGTAGTGTTACCACATCAGCATGTTTTAAATAAACATGTATATATTTGATGAAATGATGTTTTATAGTCATGAAGATCCACATTTAATCTAATCACTACTTTATATATTTTAGACCTTTTGAACATTTTCATAACAGTTACAAGAAGTTTTGTTGTTTATTCATAAATCAAATCTACTGCTTGTTTCGTCTATACTTGAAACTGAAATTCACATTTTAAATAGTACATACAATGACTGCATTCTTGGAGTATTTTATAACACTTTCGTAAAAACCCTTGCTTCTTGTTTCTCTATATAAAATTCATACATAACCTGCTCTGGGATATATCCCAGAGGAAAAAAGATGTGAGTAATAGTGCAGAAAATACAGTACCAGCCCATGCATATTGGATATTTAAGTATGACACTGGATATTAAGAATAATAGTTGCTTCTGTACCTGGGACACATCATCTTAACCAGTGTGTCACGGTTGTGCTTTCCCATCTAAGTGACACACAGCGATTGTATAAACTTAATACAGATGTCAAATTATATGCCTAACAATTGCAAATGTTGTATACAAACGAAAAGAAGTTACACTTATAGCACCTAGCGTTTTGGCACCATTTAGTCAAGAAGACTGATGTTGAAATTGTAGCCAGCTTTAAAACTACATTGTACAATATCGTCCAGACTGATAAGGATAAATGGACAGTACTCAAAACATGAATTGACGGGATAAAACATGTCACCCTTCATATGTGATGATGAGGGTAAGGGACGTCTTTAGCCTAAAAGAATAAATACTCACGGCTTATGTCCCATAAAAAAACAGTGTTGTGGTTGCACCAATACTGGGTGAACCAGGCCATATGCCAGTCAGCTGTTCATTATTTATAAATATTAGTTCAAATCTGGTGGTGTTAAATAATTGAACACAGTGGGTCATCATGATGCTACACTTCATATCAAAGTCATGCTAGGGGATGCTCCAATGGAAGACGCTCCACTTTTAGCAGCGATAAATCTTTGATGGCTGAAAAAACCATGAATGTGCCTTGAGCTTGTACTAGTGTGCATATGTGCGCTATCTAAATATCCTGTAATAAAATCTGCGTCAACATGTGCGCTATGTAAGTTTTATATTTTAAGATATATGTCAACATTACTGGATTTACATACAGCTAGGAACACATCGCTTTATTAGTCTCAAGGATTTGCATAGGATGATGACATTTAACTCACCAAGATGATATGATTTGATTTATGATATATATCTGATAAGCTTGAAGTATATTCTGAAGAGATTGTTGGAGAATCATTTGAACAAAATATATCATGACATGGGATAATACCCAGCAATAATTGAAGTGTCTGAAAAGTTGGAAAGTGGGGTGACCGGATTTCATTCATCAAATAAGTGAAATATAACACCACTAACAAAAGGAGCATGATTCACATATTGGCTTATGTAACAAGTACCAGAGAGTTGTGAATACTTTTGATGGAGTTGAACCTACACTTTCAGCTGCTTGCATGGGGCTTGGTGCAGCAGGTGTTATGTTGATTGTCAACTATCATGATTGCACCTATCGTACCTGTTTATGGAAATAGCGCTAGGGGTCACTGGGAATAACTGATATATATATTTCCCACAAAGAAAAGCATTAAAACATGATAGTATTTGTATTCTAGCATTGATGGCCATGTCTCGACAGCACTGTCCAATGGAAAGATATCAGAAGAAGAGTTTTGTTTAGTGATCTCAGAACTCACAAAATACAGCGCAGTGAAACAAGAGTTTCTCGAATGACCAAGGACATTAGTGAAGATGAGTAAAAGATTTTCATGGAACACGGAAGGCAAGAAGCCTGTGAAGCATTGCTTAGCGAAACCAAATAGGCAACTAGTAGGAGATAATTAATGAACTGTTTCCCTGATATAAATTGCTGTTGAAGTAGCAATGACCATAAAAAAACAAGAACCACTCACCATTATTCAGCTGAATTTTGTTCTTCAGACACCACTACAGAGGGTTCATCTTGTTGTTTGTCTATTAGAAAAGGCAATGAGTGCAATGTCTCTAAAGTTAAATGAAATCATGATATTGGTGTAAATGAATGGCAAGTTAAGTTTCAAAGGTGTGGCTGGTCCTTATAATCCAATAAAGATACATAAAGAAATATACAATAAGTCTGCTCAGTTAATTAACTCATTAAGGCTGAGAGACGTGTATGTGCGGCAAATTAATTAGCTTCTCACAGTGAGAGCCGCGTATTGGGGGTAATAAAAAGCACCTCTCATTCAGCGAGAGCCACGTATTGGGGGTAATAAAAGCACCTCTCATTCAGCGAGAGCCACGTAGTGGGGGTAATAAAAAGCACCTCTCATTCAGCGAGAGCTGCGTATTGGGGGTAATAAAAAGCACCTCATTCAGTGAGAGCTGCGTATTGGGGGTAATAAAAAAATAAAAAGCACCTCTTATTCAGCGAGAGCTGCATATTGGGGGTAATAAAATGAACCTCTTATTCAGCGAGAGCTTCGTATTGGAGGTAATAAAAAGCACCTCTTATTCAGCGAGAGCTGTGTATTGGGGGTAATAAAAAGCACCTCTTATTCAGTGAGAGCTGCATATTGGGGGTAATAAAAAGCACTTCTCATTCAGCGACAGCCGCGTATTGAGGGTAGTAAAAATCACCTCATTCAGCGAGAGACTTGCATATGCGTTTTACATTTTAAATTCGTACTGTACCTATTTTTCAATCAATTTAGCAGTAATGATCAAAGATTAGCTTTTCTTATGAGGGAGGTTACTTTCTGTGTTAATCAGAAGACCTGTTAATGTGTTTTGAAAACAATTGCTTGCAATGTCGGGGGCTTATACAGGTAAATGAACATATGTCTGCTAGAAAGGGAATTATGAGATGTTACAGGAGGTAAGTGTTTGTTACTCATCACTGGGAGTGAAAACTAAGATACTTTGTTTGCACATTGATTGGATTAATGGTGACAAGGTTTCAAAACCTTCTTCTAAATTAAATGATTCATTCATTCATTGTAATGGCTCATATAATGAATCGTAGACATAAATAGCAATACTGTATTACACACATGTTCGTGTGGATTTGAAATAAACCAAGTTACTAATTTAGACCTAACTCATTTACGACTATTGATTTTTAAAGTTGACAATAATACATAATCGAATATGAAGTGATAACTCTTGCATCTACTCATAATATACAAATATAGTACACATAAACCATACAAAGGTAACTGGGGTATTTTGTTCAAGCTGTTTCATGTTGATTTGAAAGGTAATTTTTCAATGCAGTTTACATAATTGTGTAGGAAACGTTTGTATTTGATCTCTGTAATTATCTTATCCAGTGAAATGATCACATGTATCAGATCCATCGTCAGTAAAAGGAGGATAATAAATCAGTTACAGAACTGATGCGTATAATCATTCAATCAGACAACACTAAATGAGATATATGAACACCTCTCTAAACCTCAAAATAGCAGCCTCTGGTCGAATGCATGTCCAGGTAAACTTTTGTCCCGTGACAAGTGTAAAACAAACTAATGCGCTGTTATATCATTGAACAACCTGTTTTGTGGTGTCACGCCCATTGTCAATCTTCTGAACCTCGTTTGCTTTCAAAATAAATATAAGTAAGCCCATCTTCATAAATATTTGGGGAGATTCAACTGCAAGTGTATACATCACAATAAATTAGTATAATGTAAATTTTGAATTCTATAATACATGTACTTGAATTATGATATTTATTTGTAACAATGTGCAGGTTATATTGACATGTTCAGCAAGCCATTATTTTTTATGTACAAGTAGTGTGCGCAAAATGTATATGCAAATAAATACTACCTCTACTCAATGGTTGGATTGGGTTATCCGGGGTAAAAATAATCGGATTGTAGTGTTTAGAGCACTTTGAAGAAAAATAAATTTGTCAAAGTGCTTGTTAGTCCTACGTGTACATTTCAGGCATCCTTATGATTATGTATGTTCATGATACATAAACTTTTTCATGATAGCTAGAGTTGATAAAGCTGAAATCCAGCATATCGATTGGTCAACGATCTAACCAATAGTCAATCTGTATCCAAGCTGTCTAGTGACCAAACATGCTCTTCAGAAATTTAGCCCACGCCCCATCACTTGTCATTTCCTATGTGAAAGGTATCTCATGATACGCTTGGTCACAGATAACAAATCGGCCACTATGTTGAACTGTTGAGATACAAGATGTCCTATTTGGGAACTTTGATAACGCCCAGCCCATGACCCTTTGTCTTATGTATGTGCAAGGAATAGCATAATACAATATGTATACATGTATGTTCATGTGATAACGTATATTTTCTGCGTTAAATCTAGATGAACCAAAGTGACAAACTGTGAATCTGTTCCATGTAAGTCACACACTAGCTTATTAGTACTTACCTTAAAATATTCAGTATACACTAGCAACGTATCAGAGAAAACGCTTCTTTCATAGAAGATTATCAGGCGTGTGCTTAAATTCTTCTTTACTGCCACTGACATAGATGTTTTGAACAATTTAACCTCATACAATGATATGAGAGGGACAATTTGTTTAAGTATGTCTTACATACAAAGAATACAAACGTGTGTTAAGAAACTACGCATGCACACGCCACCAAAAGTCTACAAGAGAAGTGCAGTAAAATTACGTAAAACGTTACATATATGACATGTATTCACACCTGCTTTCTTTTCACATATACCTTTACAATGTAATTAAACAATTAAACAATCAGGACTTGCTCGAATGACGAGACACTTTCCTGTAATCTCTGAACCTGCCAGGGATATCGTGAATAGCCCTAATTAGTCTCGCCACAGCCAGCCAGGCAATCAGCACGGGGTTCCAGGTGTTGAGCAGTGACGTGTTTCTCAGGTTTAATGAGTTAACTACTAATAAAATAGAATAGGAACTAAATGCACCCATCACACAATTGTGTGAAATACATAACTTTAGACTACAAGTCATTCTAAAATGACTTCATTAAATACTGTATATTGGAAGTGTGTGCATTCTGCATGCAAAGGCTGCTGTTCCACAACTCGAGGCCCCATTGCAATGACTTCAATGACTTCTGTGACTTCAATGACTACATGACAAGCACATGGGCTTGCTATGAGGCACGCTTTCCTGGAGGAATATGGACACAGTTCGGTAATATTTGGCCTAGGACAAATAACCATCTTGAAGGGTGTCATCATAAACTGAAGAATTATGTTCCATAACATTTTGTCAGTTCTGACAAATGAAATGCATGCTGGATGACTAAAGATACCTTATAGCTCAAAACCTTGTTTTAGTCATTTTCCCCTGTATTGCCAACATTCGACTTTTGGTCCACTTAATTTTTGTAAGGATAGAATAGGTCAGCTCATTAACCTTACTTCCAGATCACTAGCATGTTGTCTTAACATAAATGAAGAATGGAACTAAAACAGACACCACCAAAACTGTACATATTTAGTTACATTATTTGGTGTTCCACTTAATTTGACCTTTCTAAGCATGCGCTCTATTAGCAGAATTGAGAGTGGGCCTCCGGATCACTCATTGTCTGTACTACTAGCAAAACAAATTCATTACAACTGATAATAATCAGTTAACTTACTGCTACACTTACTGTGTACAATATATGTCAACCATGATTAGTTTTCAGGAAATACTATTTTTTTCTATACAGAGTAACTAAAACTAGAGGTGAAAGTGTTGGCAGGTCAGCTTAGGTGTTTATCACTTTCAGATGGTGAATTCTGAATCTGATCACATACTGAAGGGCTTACAGTCAGACAATAGTTTACTAATGTCTCATCTCTGTACAAAGCTAAAGTCTCCATGCAATTATACATATACACCAAATCAAATCTTTGACAAGAGTTGATCTATTACATGTTACATCATATTAGACATCTACAATACTTTTGCAACTCTTATCAATTCAACAATCTTTAATGAATGCACGAAAATAATGACACCAGTGTGCACAGAGGGACTGCAAGGTCCCTTCAGTCATTTTTCCAAGATTTTCTTGATCCTCTTACTTTTTGAGAGTATGTTTAACTGACTCAAAGCATCGATGGTACTGTCAGATATTTCTAGCTGTTATTCGCTGCTGCTGTAGTGAGTTAGTGAGTTTAGTTTTACGTCGCACTTAGCAATAGTCCAGCTATATGGCGACGGTCTGTAAATAATCGAGTCTGGACCAGACAATCCAGTGATCAACAACATGAGCATCGATCTGCGCAATGGGGAACCGATGACATGTGTCAACCAAGTCAGCTAGTCTGACCACCCGATCCCGTTAGTCGCCTCTTACGACAAGCATAGTCACCTTTTATGGCAAGCATGGGTTGCTGAAGGCCTATTCTACCCCCGGGACCTTCACGGGTCCTGCTGCTGTAGAATTGAGAAATAGCCATGCACTCACTCAAGTTAGCTTTGTAAAAGTTCTCTCCTAAGATTTTGGCATTACATTGCTGTGCAGAGTAAGGACAGAATGGCCAAGGAGATATATCCTGTGGTGCATCTCAGCTTGTCTGTTTAATGTAAGTTGTTCATCGGTCACAAGGGGAGGGTATGGGTTGATATATCCTCAGTGTTTCTTTATGTTCCCTCAACAGCGGGGATTCATCAACCCATGATCCCGGAAGGACCAGTGAACAATATATTTATCTCACCGAACACCTCAAAGTTAATTTTAAACTGTTTAAAGCATGGGTGTCAGATTGTACACTTAGGCCAACCTGTGTGAATCAAATGATTCAAATCTTGCATCTTGGTGTTTCTTCCCGCATGCATCTCTGTAAAATGTCTTAGTGTAATTGTTCAATAGCCAGTCGGGCCAGTAAATCTACAAGTCACTAGTGTCTTTTCATGGTGGTCATTTTTTAAATAAATCATTCTCTCTGATTTTTAAATTAGATTATGGCCTGATAAACATACAGGGGCCAACTGCAACTTCTCCCTCTTCTGATGTTTTTGTGCCCGTATATGTGGAACGACATTCCCAGGCTTCCAGTGTCCAACTACGACATGCTCTTTGTTGGCAGCTTGATGAACTGAATGTTTGCATTGGAGTCTCTATGGTGCGCTTCACATTCACTCGTCACCTGTTTATCAACGCACTCCTCGAGACATTGGGCGCCCACTTTCTTTATCATCAAGTGGTCATCTACAAGCTCTTCACATCAACAAGTTGGAATTCAGTACTGTCATTCGCGACCATTTAGCATTGGTCGGCAGAACTCTGGTCGTCCCATCAGCTGATTCAATCAGACAACTTGACAGTAGTATGGTACATCAATCATGACAGATTGATTGATTGAGTGATTGATTGATCGAGTGATTGATCGAGTGATTGATTGATTGATTGATTGATTGATTGATTGATTGATTGATTGATTGATTGATTGATTGATTGATTGATTGATTGATTGATTGATTGATTGGCTTGACAGATTCTGCAGCTCTTCTTCAGTAGACGTTGCAATTTTTTTGACTATCAAATCGATTCTCTCAACATTATGGCCAGAGAGAACATTCCTGGGGCGAGGAAAATCAAAGCTGACACCCTGTCACGACCCAAACTGCCTTCACCAATAGAGTGGATGTTACTGCCCCTGTTATTCAAGTCAACGATCTATCTGGTATCTCGACCAGACGTAGATCTATTCGCCACTCAGTACAGCCATCAGCTTCCATGTTTCGTGTCCCCAATTCTGGATCCGCAGGCTTGGGACCATGATGTGATAGTCATGTCATGGGAGGGTCTAAACGCTTATACGCTTCCTCCCCTAGCTCTGCCACCCAAGGTGGTTCAAAATTTCTTGCAACCAACAAGATTCATCTGCTTTTGGTTGCTTCTTTTTGGCCATCAAACAGCTGGTTTGTCAGCTTTAAAAAGCTAGCAGAACCGAATCCAGTACTGCTACCAAAATGAAACGACCTACTTCATGATCACCATTCGGACGAGAAACCATGGGTCATCACAAACCCTAAATCTACATATATGGCGCATTTACAGAAATCTTTGATAGCCAAGGGTTACTCTCTCAAAATAGCTGCAGCTGTAACATCTATGCATAGGACATTGACCCGATCATGTAAATGAGAGAAATTTGAACATTGCTGTAGAATTAGTAGAATCAATTCTCCCACCACTGCCTCACATCCGGTTGTAGCAGAATTTCTACAGCATTTGCGGGCTACAAAGAAACTCAGAGGTTGAGTTGTCTACAATGTCTACATTGTCAACCTATATGGATGGCTGCCAGTAATTCAGTTTGTACCACAACTACTGGAACCAAGGTGTCTACCACACATCCAAGGCTGAGGTCTCATGGACAACTTTATCTGGGTATGCCTTTGCTGAATTGCCAACCCCAGCAGCATCCAATCAACATGAGACCCTGGTGTTAGCCTCTACCATGACTATACACAGCAAATGTTCCTTGATGGCCATCATGGAGGGTTGTATTTTGTGCTTGGATACAGTGTTTTCCTCACATTATCTGAGGGATGTATACATCTGTCACTGACCTCCAGGGTTTGCACCAGTTTGGACCCCAGCAGCTAGCAGATGAGTACAGTGTGTGTCTTAATGCGTTAGCTCTTGTGTATATGCTGAATAAAATTCTGAATTTTATTTTTGAATTTTGTTCTCAATTCTTCTGGGATTAGAACACTTTGCTCAACATTATTGGGTTATTGCAGTTAGTTTCTATGTAGATCCTCTGTGGTTAGTTCTCACATTTGCAATGTAGAAGTGTTTGACACTTTTCTGATCTCTACTCCACGGAGCAATAACGTTCGTGTAGTGAGTCCTCCTTGATCTCTTTTGTTGATTTCGTAGCGTTGTAGCTCCTTAGCACACTGTTGTGGTCTAACTGCGGTGAGTAGTGGAAGCCATTTAGTGTTGTTCTGGTACTGCTAATTCCGTTCCTTTTCCCGTCTTTGCGATGGGGTCTGGGGGGCCTGTCTGGAAGCAGGTAGGGGGGGCCTGATTACTAGTTGCAAGACTTAAATTATGTGGGCCGATAAATCATGACAAAGTGAGGTGACTCTCGTAGTTGCATCCTCTTGCATTTGTGAGCATTGCATCTGAACACCACATCGCTCGGGAGCACCCACTCCCTGGGAGTGATCGTGCCTAGTTAGCCAAGGGGTTCAGTGGAACCCACTCCCTGGGAGTGATTGTGCCTAGTTAGCCAAGGGGTTCAGTGGAACCCACTCCCTGGGAGTGATTGTGTGTGGTGAACCAAGCGGTTCAGTGGAACCCACTCCCTGGGAGTGATTGTGCCTAGTTAGCCAAGGGGTTCAGGAGCACCCACTCCCTGGGAGTGATTCAGGAGCACCCAATCCCTGGGAGTGATTGTGTGTGGTTAGCCAAGTGGTTCAGTGGAACCCACTCCCTGGGAGTGATTGTGTGTGGTTAGCCAAGTGGTTCAGTGGAACCCACTCCCTGGGAGTGATTGTACCTAGTTAGCCAAGTGGTTCAGTGGAACCCACTCCCTGGGAGTGATTATGCCTAGTGAGCCAAGGGGTTCAGGAGCACCCACTCCCTGGGAGTGATTCAGGAGCACCCACTCCCTGGGAGTGATTCAGGAGCACCCACTCCCTGGGAGTGATTCAGGAGCACCCACTCCCTGGGAGTGATTGTGCCTAGTTAGCCAAGGGGTTCAGGAGCACCCACTCCCTGGGAGTGATTATGCCTAGTTAGCCAAGGGGTTCAGTGGAACCCACTCCCTGAGAGTGATTGTGCCTAGTTAACCAAGGGGTTCAGTGGAACCCACTCCCTGGGAGTGATTATGCCTAGTTAGCCAAGGGGTTCAGGAGCACCCACTCCCTGGGAGTGATTGTGCCTAGTTAGCCAAGTGGTTCAGTGGAACCCACTCCCTGGGAGTGATTGTGTGTGGTTAGCCAAGTGGTTCAGTGGAACCCACTCCCTGGGAGTGATTGTGCCTAGTTAGCCAAGTGGTTCAGGAGCACCCACTCCCTGGGAGTGATTATGCCTAGTGAGCCAAGGGGTTCAGGAGCAACCACTCCCTGGGAGTGATTCAGGAAAACCCACTCCCTGGGAGTGATTGTGTGTGGTTAGCCAAGCGGTTCAGTGGAACCCACTCCCTGGGAGTGATTGTGCCTAGTTAGCCAAGGGGTTCAGTGGAACCCACTCCCTGGGAGTTTTATGCCTAGTGAGCCAAGGGGTTCAGGAGCACCCACTCCCTGGGAGTGATTCAGGAGCACCCACTCCCTGGGAGTGATTGTGTGTGGTTAGCCAAGCGGTTCAGTGGAACCCACTCCCTGGGAGTGATTGTGCCTAGTTAGCCAAGTGGTTCAGTGGAACCCACTCCCTGGGAGTGATTGTGTGTGGTTAGCCAAGTGGTTCAGTGGAACCCACTCCCTGGGAGTGATTGTGCCTAGTTAGCCAAGGGGTTCAGTGGAACCCACTCCCTGGGAGTGATTGTGTGTGGTTAGCCAAGTGGTTCAGGAGCACCCACTCCCTGGGAGTGATTCAGGAGCACCCACTCCCTGGGAGTGATTGTGTGTGGTTAGCCAAGCGGTTCAGTGGAACCCACTCCCTGGGAGTGATTGTGCCTAGTGAGCCAAGGGGTTCAGTGTAACCCATCACTAGTATAGGTACTATGCTAGTTGGATCTGGCTTCCCTTGCTCAGTGCTATTTACAGTTGTCATTAGCCTATTCAGTGTATACTATCAGTGCATTTTGACTTAGGGTAATCTGCGACTGTGGGATAAGTGCGAATTGTCAGGATAAGTTTAAAAATGTGGAAATTTTAGCTATAAACTGTATGTTGATATACTTATCCTATCTCACGCAATGTATGCCCACCCAGCATCTCAGATAATGGCTGTGGCTCCAAGGAGAAAATGATCACTCTGAGGTAGTCATGTAGGTAGATAGGGGAGCATCCTCTATGCTCTGCATAAGACTAGGGACTTGTCCTATAAGAGAGCAGCCTGGAGAACATGGAGTACCGGGGTAGATGTTAAATGGCGGTTTTGCATCATGTTCCCTTATGGACTTCTTTAGGCTTAATTTTGGTCCCATTCCCCTATGGAGGGTGTGTACCTCGAGCCATCCTTCGATGTGCCACTGATCCAGACCTGTTAGTTTAAAGGTAACTGTAATATTCGGGGGCAACTTGATGGAGTGGGTTTACAATGGATTCCTCGGGGCATCATGTTCTTGGGTCTCAAAGCTGTAATTGGTTAACAGATCTGTCAGATGTTGTAACTGTTCGGTGCCCACGAGACCTAAACCATTCTACAGGCTAGTGAATTTCCCTCGATTGATGACGTGATATAGGGCGGCGTAAATATGAGTCCATGGCCATCCACCCCTGTCTGAACAATTTTCTCGATCAGTCACCACATGTCAATAATGAGAGACAGAGACCCATGTTTAATCAGAAGGAGACAAAACTGTGTCGTGAGTTATGATCTGTAATTCCTCTTGGACGAATTCCCTACCGCGGCCGTCTTGCAAGATAAACAAATTCAGTTTGCTGTTTTTGATGTTCACTCTTGCAACATTTATCCCCTCCTTTAAAGTTTCCTTTATTGGGGGTCTTGGGAACCCGCAACGTGTTTAGGCAGATTGTTGGTACCCATAGCTGTAGGCATGGATGCCAATATTCGCAATCGATTGTTTGGTGTGTCCTTTTGCTTTTCGATTTTCACCATCCTTGGCTTTCTTGATGGAGTACATCTTGGGTCTCAAACAGTACAATGACATCAGAACCGAATTATTTTCATCATGACAGTAGAAGAAAATAGGCAACATCATGAAATGGAAACTCTCAATTGAATACCTTGGCATCGTGCCGCACCTCAAGCAACCATGACTCAAGCTTCAGGTCTGGAAACAGCCATGCAAGTGAGAAAATTCTTTACCAGCACGATCTGTGACCTCGAAGACACTCACACTTTTGAAGAACCCAGGGTTGAAGCCAGAATATACAGTTTAGAATTTAGAAACAATGCTTATAGGCGAGCAGAAGTTGTCCAAGTTGGTGGTGGGGTTAACCTAGGAGGTTTAGACGACGTTGTGGCTGGAGGTCTCTTAAACAACACATTGTACCAGCTCATCCTCACTGATGAAAACCACTGGATGTTGATCTGACCCCAAATAAATTGCCTACTTGATATCACCCTGGTTTCTCCCTACTTGTTTGTGGAGTCAATGGATCATAATATGACATAAGTCCTTAAAGGTCATATATACTCTAATAGAGTACAAATGCAAAATCAGTTGCTGACATTGTTATAAATGAAACCCCGTGATTAAAACTGCTCATTTCGATCTTTAATTGCCTTAAATCGACCTTTTTGTCAACAGTGCACAATTCTCAACCGCAAACAAAATTTCAACCAATCAGAGCGGCGCGTCTCAGTGATGTAACAGTGGGTATAGAAATGAGGGTCTGTGGAGTATTTATCTACATTTCAGGGGTTAAACTATTTCGTTTACAGGTTTGTACAAACCTGAAATCGCGAAAGCTGTTGAGAATAATGAAAGCTATATGTTCTCTTAATCTACTATCATTTAGTTTTGTCTCCTGCTTTGCCTAGTTTTTGAGTTACAACCTTCGTTTTCATAGACGATTCTGTCAAAATCACTTAGTGTCGCTAGGTTGTAATCCGTGTTAGGTGGTATAAACCTACATGTTATTTGTCATTATTCACTTGATGCACAGTTAGTGAATTTATAACAGGTATAATTAGTGGTAACGCCACTTAGATTACCCGACAAAGGCCCCCATTTGGCATTTCTTTTGTCTGGATTGATCAAAGGATTAACCGATAACACGCTGATTGATTAATTAGTTTTATGGGGATGAAAATGAGGGATTTGTCAAAAGGTAGTGTTTATGTATGTACATTTACTAATCTATACTGAATACACTATGTCATGTCTGTGTGTATGTAAAACAACACCCTTCTTTCAAAGGATTAACCGCCAATACATTGAGTGATTGCTCATTATTGGCTAACTAAATAACTTTTTAAAAAGAATGACGCACATTATGCAATTAGTTGCCAGGTGTGCTATCTTTGGTAACCAATGAAACTATACAGCAATGTGAAAAACCTGAAACGATACATCACGTTTTCGTATATTAGACTGTTAAAAGACACATCACTTGGAAAATCTGCAGATGAATTATATATCACTTGTTTTTGTGGATATTGATGGATACATTCCTCGAAGAAGGTAATAGCCTGACATTGCTCCTATAACTTTAATTTTAATATTTGCATTTTTGTTTTTAATAAGTTGTCATAGTTTTCAACAGAATCATTGTTTTCGTCGTTAAGTGTAATGATGCAGACGACATACACTAGAGCGTGTGTGCGAATTATGATTCATATAAGAAAACTATGAAATGTCTACATATTACATTTCTGTTATACATTCGCAGATCGCTTCTTTTAATTAAGTTTCAAAATGCATGCAAGTATGATTATAAAGTAATTAGGATTATGAGACCAAGTATATTGACAAGTGTCTACATACTGGTGAGTGAAGGTTACAAACCAAGTAAATTTAGCAAGTGAAGAAATTTACCGCGCAGTATTTTCACTTTGACCCCGACCTCGCTTATATATATATAATTAGGTTATGTTACAGGTTGTGTCATGCAAACTCCTTTTGGTAATGATTCAAATACATATTTATGTAGTTTTGATTTTTTAACTTGATGGATTTGACTTCACGATTTTCAAACATGGCGGCACCCTGTCTTGGGATGAATGCTATTTAAGTTTGTTTTCACCGACTTACAAAGGGACAATTACTTTCTGCTGGTAGTAAAATATGTATTTTATTGATGGAGTATAGGATTTTGCATGACATTGCTTATAACATAAGAATTTCACTCTTGGAAGTGAGGTGGAGGTCAATATAACATTGCTTGCAATATACATGTAAATGTCACTTCGACCCCCACCTTGCTTCCTGTGAAGAAGTCCTTATGTTAAAAGTTGTGTCATGCAAAATCCTTTTGGCCATGATTCAAATGCATATTTAACTTCCAGTAAAAAGTAGTTTTGATTTTCTAACTTGATGAGAACAAATCATAATCTCAATAATTCTAACGGACTTTAGCCTGTGACTTCACGATTTTCAAAAATGGCGGTGCCGTGTCTGAGGATGAATGCTATTTAAGTTTGTTTTCACCGACTTACAAAATTAAAATTACTTTCTACTGCTAGTAAAATATGTATTTTATTGATGGACACTAGGATTTTACATGACATTGCTTATAACATAACAATTTCAGTCTTGGAATCGGTCAATATATGGGGTCAGTATAATATTACTTACGATAATATTGTCACTTTGACCACAACCTCGTTTCCGAGGAAGAAAGCGATATATCCATGCAAAATCCTTTTGGTCAGCAATGTGTAGTAAGCAGTCTTGATTTTATAAACTCGATGAAACTAGTACTCCATTTTCTATCCTGGAAGTGTGTTTTGGGGCGAAGCATCCGATTTAGTATATACCACAGACTTCCACAAAGCTCACTTCGCACACACTAAAACCAATTTAAGCACAAACTACGGAGTCTGGTGGAAATCTGTGCATAGTGACACCATCACCCGACCCCAAGGAACAATTGACGGCAACACAACAATTCGGCATGTCTTTGGTGACGTCAAGAAATCAGCAAAATGACGAGCTTCCTACACATTTTCTATACATTTAACTGGAAATCATTCCTTCTATGACGTCACTGTAGGGCTCTGGCGGCAGAGTTAAGTAGCCAGTCTGCAGTTTCGTTTGCGGGTGAGAGAGAAGCAGACGGCTTTTTAAGCAACTTTTAAGCGCTTGGTATTAATTAACCACAAGTTTTTTTAAAAAATAAAAATGGTGTTTCGTTTATGACTAACCAAAAGTCTTTCATATGCAGTGATAAAAAGAGTACCAAAAAACTGAGTTTAGTGGTCCCTTAATAAGGGGATTCTCACTGTTTCTTACATCCCCAAGCAACGAAGGAATGTGCTCCTGAGCCTTATCCCAAATAAAACAGGTCATTTGCTAACAAGTTGATTGGATAGTCAAAATATGAGTTTACAGTTGATGCTTGAATTTGAACACAGTAGGTCCAGTTTGAGGTTGGGATTCCAGACAATTCCATGCTTTATATTGAAGTCTTTGTCGGGGAGGCATCAGCCAAGCAAAGTATTCATAATTATACCAGGTGTTAACCTCTGTTGGCCTCGAAAAAACTTTGATTTTAGCACTGACTTATGACTATATTTTATTTTCATTTTGTGGCATTGACAGTGTATTGTGACATTGAGGATTACATTATGAAAACTCTGATATGCTGTATGGCCTCTGTGTGTGACAGGAGGTCGAGCAGTTGAAGCGCAATGAGAAGCAAGCAGCCACACGCCACAATGCCACTGAGGTGCGTCTCAACCGGGCTCTTGAGGAAGTGGAGAGATATAAGGAGCAGCTGCAAAAATCTAAGTCCACCTCTAAGGTAATTTTACATTTCTCACACACCAATACACTAAATATTGTGTGCATGCTGTGAAGAATCAAAACCGACTTCAATCAAAACATTGAAGTAGTGTTTGATCCTACTTGTAAACTAACCGAAAATATACTTGACATGTAATTTTTATATTTGTCATTTACTATTGAAATGAACAGATTTGCTGGCAGCCAGCACCTTGCCTTGCATGCTCAATACACATGCTTTGAAAGCACTACCCGTGTCTTGCATGTGTGCTGCCCGCACTGTCTGTCTTTGGAGGAAGACATGTTGACACACAATCTCATTCTTCACAGCAATCTTCCATAGACAAGGGGATAAAACTGCCAAGCTAATAAACGCAACCATGCAACACAATATATTGGAAGTCTTTAAAAATGTAAAAAGTTACAACTGTATTCGAAACAAGATTAAAATAATTCAAAGTCAAGGGCCATTCCTTGGGCAGTTCTGTAGAAAATCCTCAGGATTTCTTGATGAGTGCCAATGAAAGTGCCAGTAGAGGTTTATTCAGTAAGAGGAGAACCAGCAAGATGAAAGAGTGACGTTACTGGAGGTTCATAAGAAGGATTCAGTCACCACAGTTACTCTACTCTTGTTGCTCCTCTTTCCCTATATTGGTTAGGTAATTGTGACTTTAATGAGTAGTCAAGTGACATCCTAGTTAGCTTATGACTGTTTGTTTACCATGGTGCCCTTATTGAAAACCCCTTTTTACCATCATTTGAGCCATTGTTTATAATGTAAACCTGGTATCGGCCAAGTGAGTGTATATGGTCAGCTGTTTGTATTGTCAGTGTGACCACTCTCTAACCACTCAGTTTCAGCTTTGTAAACATGCTCATTAGAAATATGTCTTTGCCAATGTTGGTTCAAAGTACAGGAAAATGGTTTGTTGAAATATCAGTATTGTAAATGTTGAAGAAAATTATTTCAGTTACTGTTACTGTTACAGAAGATCAGTTGTTTCAGTCCTCATTAATGTTTCTTTTTCTTGTCAAAAGAAGAACATGTGGCAGAGTCACCTTTGTATATAGCAACTGTTGTAAATATAAGAAACATGTGAATCTTTTAGATTAGTGTGTCATAATACTATTTTGATGAGATATACAATGTCATTAATTAGCCTAAATCTAACCATTTTGTCATTTATTTTATATTCAACATTTGATATTATAACCTTAGCTCTCTAAACATCAATCCAGTCTTGATGTCCTCTATTTCAACAGTACTCATTCGCACTGCATGCTTTTCTCCTTTCAATCTCTTTCATAAAGCATGTCGCTGGCTGAGACTAGTATGTATATTCTATTGTTCTGTGTTCATTCAAGTGTATAAGGCATTTAAAGGTTAATTTGATCTAGTTCTTTGTCAGTCTCTTATGTACTCATCATCGCACAGATTGTGGTACGCTTCTACACATACTGTAGAGGCTCTTATGACATCAGATTTTCCCTTGTACGTACAAGCAGTTCATCAATGAGTTTAAAAATTATGGGTTTTCAATGGCGAGTGTAAAAACAGTGCACAACTGGTTTAACAACCCGTTGTAGTTCTGGCAGAATCAACTAAACTTCACTCTGTGGATGTGCAACAACAGGGTGCGGCTTGACGTTGAGTGGTAGAAATAATGGTGGTTCTGGACCACCCCATATAACCCCACAATATAACAACCTATCCTTCCCTCACTCATCTTTATTTATAAACCCCATAACATGACCACTTTTCATCTTCCATGTAAAAGTTTACGATTAGTGATAAAAATGCAATATATGCGATGGGACCACCCCATATAACCCATGATACGATAACGTATCCTTCCCTCACTTAATTTATAAACCCCATAATATGACCACTTTTTATCTCCCCTGTGAAAAGTACCCAACAGTCTTCCTAGTGAGATGAAGACTGTTTGGCATAGGGGACTAGTATACATAAGATCAATTTGAATATTCATTTTCAGTGACCTACTCTTCTGTTTCATCATTTAGTAATTCATTTGAGGTATCTTTATGTTTATCTTCACTCTTTTCTATAATTGCAGTTTGTAATTTAACACCAAGTGAAGTACCAATACTACTAATACATAAAGAACTAACATCAACAACCCTTGAATATTTTGATCCTTTAACGAGAAGTCTATGAACACTATTCTGATCAGTTTCTCTGTTCTGTTTCTCATTTTCTGTTAATGGATAATAACCAGATATTTTACCATTTATAATAATTGGTCTAGTTTTATCGTATAATTACCCAATCAGCAAATTGAGAAGAATTAGGCAATTCATATGTTTTAAATCTTAGAATAGGATTATCTAAAGGGGTGTTATTTTTTTCATTTTTAACAGTTGTTTGAATTTGTGTGAAAAGTTGGCCATTATAAATTTTTATTCCATTCTGTGGTAAAACAGTATCTTTTTCTTTGTATGGAAAATATAAAGTTTTATCTCTCAATCTGTTTGCAAGTTCTTAATTGAGTGCCCTAGAAATATATGAAATAGCTTTAAATAATGAAGACTCCTGTGTACTTTCATCAGAATCTGGTATTGTGTATGTTTTTGTTATTGAAATAGTTAAACCATAAGGTCAATGGTAAAATTCTGTTTGCTTGAATTTCATTTTTGAACCTGAGTCTAAGTAGTTTCTTTTCAAAATAAATTTTTACATAACTTCTATCATGTTTTGTTTTTACCCTATCCCAGTCAAACGTTAACAAGTCAGTTTAAGTATTATTTTCAATTGGTTTTTCACGAGCGGTAATAAAATAGTCTACTTCTGTTGTCATGGTATACTAATTAAAACATGAAAGTCTAAATGTGAATTTCTATACCGCAAGCTCGTGCTGTGAAAGGGTACAGTATCAGATTACACAATCAATCATTTAGAGAATTGTTTCACGCATAGTATAATCACTGTGCAGTATGTTTACAGTGAATGAATTGAAAAAACAAGCACGTGAACATGGCCTTCGTGGTTATTCTCGCATGAGGAAACCTGAGTTATTAGATTTGTTAGATTTCAAGTATCAGAAAACACTGACTTGGAGAGAGCTTATAAAAAATGCTCGTGAGCGTGGAATGCAAGGTTATTCTTGTATGAGGAAATCTGAGCTCATCGAATTATTAAAGGAACAAAAACCTATAGAATTACAATTCACGCCTACTGAGCATGCTGCAACATATGTCATATTTGGGATTTCACTTTCTTAGTAAAGTACAAATTCTAGTACTTTTTTTCGGTTGTGTCCCATCCGGGATTCGAACCCGCACCCTCAGAGTCAGGCACCTAATCGCCAGCACACAAAGTCAGCCGCCTAGCCCGCTCAGCCACCGCGACTTCCACCTATGCTGTAGGTAAATATTTGAGAGGTTGGAAGATGGAAGCTCAAAGAAATATATACGTTGAAGATATAAAACAATTGGTATTTGATAAAGTAAACCAAGAAATGAAAGATTTAAGAGGTATTAATTTTAACTCACAATAAAGATGGCATTAGAGAAACAACAGGCAAATGAAGCAATTGATTACACCAATGTTTACTTCAGAGGTAATCAGGAAGTTACAACGGAACCTGACACTATCAGCTCTTCTATAGACAGATCATTTGAAAAAATTCGAGAACACTAGAACGTTACACTAATAGGGGGTCTGGGTGGGTTGTTGACTAGATTAACATGGTTTATCTGGATAAAGCAAATTATGTACCATTAAGAGGTGGAAAGTACTTACCATTGCCTGAGTATTTGAAGAAAAAAACATGCTATGGTTAATGTTAAAAACCCTGGTGATAACTGTATGAGGATAGCGATAAGATCTGCTAAATTTCCAGCTGAAAAACAATCTGAAAGACTTTACAGTTATCCAGAAGATGATGGGATCAATTGGGAAGGTATAGATGAACCCACCCCCATCTCTCAGGTCACAAAAATAGAAAAACAAAATCCAGACTTAGTTATAAACGTATTCGGACATGAAGGTAAAAATGTAGTGGTACACAGGATAAGTCCTTTAATGTATAAGGATGATCGTAAAATTATCAATATATTTATGGTACAACAAGGGGAAAAATATCACTAAACATGGATAAAGCATTTTAGCCGACTGTTGTATAATCAATCAAAACACAGGGGAAAATTACACTTTTGTGAAAGGTGTCTTCACAGGTTTTCTAGGCCAGATCTACTCGATTCACACAGGGATGATTGCCTAGGTGTAGGGGAGACAGCCGTACGAATAGAAGAAAACACTAATATCTTAAAAAAATCATATGCCAGCACCATACATTATCTACGCTGATTTCGAAGCTATCATTAAACCAATTGATACGGTAACACAATCCCCCAATCAAAGTTTCACACAAAGAGTACAGGAACATGAAGCATGTGGGTTTGGATATGTGGTTGTACGTTGCAATGGTCAAACTGACCCTCCCGTTATTTATGGAGGTCCATGTGCAGCTGAAGAATTGCTGAAATGTTGAACTAGATCTTTGCTGTTACATAAGGGTATCTACCCATATGAATATATGGATGACTGGTCTAAGTTTAATGAGACACAATTACCTCCAAATGACCGATTCTACAGAAAGCTTTCTGATGCATCAGTTTCACAAGATGATTATGAACACGCTAAAATGGTATGGGAAAAATTTGAGTGTAAGAATCTGGGTGATTACCATGATTTACATTTAAAAACGGATGTGTTACTGTTAGCTGATTTTTTTTAGATATTTAGAAAAACATGTTCAAATCAATATGGATTGGACCCTGCATAGTATTATTCAAGTCCTGGAGTCTCGTGGGATGCATTACTGAAGAAAACCGCTATTGAATTAGAATCATTCACAGATTGCGATATGCATCTGTTTATAGAGAAAGGGTTACGCGGTGGTATTTCCATGGTATCAAAATGTTATGCTAAAGCTAATAACAAGTATGTGACAGGTTACAATCCTAGGAAACTTTCGAACCACCTACTCTACCTGGATGCCAACAATCTGTACATCTGGGCCATGAGTCAATATTTACCTACAGGTGGATTCGAAAGGTTGACTGACCCGCAGATGGATGTCATTAGTATTGCACTGGATTCAAACAAGGGTTATATACTCAAAGAGAAATTACATAGATCTCACAACAGTTACCCCCTAGCACCTGAACGGTTGAGGGTTAACCAAGAATGGATGCACCAACATAGCCTGATGAATGGGCTGCTAGCAAATGTAGAAAAACTGGTACCTAATTTGATGAAAAAAACTAAGTATATCATTCACTACCTTAACTTACAGCTGTATTTATCACTTGGCATGAAGCTTACTAAAGTACATAGAATACTTATGTTTGACCAGAGCCCCTAGATGGAACCCTATATCAGGATGAACATGGACTTGAGAAAGCTGGCCACAAATGACTTTGAGAAAAACTTATACAAACTCATGAACAACTCTGTATTTGGAAAAAAGATGGAGAATTTAAGAAAACGAGTTAATGTGAAGCTAGTCCGGTCAAGCGAGGAAGACAAGCTCAGGAAACTGACAGCTACGAGGGTTGGCTGAAAAGTTCTAAGCCTCACTGTGAAAAAAAGTTACAAAGTCCACGTTTGTAATTTATTTTTCTACATAGTCCCCTTCCAAGTTCACACACTTTTGCCAGCGATGCTGCAAGGCCCGAATCCCGGCCAGGAAGAAATCTTCTTCAGCTACCCTAAAAACATCAATCACAGCGGAAATGACGTCATCATTACTTGCAAAATGGCGACCGGCGAGTTCCTTTTTCATTTTGGGGAACAGGTGGAAGTCAGAAGGAGCCAAATCAGGTGAATAAGGAGGATGGTCAATGAGTTCAAAGCCACAATCGCGGATTGTTGACATGGCCACCACCGATTTGTGAACAGGCGCATTGTCTTTGTGGAAGAGGACACCTTTAGTGATCATCCCTCGTCGTTTGGCTTTGATTGCTTCTCGCAACTGGTTCAGTAGATCAGCATAGTATCTGCCGTTGATAGTTTGACCTTTTTCAAGATAATCAATGAGCAGAATACCCCTGGAATCCCAAAAGACTGATGCTATCACCTTTCCAGCTGAAGGAACAGACTTGGCTTTCTTCGGAGCTGGTGAATCAGGATGCTTCCACTGTTTTGACTGTAGTTTTGTTTCTGGTTGAAAGTGATGTATCCAGGTCTCATCCATGGTTACAAATTGTGCCACATAATCATCGGGATCTGCTTCAAAACGACACAAATTGTCAAGGGACGTCTGGAACCTGACACGTTTCTGTTCTGCTGTCAAGAGCTTTGGCACCCATCTTGCAGAAACTTTCGTCATTCCTAATTCGTTGGTGATAATATGCTCAACCCTCTCATGAGAAATGCCCACTACACTAGCAATATGTCAAGTAGTCAATCGTTGATCATCCATCAACATATCGAGCACTTGCGTGATGTTTTCTGGAGTGGTTGCTGTTGAAGGCCTTCCTGAGCGTGGGTCATCATCAAGGCTTTGCCTGCCACGCTTAAATTCTGCAGCCCACTTCTTTACTGTGGAAAATGAAGGAGCATCATCCCCTAGAGTGGAGACCATGTCAGCATGTATCTGTGTTGGGGACATCCCTTTCTTTTGCAAGTACTTGATGACTGCCCTGTATTCAGTTTTGTCCATTTCTGATGATTTCAGAGGGTGGGCTTACCAAAAGAGCTGTAGTTGAGATAAAACTATTAGTACGTTTGTAGTTCTTGTGTCTATGATTCACTAAATGATTGTCCTCATTGGTGGCAAACACCTGTCTCTACCTGGTGGGGAAAAACCACTCAGGCTGAGAACTTTTCAGCGAACCCTCGTAGCCCTGCGTACAATAGAAGCACTATTTTCGATGATGACTTGACAGCTGTACATATGAAAAAGAGTCACATTAAACTTAATCTCATAAACTATATGGTCTCTGAAAACGTACAATATCGACAGAAAGGATATCAAAGATGGCAAACCTAACCTGTATTTCTTGGAAAATGGACCACGTAGAGGATTTATTTGTGAGGAATTACAAATCATCCCACAGGGATAAAAAAATATATCTTTTATACTTTTATCTTTAACAAACGTTTAACTTCACTGATGTAGTCTTTTTTCTTCTCGTAAATAAGCTGAAATCGTTTTCTGTCCATGACATGTGCTTTACATAATCGGTAATGATCTTTAACTCTACACACAGTTTATATAACCTTTACGGTGAAAACAACAATAACCCTCAATTTTGCTTCCTTTACCACAAAAGTCAGTTTTTCCCATAAGCACCTGGTGAAAAGTATACGGTGCTGTTCTCATTTTTTATTTATATAATATTTTGTGTAATTAGTCTAATTGTTTAACAATTCACACTGTCGCTGCTACCCCCAGTACCACTAAGACCAACTCACGATCTTTCTGCCCCTCTGAAGGAGGTGAATACTGAGAAATCGTTGGTTCATTACCTAATGGTTCTAGTTGTTTACCTGTTAACACATAGTATTCTTTCATAGCTTCATGTACGTCCTCAAAAGTTCTAACGGAATGATTTTCACGCTGGAGTTGAGTACTGATAAAATCTAGTCTCTTCATTCGTCTCATAGCGTATTCAGCCTGTGTGGCCTGTAGTTTTTCTACAGCTATACTGTGTTGTTTTTGTTCCGCTCCTACCTCAGACGCGTTTGACCCTCCAAATTGTGAAAATAGAAAATTACTTCTGGAAAATGCTAATGCATTCACAAGAGCCCCACCAGCTATCATTGCTACTGTGGCCATATTATATTTAATACTTTAATACTTTAAATATTTTCAGGTATAATACCTTGCTTTATCAAAACATCCTTAATGGCCATCGCTATACCAATATTCATAGTAAGCATAAAAATATCTTGCAGGTCGAAGTTGAGTTTTATGGTCGGTTGTTTTATAATCATTTTAGTCAACTGAGCGTATCTTACTGCTAATTCGGAAACCACTAATACATGGTATGCATTGTTAACAAATGATATTTCCCTCAGACATAATATATTATTAATGGAAATATAATTTTAATTAAAACATAATATGAGGGTTGATTTCCTCTTGGGGTGTAGGGGAACTCCCACTGGTTGTGGTTGGGGGCGTGGGGGTTTCCCCCATGACGTATATAATGAAAAAACAGCAGTGCCTACTACACCACCTACTGTCACCCATAATTTGTAATCATGTTTATTGTGCCTGGCTAAGGCATTTTTTCTACCAGCTACAACTCTTTTTTTGGTTCATCTTCTTGGTGACTTGTGTCACTGGTTCCTGGAGGTTGTCAAAAAGACTCGACTTCAGTGTTTTCTCCTTGGTTATCTCTTCTTGAGCAGCATCCATCTTGTATAATATTATTGTTATGTTTTGTTTTATCAAAGGACAAGGTATGATAGAGGCCCTTATTGGCCCACAACATGTCATGATTATCAAAATTTTACAACATGATAATTTTAACATAAAAAGGGCTAAATTAGTTGTTGAAGTTACCTCCAATTGCATTTCTATGTTTTTAGTGTTGTTAGTATTCCTCTTTGAAGACCTCAAAGTTAACATATTTTACAATATCTTCTAGAAACCTTCATTTTCTGATATTCAGAGTGATAGAAAAGTGTGAGCATATCATCATAAGGCACTCACAAGGCTGATGTATGAGAGGTAAGCATTGGTTTTTGGTTGTTGGTCTCTGCTAGAAAAGTTAACAAGATGTATCAAAATATGATCAAGCAGCACTGTAAAGGTGAGAATCTTTAGTATAATGTCAGAATATGATCATGGTTTTTCGATCATCTGTTTATCAAACAAATTTGAGTCACCTGTCACTGTCAAAATAACACTGTCATTCAGCAGGATTGCCATGTATAAATATATGCATTTTCCAAGAACTTATGTACCTTGATGTTTCCAATGAAATATTAGAATGAAGATTTTTTATGGATATCAACTTCTTTATGAGAGAACACAACGTTTCGGAGTTAATGCTTACTCCTTCATCAGGTGATTGAGAAAGGGATACAGAGGTGTATTTATATGTACAGGTAAAACAATAACAAAGTAACAAGTGACATTCAAAGACCTAATGAAATATTAGATTTCATTTAACCAAAATGACAACACTTAAGTGTATGAAAAGGATTTTTTTAGCTAGAATAAAAACATTGTATCAAGGTCTAGCAGATGATGAACACAAGCAGACGTCAAGTCATACATAGTTGAAAAGTGTAATATATAAGCTTAAATTCACATTGTGAGGTAAAAAAACATGTAGCCTAAAGGTTGCAATAGTGGACTGTTGGTGTTTTTAGTTATCAGACATGTAGGTTCAAATCCATGTAACTTTTCTTTCTTTTTTTCAAAGTTTGTTTATTAAGCCTACAGTGGTGATGAAAGAGTAAGCATTAACTCCGAAACGTTGTGTTCTCATATAAAGAAGTTGATATCCATAAAAATCTTCATTCTTTGGTAATCTATGTTGCAACACTGTTGAAACAAGTTTTAATTAACATCATGTACATCTTTTCTTAAAACACTGACCATTTACCTTTTCAAGTCGATCTAGTTGCCTTTGTTCCCAATATTTTAAAATTCATATTTTATATATTTTGATCTACTTTAGGTTTATACACTCTTGAAAACTGCAGTTCTTCACAGTGAATCAGAAACTGAGATTGATGACTGTGTAAATGAAGAGTAATAGTGGATGTTTTATATCTTTAAAGTGGATAAGTTGTGAATAATTACTCTATGAAGTCTTTTGAATACTGACTTTAACACTTGTATGGTGTTAATATGAATCTGCGCTGACAATGAAATTTCACCCGAAATGGGCCCCTTTGAGGTCAAGACCTGTGATTTTTAGTGCAACATGATTGGTTATTGTAATAACATATGATGATTGAGATGTTAACTGTATATTTGCTAAAACTGGTTGTAAATGCTCACTTGTAACATGTACTAGTTAAAATGAAGCTGTGCCCAAAATGTAGCTTTACCCTGTGATTCTTAGTACGACATGATTGGTTATCATGCTTACATGATGTAAAATTGACCCATGGATTACATTTGCAAAGAATGCTGTGAATAATGACTGAGTTTGGGAGTCAAAATTGGCAAGTATTTGAATTAACAATGTTTTGCAACCCTATTTGGGCCTCTTGAGGTTAAAACAATATGATTGACACTGACATGTTTTTCAGCATGAGTACCTGTCGTAAAACTGCTGTAATTTGTATGTAAATAAAATGACAATTGTAAATAAGTCATTTTGGCACGCTGATATTTCAGACTTCTTGTTATTTTTGGACCCCTCTGCATTGAAATTACACCTCAGAGCATATAAAATATAGCATTTTCATGCAAAACAAACTTGTCTCTAAACAAATAACATGTTTTCAGCCAATTCTGTTACAATTCTGTTATAATAGTAACTCAAAGTCAAGCGGGATACAAAACCTGTTCCCATACATTTCATAGATTGCTTGTTCACTAACCGATATTTTTTCTAACTCTTCTGAAGTGAAAATATACCCGATACGTAATCTCTTCGATGTTTTATTACCGAGTCCCTGATACGCACCGTTTTCGCGTTCACCCTTACATTTCCATAGGTCTGTGAAACAGTAATACACATTGCTATCGTCTATACTAAGCACCGCGTTACCACTAATTTTTATGGTGGTCTTCTTGACTATAGCACGACCCACATTATTCACGAGCTCACGTTTGTTGATGTTCGAAGACAACGTGATATTAAACGCCAATCATGCTGTACCTGGAACTATAATGTTGTTCTCACCCAAGTTTGGGATCTAACCACAAGTAATTGGCTCTGGTCTATCTTACTAGGATTATTTATAATAGCAACCGATTGACGCACGGCTTTGATGCCTAGTGGTTCTCTTAATCTTCGAAAAGGATTTAGCTTTCTACCATACGACATTATTATATATTTATATTAATATAATATAATTAAAAAAATATGAATGATTTTGAGATGGATAAGTTTTGAGCTACAATCCCTCCTGATTTTGATTATGATAAAGATACTTCGTTTACTAATTCATTATTGAGTAATCAAATATCAAAAACAACAGTAGATGATTATTACGACAGATTAAAAAGTAATAAAAACTACATAGAGCCTCGAGTCGAGACTATTCTAATTTTACCATAAATAATAAGGGTATCCTACGTCTTAAGGAGGTTGACCTCATTGACAGACGTACTAGAAAACCACTTATCAACTCTAGCCAGTCGTCACAGTACCAATTTTATCCGCGATAAACTAAACATGCAGGATTACGGTGGTACAAAACCTAAGATGGGGGTTCCCCCGAAGGTTGTTCAAGATCTGCAAACTGCCAGATCCGAACTGAGTAGTAGTGGTGACATAACACATCATGCTACAGAAGTGTCGGACAGAATAAAAAAAACTGTTGATTAAACACTGGGATAAACCATTACCAGAATTTGAATTTCCAATGAGGGAACTGTGTGGTCTAGATGAAGCCTTGAAACACATACGTGGAGAACTTGTGAACAACATGGGGAAACTGAACGAATTCAACGAGCACATTGTTAGTGAAAAAAACAAACTCAGGGAAACAGAAGATGATGATATAAAGCGCCATATCACAAAACAGCTACGCAATTTATAAGATGAGAGTTGGAATCCGCTTCCTCAAATCATGAACAGCTAGGATCCTAGATCAGCCGCAATCGGGAAACCATCGATAGAATACTAAATGAGGACATTAGCTGACAGGATTAGTATATTGTTCCGTGTACAAGGTATCACTATTGTTAGCAGCATTCTGACAGCATTAGGTTTCATTATATCAACTATTGTAGTATCAGTTACTGGAGGGGGTTCCCCCAGTGGGACTACCCCACACCCAACACTGAGTGGTGGTGATGTCAGAGACTGGATAAAAAACCATCTCAAATCGCTTGGGGAATCCCTGGCTAAACTCGCTGGTAAGGTCACAGAGGCTCTGCCCGGTATACTAGGAAGTATTGTATAATGGCTGCTCCCACACTGTTTAAAACCGTCACGTGGCTTAGTCAAAATCTGTGGGCATTCAAAGTCACCATGGCTGGACTGGTGTACATTTCAGCTAAGGAATTTTTAACCAAATAAGAAACAAGCTGACAGAGATACCTCCGACAACTAATGCTGTTTTACTATCTATATATTGCTGATTGGACGCCTGCACGGTAGGGGATACTGTGTGGGATACCCATGGTTTAACCCTTGGCTCTGGTGGTGATGTCACTGTACCAGTTTCACCAGTATGCATTGATGGTTGTACGTGGGAGACGCTGATGTCGGTGTTAATACCCAATTTTTTATCAACTGTGGCGATGATTATTTCATTGTTGTATCCCGTTATTTTATTGATTCTCAGACGCATATCACTCGGAGCCATACATAATCCCACACCGAACACGTGGTCGACTTTGGACCTGGCATATTGCAACGTGTCCAGGTATCGTTTTATAGCACAAGGTCGATCTACTGGTGATGCAATAGCATCCTCAATATTAGCCACTAGCCACAAACTGTTTCTGCGCATCGGAAGCGGTTCCACTACCTGTGATACTGGAGTGCGCCTGTGATTGAGCCCCGAAAATAGCCCACACGAATGTTCTAATCAAATCGTTTAAAGGAATAATACCAGCGCGAGTGTATCCTTTCGATGTATCCAGCATAAATATTTTCCAATCATCTTCCGAACTGGGAGGCAGCTCCACTTTTTGGACGGTGAAAACAACATCACCTTTAAAATTCATATGATCATCTCTCCATTTATTACTCGACAGAGCAAAGTCCTGCCTAAGTATGCCTCGTCTAACTAAATCATCACTGGCATCTTTCACTGGTTTTGGTCCATATTTGGTGGGCTTAGGAACAATATCATCTAATGCATGGAAAAAATTTTCCGTACTAAACATTTTTCGTTTCATAAAGTTTGTTAGTAAATCTTTTTCAAATGCTTTTCCCGAGATCCCATCCCTGTAAGGAATTCCTAAACCATGGTTTAGACCTGGTAAACGCCAATCGGTCTTAGGGTCAGTTCCGAATTCATTACAAATTCTTTCGTAAGCATGTCTATCATATCAGTTGTTCATTACATTCCACGCCTTGTCCTGTGGAAGTGGAGGGCTGATCACTTTGAGAATACGCCTGATCTGATAGTATGCGTGAAACATGAAAACTGATTTACTCAAGGCATCAGGCCTAGTGTCTGTCAACGTCAGACCTCACTCAGTCATAGCGCACCATATCGCGAAATTGAGTTGGTTCTGCATCAGGTTACTAAATGAAGCGTGGACAGATTTCTCATCAGTGACTAATAGCTTATACTTTCCAAAACATCTACAAACTGGGTTTTAAAATACCAACCATCCACATCAACTAAGATTTTCATGTGTGTGAGGCAGTCAGAGGCATTTATGTTATCGTTTTTTGGATTACGTACTACGGGTTTATATGCATATTATTATTATATGATATATAAATATAAGAATATGAACATTACTCTTCTGGATATAAAGAGTGATTAGGCCGTTCAACTTACACACACTATTGATAACACGTCTGGTCAACTCGAAGTAGCACTATGTGATATAACCTACTACCCACGATGGACAAACATTTATAAAAATAAAAATAAGATGTTTTTTAGTGGACCCAAACACCTGTTAACTGATGGATACTACAGCATATGTTCTCTCAACGATGAAATTTTTAAACCCTTAGGAGCTGAACTTAAAATAAATGAGTCAAACGGAACAGTGGTGTTGATTAACAACAGTCCAACAACACTGAGACTAGGCCGACCGTTGGCGAATATACTAGGGTTACCATCAGAAGAAATAAAACCTAATATTACCGTCACTGGTAGGAAATTACCAGAGCTAGTTCCATACTGTGAGCTATATGTTCATCTAGATCAGCTTAGCACAACGTATAACATAAAACGTGAAAACCCTTCCACATTGTTGAGGGTTGTCACGGTTAAAACAGAAAAATACAATGATGGACAAACTGAGTCATTTTCATCGAGACAGTATAAAAATTAACAAATTGTAATATTTCTGAATTAAAAATTTCAATTTTAGATACAAAAAATAATGATATAAATATAGGATACTTAAGTGTAACACTACATATACACTAATGGCTAGTAATCAAGGTCCAGGAATGCGAATAAAAAAATGCATTAATGTTGGTTTATCAGAGCTAGGTGATACTAGAGGGTTTGGTGACTCAGGAATAGATGGCAAAATATACGCTTTTAAGCTTATTAACAGCATTTACAGACGCATTGAAGTTCCCACAGTTGGTGGTGATTCGGGTAGTACCATTAACCTAGATACATCAAGATCTATCAGCAACACACGATACGATATATTTTGCAACGATGAGGATGAATGGAGAATATACCCATCTTTTGGTGGTAAATTATTCGATTTAGAAGACTTTGAAAGAATAAAACAAACCATACTATCTACTGCTCACTGACGACGTCGACAACAAGTGGGTGTTGTTACCATCTCGATCTGATTGGCTTCTCAACATAACACTAACTTCACCATTTGTTTTCATAGAAAGCAAAGACCACTATGTAAACAAAGGCGTAAATAACAGAACCCTGCTCGTAGCTTACATCCCATTAAATAGACATAATGTAGTATCAAACTATGGCAGCCCACATGATAACGAGTAAACCTGGAGTGACCGCGGCATCGCAGTTGATTAGTGAATTCGACGGTGTGTCCACCCTCCTGGAAAAATTTCCGGAGAATTCAACTCTGGCCATTCAAGTCTACCTAGGTGAATCAAGAACTGAACCTGTTCCACTCATGAAGGGAATCACTCTCACTTGGGTTTAAAAACACAAGAATCAGGTTTGCTCTATTTAAATTTATATTCGTTAACTTTCAAGATACTATATCTGTAGTCGATATTTATAACTCTGATCACATAAGTTTTTTTGGTTTGAAAATAGCACCTGCAACATTATCAGAAAAACAATTTGAAACTATTTTCTAACTGTTATATAAACAATGGTAAGCAATCACTCTAATGTAACACTCGGTGATCTAGGAGACACAAAGCAATTCAATCACCTGGTGAAGAAGGCTCCCCATACCTCCTATACTTTAAAGACGACGCATACGAATGAATGCCACTAGCAGATTTTACAGAGCTTGAATGCTGAATTAAAATAACACTAACCAACCCTTACATCTATTTCAATCAAAATGATTTTGTTTTGAAAATTATTAACAACGGGATACTTCTCACTTCCTTTAATCCCATAAAAGATAATACTACACAAGAATTACGAATACCAGGTTATACTGGTAACATGTTAGCTCCAGTCGACTTGAATACCAGTTTAGTCATTCGCAGTATTTACGATTACCAATGTGATTTTTTTTTTATTCAAATAATAGAATGAAACCAAGTACCACATTAATTATAGACGTATATCTTGCAGAAATTTCTGAGCCAAGAATACTTTTAGATGGCCTGAGAATAATTTTGTTTAAAAGACATGAGAATAAACGTTGCCAAATCATAATAAGACAAGGCTTTGAATCATTAATAAGCCCCGATAGAGTTTGTATTATAGATAAAAACATACCTATTAATATTTCACCCATTTACCTGTACAATAATCTGAACTTTATAAATCTCAAATATATCAATCAAAAATTAAATGACGGATAATTAAAAAATAATACTTAAAATATATTATAGACACACAGAATGGGGCTGTATCGAGCCCTAGATGAAATAGGAAGTGTAAAGGGCAGTGTAGAGGGGTTTTGACTTAAACAGATATGTGAAATAAAACGACAGCTAGAACAAGAGCATGATATTTGAGCATCACTACATAAAAAATACAATAGAGCTTTAAACTATATAGATGGACCTGATACCACACTAATGACAACTAGTATGGAATTAGGAGCAGTAGGAGTTGGATTGTTGACAACAATCGTAGCCGCACCTGTGGTGTTAGGTCTTGAATTAGCAGCTGTAGTGACAGGAACAGCTGGGATGGTGTTTAAATTTGTATCCTGCAAATTGAATTGTAAAGCAAAGAAACAGGATGAAATTAGAATCCTTGCTGAGCCAAAGTTAAACACTATCGAAGATCATATTTCCCCTGCACTCAATGATAATAAAATCTCAGAAGAGTTTTATTTAATACTATGTGAACAATACAATACAATACAATAAAATGAAAGAAGAGATTCGTCATAAAAAGAGTTCTGCAGTAAGCGAGGACGAGAAAAAAATATATATAAAACAAGGGATACAACAAGCCCAACAAACTTTTATTACAAAAATAGACAGAATAGAAGACACACGTTATACTGTTTCTCTGAAGTTAGTATTTTAAATTGATGTTATATAAACTAGTCCCGTGCCCACTAACTAGGAAGACTGTTGGGTACATGGGAGATGAAAAGTGGTCATATTATGGGGTTTATAAATTAAGTGAGGGAAGGATAGGTTGTTGTATCATGGGTTATGTGGGGTTTTCCCGTCACTCATATTGCATTTTTATCACTAATCGTAAACTTTTACATGGAAGATGAAAAGTGGTCATGTTATGGGGTTTATAAATTAAAATGAGTGAGGGAAGGATAGGTTGTTATATTATGGGGGTTATATGGGGTGGTCCAGATTTATACTATTCATTGACAGACACTAGGCTTGATGCACTGAGTAGGTCTGTGCTCAACACACATGAAACACAGGGAGAGGAAGGCTAAGTTACACATGGTGAGGATCTCAAAATTTGACATTGTATATACCCCGTTAACAGTGACTGGTTTTAAAACAGGTTCCAGACATCCTCTGCGGTAATGTAGCAAGTATAGACGGGACCGAGCTCAGTTAAACTGGTTCCAAACTTCCTTTGCGCTATTATGGACAGAGCCCAGCTTTGGAGTATGATACAATCTCAGGATAGACCCATTAAACTGAGTACATTGCTATCAGTCCTCAGTAGTGCAGTCGATAGCTGTGCGGGCTTATGATGTTCAGTTGCGAGTTCATATCCTGCGGTTGCCTGTGTAGATCACTTGCAACTTTTGTCAAGCAAGGGCACTTGATGGTCCTTGCACCTTTCGTGAAGCAAAGGATCATGTTCATATCAGTTGGGTCTCTGAAAAGGGCCTCGCTGAGCGGGGCACTCTCAAAGCGAGAGAAGGCACCGATGCAGTCCCCCTTAGGACAAATGCACAACATCTTTCTAATTCTCACATGGGGCACTGTGGCTATAAGTGGACCCTTTTAATAATTTTTTTAATCTTTCTATCTTTGGCCAGTAAATTTGGGGGGCTTACGAAAAGTAGCCGATAGTAGCGATCGAAAGGAAAAGGGGGCAACAAAGACTTCACTTGATAGATAGCTGCTTATATCAGATGTGGTCCAAAACCTGTTCCCTATACTACTCCTGTTCATCACCTTGATAGTAGTGGATATCTCTGTACGTGGTAATTAAGTTGTAGTGGGTGTTGATGGTTGCTGAAAAACTAGTTCCAGCAGTGGTGACAATGGACTTTTGTATTCTTCCTGGTATTAATACAAAATCTGTGTTGAGAGTTGGCACCAAATCTCATGTTGAACACTGGCTATTTCAATGAAAATCAGTTGTATGGACTGTATGTTAGCCAGTGTATGTATATGTCAAACATGTGACACAACTCAAGCACAGGTTAAATTCACAGCAGAGCTTGGCCCACAACTCGTCTATCATGAACAGACTACAACTGAAAACAACTCATGGGCAACCATTCCTCCCTTGTTAACTCCTTAAGGCAACATTCAAGGAGTATGCACAGTGAGGTTAACCCAGATGTCACCAAACACACAACAACCATTGCTGTGGCAGCATATATTTCATCATTTTTTGTTGGGTTGTTTTTTGTCAGGATGTCAGTGACAGTGAAAAGAAGCGTGTTGAGAACCTGTTGGCTGAGAAGAAGAAGCTGGAGAAACAAAAGAATGAATTGATGGCAGGATTCAAGAAGCAGCTGAAGCTCATAGACATACTGAAGAGACAGAAGGTACTGCAAATAGATCTGATTTGTCGAAATATGAGAGTGTCACTGCTCCAACAACTTGTATGGATGCTCAATAACAAATACTTTGTCAAGTCAGTTATGATAGCAATGTCAATACAGTCCTTTGTAATTATATACCAGTGCTGTTCAGTTTCAGATACAATTTTGACATTAGAGCTTTTCTATATTTGAGGCGTCGGTGTACACTATTTCAATAAGCATTCTGGCAAGTACTTTTGTGCCATGACCCAGTTTTTCCTCGTGGGATTTTCATTACTGTAAAACTTATTTCTTTTCAGATGGATGTTCACATACATAACTGGATAATAAAGAAATTATTACACTTGCAAGTGTGTCATATGACTTATTAGAAACTTGTGCAAAATTATGTATTTTCCTTTGTCTTGTCAGAGCAATTCAAAACTTCACACTCGTTGCTAGTGTAATAATGTCTCTTATATCATCATCATGTTTTGAGGTCCATCCAGCTTTACTAGTCTTTGGGACTTAGGAATATTTGAGGCATCCCAGATCTCTATGAGGATTTTATGGTTTGCCTGTGATTCACACGGCTCAGATAACTTTCCAGCATCAGCATTCTCTCATTTTGTCAATGCAGGAGTACTGGATATACAGTATCATGAGAGTGCAATATCTTGTGTCCAGTTGTGACTTCCTGGATGTTTTCTGGGATGTGTGTACAGGTTTATTGTTAGGATAGCTTGAAGTTCTCTCTTCAAGCTGTTATGAATTTATCAAGTTAGTTCACATACAGAAAATGATACCATTTGTTTCGAATACTGCTGCTGCTGCTGCTGCTGCTGCTACTACTACTACTACTACTACTACTACTACTACTACTACTACTACTACTACTACTACTACTACTACTACTATGCATAAGAGGTGACTATATCAGGTTGGGGTGGTCAAGCTTGCTGACTTAGCTGACACATGTTATCAGTTCCCAGTTGCGCAGATCGATGCTCATGCTGTTGATGTCTTGTCTGGTCCAGACTTAATTATTTACAGACCAGCTGACTTTCAAGACCTAAAACTGAAGGTTGATCATTACTATTATGAGTACTGAATTGACCGTGTAAATTGTCACAAGATGGCATAGTCTGTGTCGCTAATCTTTTTGTCAACAACATATGGACCTTGATATCTTGCTCTCAATGGCTGACCAGGAATGGGAAGCAAAACAAACACATTCTCACCACAAGTAAAATTTCTCACTTTTGAGTTTCTGTCATTGTTTAGCTTCATTTTTTTCTTGTGAAACTTTCAAGTTTTTTCTGGCCAACTCACTTGCTTTTGATAGTCTGTCCCTAAATGTAGACACAAAGTCTAAGAGATTGATCTCAGGTCTGTCATTGAGCCATTGTTCTTTTAAGTGTTGTAGTGCCCCAACCAACACTGTGAGCAGTGATTGGATAGAGTGTGTTACCTAGAAGTGATAAGACAGTTGGGCTGTCTGGTTTATAAGGGGAGACCTTTAAATAAAGAAAAAGGGATGAAAAATGTGTGGGGTGGGTGGTGGGAGAAGGGGGGTAGGAGCGAGAGAGTAGGTAAGGCAAAGGCCGGTGACAGAGCTGTGTTGTTAGTTAGCGGCAAGCGGCTGGCTGGGGGTGGTGGCCTTGACCTTGACTGTCGAGTTTGTGGTTGTTGATGTGGTAGACTAGGAGCCAATGTGAGCTGTATGGGTAATTGGGGTCTTTAAGATAGTAGAGGTAATGGGCGGCCTTAACTCATTAAGCCCGAGCGCCACTTCACTGCTCAACTCCTGGACTCCCGTGCTGATTGCATGGCCGGCTGTGGCGAGACTAAGTAGGGCTAATCACGCCTGATATCCCTGGCTGGTTTCGTAGATTACAGGAAACTGTCTCGTCATACGAGCAAGTCCTAATTGTTTAATTGTTTAATTGCGTTGTAAAGGTATATGTTGAAAGAAAGCAGGAGTGAATACATGTCATATATGGAACGCTTTACGTAATTTTATTACACTTTCTCTTGTAGACTTTTGGTGGCGTGTGTATTTTCTTAACACATGTTTGTAGTCTTTGTATGTAAGACACACTTAAACAAATAGTTACTCTCATATCATTGTGTGAGGTTAAATTGTTGAAAACATCTCTGTCAATGACAGTAAAGAAAAATTTACGCTCATGCCTAATAATCTTGGTGCATGTGTTTTTCTTAACACATGTTTGTAGTCTTTGTATATAAGACACATTTAAACAAATTGTCCCTCTCATATCATTGTGTGAGGTTAAATTGTTAAAAACATCTATGTCAATGGCAGTAAAGAAGAATTTACGCACATGCCTAATAATCTTCTATGACAGAAGCATTTTCCCTGATGCGTTGCTAGTATATACTGAATATTTTAAGGTAAGTACTTATAAGCTAATGTGTGTCTTACATGGAACAGATTCACAGTTTGTCATTTTGGTTCATCGAGATTTAACACAGAAAATATACGTTATCACACGAACATACATGTATGCATATTGTATAATGCTATTCCTTGCACATACATAAGACAAAGGGTCACGGGATGCGCGTCATCAAAGTTCTCGAATAGGACATTTTGTATCTCAACAATATAGTGGCTGATTTTTTTTCTATGACCAATCGTATCATGAGATACCTGTCACAGAGGAAATGACAGGTGGTGATGGGGCGTGGGCTAAATTTCTGAAGAGCACGTTCGGTCACTGGACAGCTTGGATGCAGATTGACTATTGGTTTGATCGTTGACCAATCGATATGCTGGATTTCGGTTTTATCAACTCTAGTGTATCGTGAACATACATAATGGTAAGGATGCCTGAAATGTACACGTAGGACTAAGAAGCACTTTGACTAGTTTATTTTTCTTTAAAGCGCTCAAATCGCTACAATCCAATTGTTTTTACCCCGGATAACCCAATCCAACCATTGAGTAGGGATAGTTTTTATTTGAATATGCATTTTGTGCGCACTACTTGTACATCAAACATAATGGCTTGCTGAACATTTCAATATAATCTGCACATTGTTACGAATAAATATCACAATTCAAGTACATGTATTATAGAATTAAAATAAGTTACACGATACTGATTTATTGTGATGTATACACTTGCAGTTGTATCTCCCCAAATATTTAATATATTTAGGGAGGTGCCATTCCTTGTTCCAAGGGCTAATGTAAGGGCTTGATATTGTACTGAGTTTAATTTCTGAATGTTGGCGGGGGCTGGGGGGAGATTGAGTGGAGGACCGGAGCAGCGTAGTCCAGTCTCAACAGAATAAGAGTTTTGTATATGTTTAGTAGTGTGCGTTTGTCGACACCCCAGTAGTTTGTCCCGCTGATTAAGTTGACATCTTTTAGACAGGAGTTGACCAAATTATGAATGTGGGGTGCCCATGTTAGGCGTTGGTCCAAGGTTACGATTACAAATTTTGCTTTTTTTCTTAATTCAATTTTTTTTTTGTTAAGGTGTAGTTTGGATGAACAATTTTCCATATATTTAGTTTTGAAAAGTATGCCCACAGTCTTTTTGACATTTATATGGAACCTCCACTTTTGGGCCCAATTTTGAATATGGTTTAGCATTTGTTTGTAGCTTGTTTGATCTAGGTGGAGGAAGTCCAAAAGGAAATGTTGTCGGCAAATTTTGCTCTAGAAATTTCAGGCCAGGAGTCAGGAAAAATGTTGTTAATCATGAAGTTGAAAAGTGTGGGAGTTAATATGCTACCTTGGGGAGTCCCGTAATCTGATGGAAAGTGGTCCGAAATGGTGTCGTGGGATTTGAGCGTTAATTGTCTATTATTAAGGAAAGAGTGAATGAAATTTAGAATACGTCCGTGTATGGCATGATCTTGAAGCTTTTAAGTAGGCTGTTGTGCCAAGCCATGTCGAAAGCTTTGCTGAAATCAATGAAAATGGCCATAGTGCATTGTTTTTGTGCATGGGCTACTTTGTCGTCTTGCTCCAAATGCAAAATGTGGTCTAAACATTGTCGATTTGGAGTAAAGCCACTCTGGTCCTGCTTGATAAGGTTTTTGGAATTGATAAGATGTTTGAACCTGTTGTTTGCTATAGTTTCTACGGTTTTACATTAGGTGTGAGGTGAGAGAAATGGGGCGGTAGGAATCAGGCTCATGGCTGGGCTTCCCCGGTTTGAGGATTGGCACCACCCTAGCTGTATTTCCATGTGTTGGGGTAGATCCTGTGGTCCAGATTGTATTAAAGAGTGAGTGTTATGTGGTGCATGTTTGGTGGTAGCTTGTTGAGTATGGTGTATGTGAGTGAATCTTGACAAGGGGCTAAGGCTGTTTTTTTTGTTTTTAAGTGCAAATTTTAGCTCATGTATGTTAATGTTTTCATTTATCGGGAGTTCAGTGTAGGGTGGTTGCTGTGTGTTTGGTGGGTGTGACTTAATAATGTCTTGAAACGCGGGTGGGTGGTTGGTGGAGCTACTGGTGGCCGAAAAGTGGGCAGCAAACTTGTTTGCCTTAGCTTTGTTTGTGGGTTACAATAGTTCCGGAAAGTTGGGTGATATCGAGTTTTTTAAAATACCCTTTATGGCTTTAGATTTGTTCCACAAATGTCGAGAGTTTTGATTGGGGAGCCTGAGGGTGGAGCAGAATTTTTTCCAGTGATAGGATTTTGCTGCCCTGATTAATCTTTAGTTTGATTTCTTAGTTTTCTTGCAAAAGTTAGATTCAAACTGTCCCTTTTAGATTGGTTAAGGGCCTTTTTTCATGCCTTTCTGGCATTGATTATGTCAGAGCTCCACCAGGGGACTGTTTTTCATGCAGGGTTAAGTCGAAAGGTAGGGATGCATGTTTCTGTTATGTTTAGAATAGTGTTGGTGTCGGTTTCATTAAAGATGTTAATGTCTAGGTCTTGTATGGTGTTAATGTTAATTTGTTTACATAATGCGTTGAATTTGTGCCAGTCTGCTTTGTGTAAGCTGAATCGGATGTCTGTGGTGGTAGTGGGTGGGCTGTTGGTGGGTGATGTGGGAGTGGGGATGTGTGAGTGTACTGTTATTTTGATGGGGCAGTGGTCACTGCCCCATGTGTCGTCATGAGTAACTATTGGACCGAGGTCTGTCTTTCCGAATAAAAAGTAGCCTGGTATTTTGAAGGCTTTTTTGGGAGAGAGTTTTGTTTCTTGCAGAGCAGTAAGATCAGGGGTAATTTTGTTTTGGGCGATGAGTGTCTTAAGTTCATGCCCATGTGCTCGGAGACTGTTGCAGTTCTACTGTATAAGTGCCATGGTTACTGTAATTTGAAAGAAAAGTTTAATAAAGACCATGGGATGGGGCTTAATTTGGAAAAGGTTGAGAGAGGGTGACTGCTAGGGTAGCTTAGAGGTGGATTGAACTTTAATAAGGGTTTTTTAGGGCCATTAAGAGACTAGCTAGGCTCTTATGGTATAATAGTTTGGTTTTGTGGGCAAGTGTATGCATAAGGGTGGCTGCGATGATAAATTCTACTAGTTTGTTAAGATTTTGGTTTAGTTTCTGTGGTGTGAGAGGGAGGGTGGGTTGTTGGGTGTTTATGGTTTGTTTTGTGGGTTGGGATGGTTGGGTTTTGTTTTTAGGTTGTGGTGGTGTTGGAGTTTGGATGTTATGGGTGGGAGCTAGAGAGGAGGGGTGCGGTTTAGAGGAGGGGTGGGTGGTTTGTGGTGGGATGGTTTGTGGGGAACGGTTGGGAGTGTGAGGAGGGTTTTTTGGGGGGTGGCTTGGTGCGGAATGGGGGTGGCTTGGCGTGGGGTGGGTTGTGGGTTTGACTTGGATTGTTGGTGAGCGGGATGTTTTAGGGGGTGGTGGTGGGGGTTGTTTGCGGGATGGGGGAGGGGGGAGAGATGAGAGGGAGGTGTTTGGGGTGGAGGAGGTGTAGGGTGAGGAGGAGGAAGCAGAGAGGATTGATTTGTATGATATGTGTGGACGTGCAGGTTTAGGCAGGTCAGTGTGTTTAATGTGTTTATATAAGGTGAGTATGTGTTTTTGTTTGATGGGGCATGTGTTTTGTGTGGCTGTGTGTCTGTGTGTGTGGCAATGGATGCAATATCTGTCCTATGTACATTCGTCACTTGTGTGTGTGTCCAACCCGCATTTTGGACAAAGTATTGGTGACTTGCATGTGTTTGTGGTGTGGGTGTAAGAGAAACAGTATTTACATTTGTTGGGTTGTTTTTCTGATGGGATGTACTTTGTATGTGAGGGCTCCAAATGTTATGTGTGAGGGTAGTGTGGTGGTATTGAAGGTGAGGAATGTTGTTTGTGATTTTGGGTTGTGTGGTGATTGTGTTTGCAATGTCGATGTAGCTTTGAATGTCTGTTGGTGTTTTCCTGCAATTTATTTTGATGACCCCTAGTATTTGTGTTTCCCATCTAGGTGCCTACCAACTGATTTGTTTACCATCAATGAGTGTTTGTGTGAGCGTATTGTTTAGTGCTTGTTTGTCAGTTAATGTAACTTTAAAACCTCGGCCGCAATTGTTTATGTATTTGTATTGTATATTGTGTTTTTTGAGGCAAAGTGTAAATTTATTTATGGAATAGGTGAGGTTGAGTGGAGTGTTTTCTGTGGGTGATGTGTGGTGTCGTTTTGTTGTTTTGGTGGAGTTTGTAGGCTTGTTGGGGAGGCAGTGGGTTCTGGAGTTTGAATAATGGGTTGGAATAATGGTTGGGATGGGTTGGCTACTTTTGGATGATAGGATGGTCGGTTGGGAGACAGGTTCGGTGATAATAAGTGAGTCAAGGTCAAGGCCAAAATTTATGGGGATTGGGTTGGTTTGATGGGGGGATGTAAGGGGAGGAAAGTCTTTGTTTGGGGTGGAGAAGAGTGGAGTTGTTGACAAGGTATGGTAATGAGCCAAATTATATAGTATGTGCAGGAAGCCAGTGAGATAGTATTTACAGATGAGATGTGCAGAGATGAAGAGGATTAACTGAAGTGATGATATACAGGATGTACTGAGTGTTTACACAACTAGAAGGACAGGATTAACTTGATGGGATGATTGGGAGCCAGTTATAAAAACAATGATAGGAAAAGTCACGATGGGATAGAAACCACTTATATAAACAATATTAGGAATAACACGTGAAGGCATGTACAGTAATAGTGGAAAAACAAAGAGATACATGTTCATTGATGGCTATACTCTGTGCACCATGCATTTGGTAGGAAGACACCCTGATCTCTGTTAATTTCCGGTTTGGAGCGGTGGATCCAGATGACCTCCGTCAGTTTCCTTTTTTGCCAGTTGTTGATGTTGACTTCCAATTTGTCAATGTCAATGTCCTCCCAATTTATGGTGTGACTGGGATTTTTGATGACATGTTCTGATAGTGCTGATTTCATACCCGAGTTTTTGACCGATACTTTGTGCTCTTTGAAGCGAATGCAAAGGGGTCTGTCTGTTTCACCTATGTAGCTGCTGTCACATGAACATTTCACTTTGTATACACATTGTCTTGGATGTGGGTTAGTTTGGCTGCTACCTTTACCACTGGTTCTTAATAAGGGTTTTTCCTTATGAGAAAGTAGTGTCTATTCTGGCACTTTTCTTTAGAAGTCTACTGATGTGATGACTGATGGGTCCAACATAGGGAATATTCACACAGACAGGGGATGGTTCGCGTTTAGCAGGAGGTTGGTCACTATGTTCTAAGGTCGTGTTGTTGGTCGTTTCTACTAGGTGTCTTGGGTAGCCATTCAGGGTGATGAAGGTAGATTTGAGGTGGGCTATTTCTTGTTGAAGGTTGGAGGGGCTGCATATATTCTTGGCGTGTCTGGTTTAAACATATTTTTATTTCCAAATTGAAATGTGGATTGGCAAACAAGCCATGTGGCTTACATTAACGCTGCTCCAAAACACCTTTTACAAACAGAAGTGAAATATGATGTAGTGAACATTCTTAGTCAGTGTGTGTTAACATCAATAAAGCGTTAAATGTTGTCACAGTCTGGTGTGTCTTACGAGCCATAATAGATGTGGATCATTATGTATTCAGGGAAAGTTTGAAGTGTTGTGATGAGAAGATATAGTTGTGAACAGATTCTAATATTTTTTGGTTTTCGAACGATGATAGTTCCTGCTTGCCATTCATAATGGTATTGAGATTATAGCCCGCCAAATAAAAGTATGTAATAGGTCTTAATTGTGAATAATTAACATATATGAAAAAGAAGTGCAGAGAAGTTTCATGCCTGTATCCACTTGAACAGTGAGGACTGTTGATTATATGTCGATTGAACATATCAGCGTTCAGATCACTACATCTGAGTCTGAGACGTGAGTGGGTGATTTGTGACAAGCGATATCTGTAGCTGAGGTCAAAGTAAACATTATTTTCTCTTTTTGGGAGTAGTTTCTTAAATTCAGATAGACTGCATGTTTCTTTTGAGTTTGGCAGAGCGTTCCAAAGACTAATCGTGTCGGGTAGGAACAAACTGGCATAGGAATGAGATCCACAGTAAATGCCTTGAATTACAGAATTATTTCTTAGATCATTCGGAGTGTTTCCAGAGACGGTTTGAGGGATTAATTCGCATAGATAGTCCGGTAATTTGTTATTGTACATTCTAAAGAAAAACGTTAGTTTCTTATAATGTCTTCTATCTTTCAGAGAGTGAAATTCAGTTTCACTATAAATCTTATGGGTTCTGATAGGGTTATATAGCTTCTGAGTTTATAGATAATCCCTTTGTGCCATACTTTGTCAAAGGCTTTACTGATATCAGAAAATACTGCCCTTACTTCTTTACCGTCATCGATGGCTTTAGCTATGAAATTATACAGATACATTAATTGATTAGACGTTGAATCTCCGGGCATGAATCCTGACTGTAAAAACCGTTAGAAAATTATTGTCTCTAAGGAAATTAAATATGTATTTAAATACACATTTTTCAAAAACTTTAGGTGAACAAGGAGTTCATCAAGGAGGACTGGATGGTAATTCGAGCATTCAAGGACACTATCTTTTTTATGAATAGGGATAACAGAAGCTTCTTTCCACATCAAGGGAAATACTGACTGACTCAACGATAGGTTATAATTTCATGAGTATGGGACTTAGACTTTTGGCAGTATATTTCAATACTTTGTTGCCTATTCCGTCTGGACCAGTCGCTTTTGATGTATCTAAAGACAATGTGATATCTTTAACATTATTACAGGTTAGTGTAATTCTTGATAATGTTGAATTGCAATTGAATTGGGTATCAGTCGACTGAGAAGTAAAATAATCATATAGGATGTTCGCAATTTCTTCGGGATCGTTGTATTCAATATCGTTTGATATAAGTGTTGGAAATTGACTTTCACTGTTTTGTTATTTCAAAAATGCTTTAGTCAGGCGCCACCATGTTTTAGCACCGATTGAGCTATTTACAGTTCTAATAGCAGAAGTAACCTTATTTCTTGCTGATCTGAAATTTGCCCAATTTGATGGGACGTTGAATATTTTTGCAATTTTGTGTAAATGGTTACGATTCCGAATCAGTGCTCATATTTCACTTGTGATCCAGGGCTGATCTAAAGGTCTGATTGTGACGATCTTGTTAGGTATATGCTCGTTGCAGATATTACCCATTATAGGTGGTAGTTGTGTGGTGATGTCATCTACATTGTTGGCAGGAAATAAACCGTCACAATCAATGTTGTCTATGCATTTGTTTATACTTTCTCTATTGGCTAGTGATTAGTTGTAAACTCTTCTTTTGTCGGTCGGAATGGAAGGGATTGATTCTTTTATTGTTACATATATGGGACAGTGGTCACTAAAGATAGGATCCAGAACACCCGATTCCTTCACACTATCGACATTCGATGCAAAAAATCATATCAATCAGGGTGCTTGAGTGAGGTATTATCCTAGTGGGTTCAGAGATTTTTTGTTCCAGTCTGTACAGCAATTCGAGATTTTCGTTTTTGGTTTTATTTTCCCGAAGGACGTCAATGTTGAAATCGCCGGCAACGATAGTGTACATATTTTGATCAATGGCTTTACAAATGGCGTCTTCGATGAGCTTCCAATATGCCGCTCTCTTGTCTGCGCAATAGATACAGCCAACAAGATAAAGACAGGTTTTGCATTTAATCGTCACCCACACCGCCTCAAGCCCAGGGGTGTCAAGACCCGTCATATGTTGGAGGTATAGATTACGTTTGACATAGATGACGACACCACCAGCACCACGACTGGGCCTGTCTTTCCGGATTGCAAGGTGATAACCTGGCATTTCTATGTCAGTATTATAGATCTTGGCATGTAACCAGGTTTCTGTTAAGCATATAATATCATATGAGCGAAATTCAGCGTCAGTTAGATCAATTTTGTCTTTCAAGCTTCATATGTTTAAATGTATAATTTTAAGATCACGGAAATGGCGCGGTCCTGGGTAAGGATGAACATCTCCACAACACAGAAGGATAAGAGCAGTTGATATAGAAACAAGATGATAATAGAGGCAAAGGAACTTACATCTGTATACGTATTTCATAAGACAAGCCAGTAATTTGAAGTGTAATCTTGAAGCAAAGGAACCCACTGCCTGTCTGTATTGTTCAATGTCAATCATTCAAGAACGGATAACACAAAAGTAGGGAGACAGTGGGTTCCAGTGGGTAATAGGTTGGAGGCACACACAAACTGGACTTATGTAGCTGATACACCCCATGGAGTTTCTTGCAGATTGATAAGTACATGTTGAATGTTCATTTGGTACAATGAGGAATGATTTTAACACAGACGAGAAAAGCAAAAGACAAACATGGGTAGCGTAGGTCAAAGTCATGACCAAGTGGTATTAGTACAAATTTGCATTCACATACATTCGTACCACACTTAGTTGGTAAGACTTAATGACACTAGCACAAATTAGTATCTACATTCATTCACACAGGTACAAAGTTCGATTTGGTCTAAGGGGGAAAATACTAAGTGGCATTCGCACAACTTAACATCCACAAGCATTCATACCACTCGTGCACGCACTTGCACAAAGCAACAAACTTAAAATACAACTTGTTCTATAGAAGGAACTACTTGATGGCAAAAGAAGAAATTAAAATCCACATACATTCGAACCACTTACGCTTTAATTGCACTAGGCAACGAAAACGAAGTACATATTGTTCCATGGAGTAATGCTAAATTATATTACCATGAGTCAGCAATCACATGCATCCGTGCCACGTGTGCTCGTACTTAAACTAAGCAGCGAATGCAAAGTGTAGCTTGTTCTAAGGGAAATACTAAGTAGCAACAATGCAAATGTACGTATGCTTCAATTGCACAAGGCAACAGTCACAAAATACAGTGATACTGTGAGAAGAAATACTAGACGGTAGTCGCACAAATAAAAATCATCATGCATTCGTACCATGTGTGCACGTAAGTGCACTTAGCAACAAACACAAAGAACAACTTATTCTATAGGAGGAAATAATAAATGTTAATAACACAAACTGAATGTACATGTACAATGTGTGCATCAACTGCACTAAGCAACAAACACAGTACAGTTTAATCTGTGGGGGGATAATACTAAATAGCATGAGGTTAGATCCGCACGTATTCATACCACCAGTGCACATACTTGCAATAAACAACAGATATTAAGTGCAACTTCCCTGATGAAGAAAATACTGGATGGCTATAGCACACGTTAACATCCACATGCGATCCTACCATGTATGTTTCAGCTGCATTAGGCAACAAACACAACATACAACTTGTTCTGTGGGAAGAGATACTAAAAAATATTAGTACCGATTTAGATTAACACACATTCGTATCACACGCGCATGCACTTGCACTAAGTGCATGTACATATGATTGAGCAGATCAGTTGGACTAGTTCATTCATACGGCCAGTATTAGGCAGAACAGTTACATAGCATGTAGAGGACGCTCATGCTCATGCACATCGGACATGCACGTGTTTCATTATATTCTTAGTGTCAGCCTAGCCATAGACCCCGTCTGGTGAAATGTCAGTAGATCGACAGTCAGTATGTAGTGGAATAATGTAACTGATGAAAAATGAACATCTGTGCAATATTAAGAAACACCTTACTCTTAAAGGTCACATATACTCTAATAGGGTACAAATGCAAAATCAGTTGCTGACATCGTTATAAATGAAACCCTGTCATTAAAACTGCTCATTTCGATCTTTAATTACCTTAAATCGACCTTTTTTTCAACAGTGCACAATTCTCAACCGCAAACGAAATTTCAACCAATCAGGGTGGCTCATCACCGTGACGTAATAGTGGGTATAGAAATGAGGGTCTGTGCAGTATTCATCTACATTTCAGGGGTTAAACTATTTCGTTTACAGATTTGTACAAACCTGAAATCGCGAAAGCTGTTGAGAAAAATGAAAGCTATATGTTCTCACAATCTACTATCATTTAGTTTTGTCTCCTGCTTTGCCTGGTTTTCGAATTATAACCTTGTTTTCATAGAAGATTCTGTCAAAATCACTTGGTGTCGCTAGGTTGTAATCTGTGTTAGATGGTATAAACCTACACGTTATTTGTTATTATTCACTTGATGCTTAGTTAATGAATTTATAACAGGTATAATAAGTGATAACGCCACTTAGATTACCCGACAAAGGCCCCCATTTGGCATTTCTTTTGTCTTGATCAATCAAAGGATTAACCGATAACATGCTGATTGATTAATTAGTTTTATGGGGATTTAAATGGGGGATTTGTCAAAAGGTAGTGTTTATGTATGTACATTTACCAATCTATACTGAATACACTCTGTTGTGTCTGTGTCTATGTAAAACAACACCCTTCTTTCGAAGGGTTAACCGCCAATACATAGATTGATTGCTCATTATTGGCTAACTAAATAACTTTTTAAAAAGAACAGAACAGAACTTTATTACGCTCAGGCCGATATCCTCGGCATATGAGGTACAAATGGCATTAAAATGTCAACATAGCGGAATAGTGGTTAGCTGGAAGTTTTTACAGTTTGCATAATACATTTGCAAAATTTGCTTAGGTTTCTCAGGACAGATATCTTTTTACACGTAAATAGTGATCTAAATTTTAACATGTTTGGTCTTTTTACAAAGTTACTGGGTATATACATTGATCTTTCTTTTCTAAAATGTATACATTTAAAAATATAATGAAATTCATCACCAACGTCATTTAAACAACATAATTTACATTTTCTCTCATCTCTTGGTATCCTATTCCATCTTCCTTTTTCAACTGGTAAATGGTGGCAGGAACTACGAAAGTGAAGTAAAGGAATAGCTTTATTAAAGGGTAGGGACGTTAGGTATCTTTCAAATTCAAACTGGGGTTTCATGAGGGAATATGTTTGACCTTTGGGGGAACTGTCCACCTCTGAGCTCCAAAGTTGAATAGCATTGTCAATTAAGATTGAGTGAGCTGTATTTTTAATCCAGGAAGTTGAAATAGGAGACTGTGATAACCATACATACCTCAGACCAATATTATTAAGAATAGTCTCTATACACGGTACCCAGCTACAACCATGGGTGCCTTCATTGTGGAGATTATACACGATAGAATACAGGATTGAAGACAACTTAGGAGAATTCTTTGTACATAGTTTAGACCAAAACGTTACCATGCGGGTTTTAACATCAACAGAGAGTGGGACTCTACCGAGTTCACCATAAAGCATGAAAAGTGGAGTACTTTTTTTAACAGGTAGTAGTTTTCTCATGAAACATATATGTACATTTTCAATCTGTTTTAGTTGAACGTATCCCCAGATTTCACAACCGTACATTAAAATTGGTTTTACCATAGAATCGAAGAGATATAATTGGCATTGTATTGATAAGTTAAGCGTTCTACTTCTGCGTAAGGCGAAATGCATGGCTTTAGTAGCTTGTTGGCAGAGATGTGATATACCTGATTTGAAAGAGCATTTTTTATCAAAAATAATTCCAAGATATTTATATTCATTAACATGTTCTAAGGGGATTTTGTGTAGAAGAATATCTTTACGCATATCATTTTTATTACCACCAAATACAAGAATTTTTGTCTTTTTTATATTTATAGTTAATTTCCAATTTTTGCAATAAACTTCAAAGTGATTAATAGCTTTTTGGAGATAATCTCTTGAAGAAGCTAGGAGGACAGTGTCGTCTGCATATAGAAGAACGAAAAGCTTGAGGGAGAAATCTATCATGGTATTGAATGTTTCTGAGTTGATAATTACACTTGGACATTCACTGGACATTAGAAAGGCTTCTAGGTCATTTAAAAACAAAGAAAACAAAACTGGAGATAAATTTTCACCCTGCCTAACGCCAACTAAACAAGGGAAATAATCTGATTCCGCACCTTGTACACTAACGCACGATTTTATACCATTATACATAGATTTTATAATTTTTAGGCATTTGCCGTCTATACCTTGTTCAAGTAATTTACTCCATAGTGCTGCCCTCCACACACTATCAAAGGCCTTTTTGAAATCAATGAAACAACAAAACAATTTCTTCTTTCTATATCTAAATAAATCTATTAAACAGTAGAGAGTAAATATATGATCATTTGTAGAATACGATTTTCGAAATCCAGCTTGTGCTTGTGATAAGATATTTTGATCTTCTATAAAGTTTTGAATTCTGTTACTAAGGATACTTGTAAATAGCTTACCAAAACAACTTATGAGACTAACTGGTCTGTAGTTTTCTGGGTTATCTTTATCACCTTTACCTTTATAGATAGGGCGAATTATTCCACTGAGCCACTGCTCAGGGTAGACACCATCATCTAAAATTTTATTAAACAGTTTGACGTAAACAGGTAATAATACCCCTTGAGTGGTTTTAATGTATTCATTTATTATAGCATCAGGACCGCAGGCTCTATTATTTTTCAGATTGGAAATAGCAAGCAAAATTTCTTCACATGAAATTGCCCTATTAAGAAATGAATTACTTTCTTCAGTGTTGACATCGAAGTGATCAGCTAAAACCGTCAGGTATTTCAGCAGTCAAATCAGAATTTAAATCTTTGAAATATGAATAAAGTTTCTTAAGTGGAGGTACATCTTTATTGTTGTTGCTTATTCGCAGTAGTTTCCAAAACGATTTTGAATCATCTTTTCGTAATTTTGACAGTTTGCCCTGTAAATTATTTCTGTGTAGGTTATGGAATTTTGTCAATGTTTTTTTGTATGATTTACTTGCGTTGATAAGTCTTAAGAATGACGCACATTATGCAATTAGTTGCCAGGTGTGCTATCTTGGGTAACCAATGAAACCATACAGCAGTGTGAAAAACCTGAAACGATGCATCACGTTTTCGGATATTAGACTGTTAAAAGACGCATCACTTGGGAAATCTGCAAATGAATTATATATCACTTGTTTTTGTGGATATTGATGGATACATTCCTCGAACAAGGCAATAGCCTGACATTGCTCCTATAACTTTAATTTTAATATTTGCATTTTTGCTTTTAATAAGTTGTCGTATCTTTCAACAGAATCATTGTTTTCGTTGTTAAGTGTAATGATGCAGACAACATACACTAGGGTGTGCGTGCGAATTATGATTCATATAAGAAAACTATGAAATGTCTACATATTACATTCCTGTTATACATTCGCAGATCGCTTCTTTTTATCAAGTTGCAAGCAAATGCATGCAAGTTTGATTATAAAGTAATTAGGATTATGAGACCAAATATAAAGACGTATATTGACAAGTGTCTACATACTGGTGAGTGAAGGTTACAAACCAAGTAAATTTAGCAAGTGAAGAAATTTATCGCGCAGTATTTTCACTTCGACCCCGACCTCGCTTAGGTTATGTTACAGGTTGTGTCATGCAAACTCCTTTTGGTAATGATTCAAATACATATTTATGTAGTTTTGATTTTCTAACTTGATGAGAACAAACCATACATAATCTCATTAATTCAAATGGATTTGACTTCATGATTTTCAAAAATGGCGGCTCCCTGTCTTGGGATGAATGCTATTTAAGTCTGTTTTCACCGACTTACAAAGGGACAATTACTTTCTACTGGTAGTAAAATATGTATTGTATTGATGGACAATAGAATTTTGCATGACATTGCTTATAACATAACAATTTCACTCTTGGAAGTGAGGTGGAGGTCAATATAACATTGCTTGCTATATAAATGTCACTTCTACCCCCACCTTGCTTCCTTGGAAGAAGTCCTTATGTTAAAAGTTGTGTCATGCAAAATCCTTTTTTCCATGATTCAAATGCATATTTAACTACCAGCAAAAAGTAGTTTTGATTTTCTAACTTGATGAGAACAAATCATAATCTCAATAATTCTAACGGACTTTAGCCCGTGACTTCATGATTTGAGGCTGAATGCTATTTAAGTTTGTTTTCACTGACTTACAAAATCAAAATTACTGTCTACTGGTAGTAAAATATGTATTTTATTGATGGACATTAGGATTTTACATGCAATTGCTTATAACATAACAATTTCAGTCTTGGAATCGGTCAATATGAGGGGTCAATATAATATTACTTACGATAATATTGTCACTTTGACCACAACCTCGTTTCCGAGGAAGAAAGCGATATATCCATGCAAAATCCTTTTGGTCAGCAATGTGTAGTAAGCAGTCTTGATTTTATAAACTCGATGAAACTTGTACTCCATTTTCTATCCTGGAAGCGTGGTAAGGGGTGAACCATCCGGTTTAGTATATACCACAGGCTTCCACATAGCTCACTTCACGCACACTAACAACCAATTTAAGCACAAACTACGGAGTCTGGCTTTTTAGCAACTTTTAAGCGCTTGGTATTAATTAACCAAAAGGTTTTGTTTTTTTTAAAAAATGGTGTTTCGTTTATGACTAACCAAAAGTCTTTCATATGCAGTGATAAAAAGAGTACCAAAAATTTAGTGTTTAGTGGTCCTTTAAGCCCATAGATGGCAACATTCAACAAATCACGAGTGATATATGTTAAGCGATTAGAAGCATGGGTCAGGTGTATACACAGTGTTTCTGAACCTTTTGTGCGTGACTTAATAACACTATACAGAAGCCATCATAACTACTACTTGCACGGTCGCATACATTCTTGTTGTAAATGGTAGAATACATCTTTTCCATCTCACTCAGTAGTTCAAGATATTTAGATTATTAATATCACATGCCTTGCGCTCTGGTTGATAATGATTCCTAAGGTCGTTGATAATCTACAGTTAATACTTTATACCGAGCTGTGTATGAGGTTTAATTGTCCTGAGTTAAGCTGATTACCATCTTCAACTTGTTTGTCTCGCACACCTCGTCAAAGTGCGTACTGTTGGCAACCTTCTTTAACGTTCCATCAAGCATCTTAATGAGAATAACGCCGTTAGTTACCCAAGTTTTTTCAGCCTTCTTGCCTGAGACAAGCTGGCGAGCTCTTTAGGCCAGTGCTGCTCTGGGACCTGTAAGATCTTCGTTGATTTAGACTTTATGAGGACCCAGTGTCGTCACAAGCTTGAGTTTGAATCTAGATTTGAGAACCACACGCATAGAAGCGTTATTTACAAACCGAATGATTATCAGCCTGGGGTTCTTTTGTGGAGTGGAGGGGTGTTTAGGGATTAGATGACTAATGTCAATGTTGGTAGGTTTAAGTTCTACCTCAATAGATTCAGCCACCTCTAGGACTAACTTGACTAACTTCTATCTAACTTGGAAGAAAGTGTTTCCATCACTTGCTTTTGTTCAGCAAGTTGTTCAGACATAGTTGACACCTTCTCCTCAAGCAACTTGTTCTGAGTAGTTAGCCCGTCCATTTCCTAACGGAATAATGGTAATATCACCTCAGCGACCTTAGCACTATTAGCTGTGAGTACTTCTGGGTCTTTGAAAGCTTTTACTATATCTAAGACAAGGGTTCAGAGGGTGGAGTGTTGATGGACGTATCTAGACTCTCGTCGCTAATCATGGCTGAAGCGTTAGTAATATCTAATTTGTTCAAGTTGTCAGGACACTTGTGTTTTACATCAAAATCAGTCTCCGAGTCAGGGGACCTAAATACGTCTTCTCTGTTGCGTTTAGTATTTACTGGTGTACTAGTGCTGGAATTCTCCATGCAATGTATATTATATATAATACATGGATACCAAATATTTTAGTACTCGGGATTGTCGTTGTAAGACCTTGTTTTGTCTAATAATATCCAAGAATTCCCATGAAAATATATACAGCACTGACCATGGCACTGAACACAAGTCACAACACAGGAAACAAGAAGGAGCACAGTGTAAGTTGGGACTCACACCCGATATGCACGTGGTGATGACATGGACACGATTTGCACTGTTGAGTTACTGAACACAATCCATCAGATATCGTATTAACTACAAACCATCTGGTTGCAAATTTTATCATGTTGGAACTGAAGCATGTTCGGATGTTGAAGACCGAATTTTATGAAGGGAAGATCACTTCCTAACCATAAAACATGTTTGAACAGAGTCAGCTCGCCATTTCACGTCCTGTCACTGTCGTGACGTTACATAATTTAGCGCGTCTTGCGAGGGTTGAAACAAAGGCTCTCTTGATCTGGGGATGATGGTTGTACTGATGATGGTATGCTTGTGGTAGACGGAAGTGATGTGTTGGTTGTTGGAGTTCTGGACGGTGATGTCTAGGAAAGGGATTTGATGTAGTTCCTCAGTTTCCATGGTGAACTGTATGCGCTGGTGTTGTTTGTTCAGACAGTCGAGCACGATGGAGGGGTCGTGATGGCACCAGATGGCACCATGGTCAGCTATGATGTCGTAGATCTGTTTACTATCATCCCACTTGATGAAGCCCTAAACATTCTGCATACCAGGTTACAAACCCGCATTAATGATATAGACACCAAATTATCTGTAGACAGCATCATCAATCTTGTGCACAGTTGTTTTGAGACTTCTTATTTCAATTGGGAGAACCAAACATTCCAGCAAATACATGGCCTACCCATGGGTTCTCCTCTGTCACCTCTCATAACAGAGATCTACATGACTAACTTTGAAGAAGCTGCTCTCTCCACCTCCCCCCATCACCACCCTTGAAAAGAATCACAACCCCACCATCCTGCTTGACCATCTGAACATGATTATGTTTTCTTCAACTTCCTAATAAATAGGAAACAATATACAAAGTTTCACTGACATTCAAAGAACACATACAAGGACATACAATAAAAGGGTTTGAATATACTTCTTTATCATTATTACATTATAATAATTGATTTACATTAGACATGAATTAACTTACCAATTTAAAGCTTACTGAATTGTAACTAACCGGTAGTTATTTTCCATAGTTAAAAGTTGAGAATGTTACGTAATCAAATGTAACATGATAAGTCGCACCCTGCATCGAATATATAAATGTACATGTCAGTGTTATTACAACAATGAAATCTTTTCTACATTTGTAACAAAACACAGTAAGTTGGCAATTCAGAAACTTCTTAGACACAGACAGAGGTAATATCATGTAAAAGCTGGATCTAATAGTATATCAGTCACTGTATTCATATAGTCATTCAATCAGATTACAGTAATGAGATAACTGAACACCTTCTTCAACTTTGAAATAACAGCCTCCAGTAGAATGCATATGTAGTTACGTCCTTGCTGAAAGGTTTGTCCTGTGACACGTGTAAAATAAACAGATGATCTGTTATAACATTGGACAACTTGCTTAATGGAGTCACACCCCTCTGTGCAATGTTTATGCATACATGCACGTCTCTAATCACATGAATCTCATTTGCATTCAGAATATAAGCATGCCCATGTTCATAAATAATTGGCTGGATTCAACTGCAAGGTTATTCAATATAGAAATTCACCATTGTGTCACTTCGTGAATTCTGTAATGTGTTTAGTTTAGATATTCTTACGTATCAAAGTGTCACCTAAGTGTCTGTCTATTCCTTTTTGTCTGTGGTAGTAGTGGGTGGGCTGTTGGTGGGTGATGTGGGAGTGGGGATGTGTGAGTGTACTGTTATTTTGATGGGGCAGTGGTCACTGCCCCATGTGTGGTCATGAGTAACTATTGGACCGAGGTCTGTCTTTCCGAATAAAAAGTAGCCTGGTATTTTGAAGGCTTTTTTGGGAGAGAGTTTTGTTTCTTGCAGAGCAATAAGATCAGGGGTAATTTTGTTTTGGGCAATGAGTGCCTAAAGTTCATGCCCATGTGCTCGGAGACTGTTGCAGTTCTACTGTATAAGTGCCATGGTTACTGAAATTTGAAAGAAAAGTTTAATAAAGACCATGGGATGGGGCTTAATTTGGAAAAGGTTGAGAGAGGGTGACTGCTAGGGTAGCTTAGAGGTGGATTGAACTTTAATAAGGGTTTTTTAGGGCCATTAAGAGACTAGCTAGGCTCTTATGGTATAGTTTGGTTTTTTGGGCAACTGTATGCAGCTTCTTGGCTGTAGGTGTTTCCATAAGGGTGATGTTATGATATGGATCTCGGGTCCAAGTGAGGGTACCAGTGAAATCCCTTATTTAACTGGCGTGCTGGTTTGCTTGGGGGAATTAACTCAGCAAAGAGTCCGAAGTCACAAGAAGTTAATTACAATTTTATTTACAAGAGATGGAGTAACAAGGGTGGCCACAGAGAGTCGGTACAACCCTCTGGGCTGAGGGCTAGAGCTGACCTGTGTTGGGAGTCTAAACCCTACTGATGGACAAATGAAGTTGGAGACTATTTAACTACAATTTAAACAATACAAAGATTCTGATTTGCTGACTGATACAAAAATGGGTGTAACCTACAATAGCCAATGAAATACAGAATAAACAAAATGGTGTGTGTCTTACCATTACAACTTCAGTGACCAGACAGGGGGAGTACTTAATCTTTTAATCCTATTATCTAAGTGACATTAATCTTGTTGGCACATTTACTGGATGCTTGATTGCTTACTCTGGGCTAGATCTTTAACGACCCTTAACTGGTGTTTGCATAATGTTATTTTACTGTAGGTGATAGCATGTTTACCTCATCAAAGCAGTTTATTAACCTGTCTAGACATAACCCTTGTCTTAGTGAATGGTTTGTCTTACAGTGGTGTTCTGATTACCTCAGGCTAGGATTTTAACTATGAAATTGTGTGGTCATAACTTATACCTTTTTCAATAGAATGTCTGTGAGATAAGCTTTACTACTTTTGAGAGGAGTCTTGTCTAAGCTATTACTGATACATGATGAAACTAATATTCTATATTCATATTTTCCTAATATTTGAATGCTAATATATTGCTTGTACTGGTTACAATTTATAATGAATTTTGGTATGAATTATCATTTCATGATAACTTCCCCTCTGTCTGAAAAAGTTTGGTCCCCAAACTTGTACAAAAAAAATGTGGACAATGGTAAAAATTTAGTTGATGGACACATGCATCATAATGTTAGAATAATAAATGACAGTTAAATATATTATTGTCTCTCTCTGATATAGGGGCACAGGTTCTTTTTGCTGTCGTCAGGGTGTCAGGATGTGGAATCTGGCTTGTCTTGGCTAGGTGTGCTGGTTCTTGATGTTTCCAAGAGGCCTTGTGATGGTTCCACATCCTAATTTTTGGAGTTGACTTGTCCGTTATCCCATGCAGACAGATGATTTGTATGAAAAATACAAAACAAATGAGAGTTAGTTAGTGGCAACGATATACATGTAAATTATTTCGATTTGTGCAGAATATGTACATAAGGATATTTTGCCCTGAAAATAAATTGTCTATTAGTAAAATGTCTCTTATATGAAGTCAAGACCTGGAATCAGGCATGGGCAATGTACATGGATTAGTAAGTATCTCATGTTAGGAGAGAAATGTTATGGAGAAGCAAACATATATACATGTGCTTGTGCATTTAACAAGTGTATTTGTTCTTTGAGCTCATACAAGTACATTTTGTTTAGAACTATTAGTTCTAACACCTTTAATTTGTTTAGTGATTTTTAGTTCTGTTTTATTTTATTTTATTTTGGCTTTGATTTACTTAACTGAGTTTATTTCGCTCAATTTTTTGTTCACTTAGTATCAGTCCAAGCTGTATACTTGGCTCATTTTCGGTCTATTCCCTTTTCGCATTGGTTTTGTTCATTCCGTTTTTGGCACGCTGTATTTCATTTCAAGGTTTGTTCCATTATGGTACGACATATTTCGCTGTCGTTTCGCAATAGGTTTGTTTCGTTTCAGTACGGTGTACTTTGCTTTCATTTCGCGATAAATTTGTTTTGTTTTAGTACAGTGTACTTTGTTTTCGTTTCGCGATAAGTTTGTTTTGTTTCAGTACAGTGTACTTTGTTTTCATTTCGCGATAAGTTTGTTGTGTTTCCGTACGGTGTACTTCGTTTTCGTTTCGCGATAGGTTTGTTTCGTTTCTGCACTCCAGTACTTCATTTCACCTCATTTCACGTTTGAGATTGGTTGATCAGAACAATGCTCAAAACTTTGTTGTGATGCAAATAACTCAGGTGATCAGGCTGATGTCATTTGTTCCCAACTAGTGTCTTCAGGTAACACAATGTGAAATGACACGACAACAAACCTTAATATTATTAACAAGGAATTAGCTCTTATTTGAGATGGTACTGTAAAAGAATATCCTGTACTCTTCGCAGAAATATTGATATCTCACGAAAAGATGTGCATGTCGCGCACACTCCTTGGAATGGTCGGGATATTCTATCATCTGTTGTTGAATAATAAAGAAAGTCTGCGCTTCTAGCAAAATTTCCGTAGAAAGTTGGATCTTGGCAGGGGTGGTACGATATAGTCCTTCGGCTGGATTTGAAAATTGGAGAGTCATCATCTTGATAATGTTCTTCAGGGGTGGCGGTTTTGAGCATAAATTTGACATCTTCGTAGCTCTCATTGAGGTAGTCCTGCATGAGATGGAGAGGAACACAATCAAAATGAACTGTATCATAAGTATAATCATCATCATGGACATTATCAGGCTCATTACAAGAACAATAATAGTTGTTGTCAATAGTGACTGAGACAAAGCACTCTCCTTGACTTATTTCAATAGCCGAAACTTCCGTTATTGCCTCATTGACTTGGCGTGTGTGTTTTGGATATGGGTCTGTATTCAATCCTGGAGCTGTTATGGTCGATTGCTGTTTGGCTATGGTTGAGTGCCGTTTGAAGTTCTGTGACAGAACATTCACTGATTGATTTTCTTCTGCTGCTTCTTTTTGATTGAAGAATTTGTGATTTTTCAGTGGCCGTTTTCGCCGTTTTCCTGACATGTTTTTCTTCGCGTGAAATTCTCTTCGAATTGCATCTGGAATGCTGCTGCCATATTCCCATGTATTTCCTCTTTCTGGATCCTTCCATTTCACCCTGTAGTAGATTTTTTGTTTGCTCTCTTGGAAGTAAGAATTGAATGAATGTCATCAGGATTGAAAACCTTGTCTTCTTTGCTTGACATTGGTTGTTGGGTTGGTTGTTCAATCTGACTTGATTCTGATTTTGGCCTTGATTTGGGCTGATGATGTTTCCTGTTTACTCCTCGTTTTCCCTTGTTTGTATTTCCTTTTCCCTTGGTGGATTTACTTGGGCCTGGTTTGTTCTGCTCCTGGTTTGAAACTGTTGTACTAGGTCCTGCTTTGCTTTCCTGTATGCCTGTCTTCTTTTTGGTTCTAGACCTTGGATTGCCTGCCTTAGTTTTAGAACTGAGTTCTGCACCTGTAGATGATTGATCATTGGTTGAACGTGTTGACTGGGAATCCTTGCTGTTGAGCTGTGGGTTGTTGACTTGTCCCTCGTTGTCATCTATGACGTCTGAATCCATATTATTGTTGTTGTTCAGGTATGGTTCTGGTGGATACTGTGGTCGATCAGCTGGATCGAAATATGGCTTCAAACGATTGGCATGGACCAGTGGTTTGTGTAATTTGTCGTCAGAACTTCGGCGCAGTTTGTACGTGAAATTTGGACCTACATGAACAATGTAATAACTGCCATACCACTTTTTGGTTAATTTGTTGCAAAGGCCTTTTTCTACTTTTTGACAGTATAGCCAAACTCTTTGACCGGGGGAGAAATCTGGTTCTTTGGCCTTACGATTATATTGTTCAGAATACACCTCCTTTGCTCTAGCTGTGTTTTCTGCTGCAATTGTCCTTGTAATTTCTAGCTCCTCAAGCAAATTTGAAAGATAACTTTTGTTGTTGTGGCCTAAATTTTCCTTTGGAATTAACAATACATCTTGTGGAGCTCTCATTTCTCGGCCGAAAAGCATAACGAAAGGGGACTTTTGAGTGGATGAATTTGGAGCCATCCGATAGGCCATCATAATGCCTGGAAGAAACCGGGGCCAATCATTTTGAGTTTTGTTACAATAGGCTCTTAGTGACTGATTGATGTAGGAATTGAGCCTCTCTACACAGCTATTTGTTTGGGGATGGTATGGGCTAGTATGAGTGAATTTGATAGCCAAAAGTTCACAAATAGCTTTGATTAATTTTGACATGAAGTTCTGACCTCTGTCTGAAATTAAGGTCCTTGGAGCGCCATAACGACAAAATATTTCTCTCACAAGAACATCTGCTACCTCTGTGGCTTCTTGGGTTCTAAGGGGAAAGGCTTCACACCATCTTGATGCTGCATCGGTGATGACCAGAATGAACTTGTACTTGTCAGGTGTAGTTGGCAAGGGACCAAGGATGTCAACATGCCATCGGGTGAAGACTTCTTCTACAGGTAGTGGCCGTAGGGGTGCCTTCTTGCTGTGATAGTGCCTCTTGGTTTGTTGACATACCTCACATGTCTGGACATATGTAGCGATGTCGCTGTACATCTTGGGCCAGTAGTATTTTGGTCTCATGGTGTTGTGCATCCTTTCCTTCCCATGGTGACAACCGCCAAACTCAGAATCGTGGTAGGATCTCAGGACCTGGTTCCTGAGAGTTCTTGGAACTGCCAGCTGTTTAATAAACTTATCTGCATGACCCTTCTGTCTCTGTGGGACAAGTCTCTGTGGGACAAATCTATAAAGTATTCCATCATCAATTTCAAAGGTAGTGGCTTCAAGTAGAATCTTTTGGCGATCTTTTTCATCTTCTGGAAGGACATCATCTTCTTTGTAGTAAAAAATCTGGGTGAAGTCTGGACAGATCCTTTGTAGGTGACGTAAGTTGGGATGAGAGTTAATATTTGCCTCGATCATTGTAGCTTGTGTGACATCATCACTGGTGGCATGTAATGCTGCAACAACGTTTGCCGGTACCGTTTGGTAGTCCTCCTCGTATTCAAAGGTGACAGACCAATGGGATGTCTTTGATTCAGAATCCACGTGATTAATACTTACTATGCTATCCTTCTCAGTCTGAGTGGATTGAGTGACCTGTGAGGATAAATGTGGGCTTGCCGACGTTGTGGTATGGTTTCTTTGCCCAAGTGAAGTTGCTGTAAAGACTGTTTTCTCGGCATCTTCTTCTGTTTGATTCTGGCAGTTAATGTTGTGCTCATATTCCCTGCGTGAAAGTGCATCGGCATTTGCGTTAGCTTTGCCGCTGCGATGAGCAATATCGAAAGTATAGGTAGATAGTTCTAGCGACCATCGACCTAACCTACCTGTGGCATCCTTGATGGATTTGAGCCATTTCAAAGCGATGTGGTCTGTGTAGACAGTGAATTTGGAATTTGCAAGGTATGGACGAAATGATCTGATGGCTTCAACCAGAGCTAGGCCTTCTTTTTCCGTAATGCTCCAGTTCTTCTCGCTGCCATGAAGGGCTCTTCCTCCAAAAGCTATAGGATGATCATTATTCTTTTCATCTTTTTGACTTAATACAAATCCTATGCTCAAATCGCTGGCATCGGTTGCGAGGAAAAATTCTTTGTCAAAGTCTGGATAAGCTAGAACAGGTGTGTTAAACATAGCATGTTTGAGTGTGTTAAATGCCTGATCACACTCGAGAGACCACTGGAATTTTGGTTTCTTCCCAGTTTCTGCCTCTGAATGCTTCTTTAACAATGCATTCAGTGGCAATGCTATTTTAGCATAATCTTTCACATACTTTCTGTAAAAGTTTGTGAGGCCTAAAAACGAACGAACCTGTTTTTGTGATTTGGGTACTGGGAAGGACTTAATTGCTTCGACCTTTTTGTCATCAACTTGGACACCTCCACATGATAAGACATGACCGAGAAATGAAACCTTGTCTGTTGCAAAATTGCATTTTGATGGCTTCAGTGTTAAATTTGCCTGTTTGAGATAGTAGAAGACTTGCTCCAAATGTTGGAGATGTTCCTCAAAGTTTTTGCTGTAAAATATCAAATCATCAATGTAAATCAGTGCTACTTTAAAAAGCAATTTCCTAAGCACTTTGCTCATGAGTTGCTGAAAACAAAGTGGAGAATTAGACAAACCCTGCGGCAAACGTTTGAACTGATAGAGGCCTTGATGGGTGACAAAAGCAGTTTTATGCTTAGAATCTTCGTGTAATGGCACTTGGAAAAAGCCATTGGCAAGATCTAAAGTGGAGAAAATTGTAGCTTGGCCATTGCCGATGTGGTCAACAACATCGTCAAAAACAGGGAGTGGCCATGACATTGGTAAGGTGACAGAATTCAACTTTCTGTAGTCACAAACAAATCTGTATGAGCCGTCACGCTTTTTAACTAAGATGATGGGGGCTGAATACATTGAAGTGGATTCCTCAATTAAATGATATTTGAGAAACTCTTCTACCAGTTCTTCAGTGACTCTCTGGAGATGGGGCGATTGCCTGTAAGGCCTACACTTGACAGGGGGATGGTTGCCCGTGTCAATGACATGCTCATGCATATCAGTCTTGCCTAAGTCTGCAAGGCTTGTGGAAAACATGTCTCTATTTTGTCCTAAAAACCTGAGTAGTCTTTGTTGCTGGTCAGGCGTCAGTTGTGTCTTGGTTAGATCAAACCCTAAATCTTGAGCAACTTTGACATAATCCCTAGAGTCATTGTCAGTCTTCTTATTGTCTGTCCTAACTATACTTACAAATGGCTGGTCACCGTCAATTTCAAAGATAGAGTGTCTGTCAATATAACTAAATTTCCCTACGACTGTGCCTTTGTCTAAAACTTTTTCTTCTTGGGAAGGATTCATTAGCCTAAATGTAGCAGTTTTCTTGTGTGCTTTCGAGAGGGTCCTACCACCTGCTACTTCAGAATGAGCAGTGAGGGAGGCAATTGGTTCAATGAGAACGAGGGAATTATCTTTTGCCTCAGGCAGTCTTACCTTGAAGTGAATTTCACTCTGAGGAGGGATATAAATTTGGTCTATTGTTTTTGCTAATCCACTAATTTCTTGATCTTGATTGGTAATGAAGTTAATATACTGCCCATCTGAAGTGCTGTTGCCTATTATGAGGGAATGGCAGCTATAATCTATGACTGCATCGTTGTCATTGAGGAAGTTTTCACCCAGCAGGACTGACTGTGGTAATGAGGGCAGGACATGGAATTCTTCTGAAAATTCCTGATCTTCAATGACAAAATCTAACACAACTGAACCCAACACTTTGTGCAATTCACCGCCAACACCCTGAATGTGTGGAAAGGATGAGTTTCCAAGTACAGGGTTGTTGAAAGCTTTGTTTAGAAAAACAGATGAAATGCAACAAATGGATGCCCCTGTATCTATTAAACAAGTTGTTGTTTCAGTGCCAAGTGTTACCTGAATTACACTCTTGGCAAGGGGCGTAACTAAGGACACCGTAGGAATTTCACTTCCAAAGTTATTTTCCATACCTGACTCCATATTGGCCATGACACCTTATAGTATGTACCGTACTATAATGAAGAAAGACAAGAAATCAACAATGTAAACTTGTACTTACAATTTTTGACGACTTTTTCTTCCTTGCTTGGTGTCTTTACAGGAGTTGGTGGTCCTTAATCCAGTGCTGAGATCAGAGGTGGATGCAGTCGCTTGTTATTCCATTTGTTCTTGTAGCTGGTTGTAGTTAGTTCCTGGGCTCCGAGGTTCCGAAAATCGTTGATTCTCCGCCAACTGTTATGATATGGATCTCGGGTCCAAGTGAGGGTACCAGTGAAATCCCTTATTTAACTGGCGTGCTGGTTTGCTTGGGGGAATTAACTCAGCAAAGAGTCCGAAGTCACAAGAAGTTAATTACAATTTTATTTACAAGAGATGGAGTAACAAGGGTGGCCACAGAGAGTCGGTACAACCCTCTGGGCTGAGGGCTAGAGCTGACCTGTGTTGGGAGTCTAAACCCTACTGATGGACAAATGAAGTTGGAGACTATTTAACTACAATTTAAACAATACAAAGATTCTGATTTGCTGACTGATACAAAAATGGGTGTAACCTACAATAGCCAATGAAATACAGAATAAACAAAATGGTGTGTGTCCTACCATTACAACTTCAGTGACCAGACAGGGGGAGTACTTAATCTTTTAATCCTATTATCTAAGTGACATTAATCTTGTTGGCACATTTACTGGATGCTTGATTGCTTACTCTGGGCTAGATCTTTAACGACCCTTAACTGGTGTTTGCATAATGTTATTTTACTGTAGGTGATAGCATGTTTACTTCATCAAAGCAGTTTATTAACCTGTCTAGACATAACCCTTGTCTTAGTGAATGGTTTGTCTTACAGTGGTGTTCTGATTACCTCAGGCTAGGATTTTAACTATGAAATTGTGTGGTCATAACTTATACCTTTTTCAATAGAATGTCTGTGAGATAAGCTTTACTACTTTTGAGAGGAGTCTTGTCTAAGCTATTACTGATACATGATGAAACTAATATTCTATATTCATATTTTCCTAATATTTGAATGCTAATATATTGCTTGTACTGGTTACAATTTATAATGAATTTTGGTATGAATTATCATTTCATGATAGTGACTGCGATGATGAATTCTACTAGTTTGTTAAGATTTTGGTTTAGTTTCTGTGGTGTGAGAGGGAGGGTGGGTTGGTGGGTGTTTGGATTGATTTGTATGATATGTGTGGACGTGCAGGTTTTTCAGGTCAGTGTGTTTATGTGTTTATTTAAGGTGAGCATGCATTTTTGTTTGCTGGGGCATGTGTTTTGTGTGGCTGTGTGTCTGTGTGTGTGGCAATGGATGCAATATCTGTCCCATGTACATTCGTCACTTGTGTGTGTGTCCAACCCGCATTTTGGACAAAATATTGATGACTTGCATGTGTTTGTGGTGTGGGTGTAAGAGAAACAGTATTTACATTTGTTGGGTTGTTTTTCTGATGGGATGTACTTTGTATGTGAGGGCTCCAAATGTTATGTGTGAGGGTAGTGTGGTGGTATTGAAGGTGAGGAATGTTGTTTGTGATTTTGGGTTGTGTGGTGATTGTGTTTGCAATGTCGATGTAGTTTTGAATGTCTGTTGGTGTTTCCCTGCAATCTATTTTGATGACCCCTAGTATTTGTGTTTCCCATCTAGGTGCCTACCAACTGATTTGTTTACCATCAATGAGTGTTTGTGTGAGCGCATTGTTTAGTGCTTGTTTGTCAGTTAATGTAACTTTAAAACCTCGGCCGCAATTTTTTATGTATTTGTATTGTATATTGTGTTTTTTTGAGGCAAAGTGCAAATTTGTTTATGGAATAGGTGTGGTTGAGTGGAGTGTTTGTGTTTGAGGCGAATGTAAGGAGTATGTACTATTTTGGTTGTTGGGGGTGGGGTGGGTTGGGCACATTGTTTTTTGTGGGTTTGGGTGTTTTCTATGGGTGATCTGTGGTGTTGTTTTGTTGTTTTGGTGGAGTTTGTAGGCTTGTTGGGGGAGTGGGTTGGCAGTGGGATCTGGAGTTTGATCTGTTGGGCTCTGGGATTGGGTGTGGGGGTGTGTGGGACGATTGCAATGAGGGTGAGGATGAGATGAATGGAGTTAAGTTTGTGTGACATACAAAAGGATGAAAAACATGGGCAATACGAGTACTATATATACAAAAGAGAATAAACAAGGTACATACACTGACAAAAAGTTGGGTAATAGCGAGGTATTTACAAAAGGTGAAGTGATGGGAGGAGGGAAGATTTGTTTGGTATTTGATTTATGGATATAAGAACAATATGAGTAAATGCAAAAGGCGGGAGTGATTTACTTTGTTGGTGGGCTTGCGCCCAGAAAGCCATGGGGCAAGGGCTCACCTGGATCTGTATCACGTGTCTTTTTGAGGAGGAGGAGCTAAGATGGCGGATGAGGGTATGGGGTAGTATCTGGGCTGTCACTGTACATCCTTGCTCTATGCTTTCTGATATAAGAATGAGAATGGGGTACAGAGCTATATTTATACGTACAGGTAAACAATAACAAAGTAACAAGTGGAATGAGTTAACAAAAGCTGGAAGCCAGTATAAATATAGCTCTGTACCCCATTCTCATTACCCCCAACTCCGAAACGTTGTGTTCTCATAATAAAGAAGTTGATATCCATAAAAATCTTCATTCTTATGTATTTCTCTTCTGAATGCCCTTCAAAGACTTGAAACGATATAACCAATAATCAGTCTGTATGTAAGGGTGTTGGGTGATGAAACAAGCCACCAAATGTTTATAAGATAAACTTGCAATAAAATTTATATAATGGTGGCTATACATGATATGTATTCACACCTGTTTTCTTTCAACGGATATCTTTACAACACAATTAAACAATGAGGACTTGTTTGTACTTGTTTGTATGACTAGACACCCTTGCAAAAAGATCATGAATTCTTCATGAATTCTTCATGAAAACGTCATGAAGAATTCATGAACATTAAATGAGACATCTCCTTCATGAAGAGTTCATGAAGATACTTCATGAAGAGTTCTTGAAGAATTGATGGAGAGAGTTCATGAAGAGTTCATGAAGAATTCATGAACATTAAATGAGAAATCTACTTCATGAAGACTTCCTGAAGAGTTCATGAAGATACTTCCTGAAGAGTTCATGAAGACCCCCCTGAACTGTTCATGAAGACTTCCTGAAGAGCCTTTTTCTGCAACACAAGTCACATAATCTGACCATGCCATGCAAGCTGGCAGGCAACATATAAATTCATCACCAATAGATGTAACATAGATTAAATATCAAGCAGCAAAGAGGACACACAGAAAACTAGATTTTGATGGGTTTTCCTTTTTATTCAAATCTTCAGCAGACAATTCTGATTAATTATTTAAAAACAACACAAGAACCTGTATCCAAACATTGTGCTCTAGAATTACAGAAGCTGTCATCCATATATACTTGTTCTATCTTTACTACAGCTTGGATGTCAATCAGTCTGTATCCAGGAAAATGAACTCATTAGGAACACCATTTCATGCAGTAGATTGTCATATACAATTTCAGAAAGTGTAATCCCTTCAGACTATATGTTTTTTAAGTAGACAATGAGAGTCACAACCAACAGAGAATTTAAAACAGGGCCTATAATCATCTACCTGGAAGTTGTACATGAGGCATCACAATTAATCTCAGAAGAAACAGAATGGAAGAACCTTCAGGAAGAGTAGTGGTAACATCACTGAAGATGCCCACATTGGCTTAAGAATGGTTAGTGTCTGAGTGAGTTGAGTTCCAGCAATATCACGACAAGGAACCCAAGAGAAGGGCTACATACATTGTACTCATGTTACGAATCAAACCCAAGTCTTCAGTGCGAAGAGTGAACACTTTGGCTCAGGAATATAATCATCGAGCAGAACTTCATCTTTGTGTTTCAACATTTGCATGATTAGGACTATTTCCTCAGAATCGCCCCCATTTCCTCAGAATCGCCCAGTGGAAATCTGAAAAACATTGCAACCAACAACATTTAATCATAGTCTTTCCATTTCAAAGAGTCTAAAGCAAATACTGAAACTTTGTTGTTTAAAAAAAAATAATTGCTCAAAATGTTAAGTATATATAACTTCTTTCAGATAATTTTTCACCTGATTAATTAAACAATTTTAAATAATTCAATAATTTAATTTTACACTGATGACCTTAAATTATTTTTTTAATACAAAGAGTGCATATCCAGTAACAAAACTGACTTCTAAATCACTAGTCTACATTCATAATCAAATATATTCTGAAATATCTGCATTTCCCAACCCTTAAAATAATCAGCATATCATGAAATAGAAAAAACGTATCTTCATGTAACTGAACCTATTTCCAACTCAAATAGATGACTAAACATTGCGGCACATTCACTTTTAATTTACAATCGGTAATTATTCCAAAACTGAATACAAAAACGACAGAGAGAAAATGAAACATCCCTGAAAGTGCCTATAGCAATTATCTCCCTTTTCATTTGAATTTATTTTGTTGTTTAAAATCTAAGCCAAACAAACTTAGCACCAAACTAGCACCTTGAACTCTGACACCATCTGCATGTGCTCAGATTTAAGTCACCAGCGTTACATGCCCCTGTGTAAGTCCCATCGTACACAAAGTTCACATTATCATTCCGTACACATTACTGATTTTCCCTTCTGAGACTAAGAAACATACACTGTGTAAAAACAACACTTGTTACACTGCTATATGTTTAAAAAATGTTTCTGTCATTCTCCTCAAAGAGAGTTGCTTATCCCTTCACCAAAGTTTGTATATGCATATTCCGGCACTCAAAATAATTTCAAAATTGTTGTTATTTACGTACCGCTCATGGAAATCACCTTGGGATGCATCCATAGGCAGTTAATCTAGTCGATTCTTTTATCTTGAGTCAGTTCTTGACATATCCATCGTTGTATTCTCCACGAAATGCGCGAATCGCAAATTCATTAGTGATATTCATCGCCTGAATCGTTTTCTTTTGGCGAAGTTGCATTTGGCGCCTTCTGCCTCGCTCTCGCGCTCGAAGACAGCAGCAATGGTGTCATGCCGGGAAACAGTCGCGTTTTTCCGTGTCGAATGTTGCAAGTTTGAAGTAAAGACATTTTTTGATAGAAAAGAAAAAATTAAGTGTAAATATAAACCTTAGATCGGGAATAAATCGTGTCTATAAATAAAATAAGCTGTATGATTATTGGTATCCGTTCTTAAAGTCGCAATAGATTTCAGAGGAACGAAGGGCGGGGCAGTTTTGGCGCGAAAGTTACTCCATCATACCAACAGTGTATAATTTCTCATCTTATGAACAATTAATGGCAAGAATTACAATATTTAGGTATCAATATCGAAATTAGAACTTGTCAATATACATGTCGTATTATTGTCAATGGCGGGGATCCCGTAAAAACATGTTCTGAGTTCACGTTCCATTGTCGATCATAACTTGGAAGAATAGTTTATGATGCACATGTCCCTGGTCGTAAATTTTATTTCATTAGTCTAAACTGACGTAGTTTTAGGGTCATATCATGCTGGACAGGGTGTGACAGTGGAATGTGTCCTGAAAATGAGAGCATTGAATGTTTTCAACGAGAAGATCAACTTGCGGGTTAAGAAAGCTGTCAGAAGCATGGCGATATCAAAATATTTTTCCACATTTTATTTTTTTTAGTACCGAGTCGACTGTTAATGTTTTTGACAGTTTTATGTTTTTGCTTCGTTATGGACTTTGCGGAAGACGTTCTTGTGATAGTAAAGTATCTGCATGCATGTCCGATTGTGAGCAATCACGGGAGAAATTCAAAGAAATGAGACGATTTTGACAGGAAAACTTTACTTTATGGAGTAAATATGAATAAGGAAGACAAGTAGAATAGAAAACTTCCACAGTACCAACTGGTTACGCAGCTATTTTAAGAAGGTAAGTTTTAACTTGAACTGTCCCTATGTTACTAAAACAACTCCTGTTAGGCACAGAATCGTTTAGCGTTCTTTCATGCATTGTTTGTTGTATAAATTATGAAACAACAACAAAAGTTACTAGACAAACACTAGTAATGCCACGAGAGATATGATTTACAGATAATTTAAACATAATTAAATATGTGGAAAGTATGTTTATGCCTCATCTGTAATTGTTTACATAACAACTTATCTAACATGAATAAAAGTATTGTAGCTTGTAATATTTATTCTGTATTTTCTTTTTAATGTAGTTTACTCTGGAAATTTGTAGTGAATAAGATTAGACTTACTTCATGAACAAAAACTTCATGAAGTAACATATAACTTCATGAAGTGTGAAATTACTTCATGAAGTTGACGAAGTCTTCATGAAGTGTGTCTTCATGAAGTAAGTTCATGAAGATTTAAGCTAAAGTTGATGAACACTTCATGAACTCTTCATGAACTCTGCATGAACTTCATGAAGACTTCATGAACTCATGAACTGAGTTTCGCAGGGGCAGTTTCCTGTCATCCCCAAAACCTACCAGGGAAATCAGGTGTGATTACACTAATTAGTCTCTGCTAATTAGAGTCGGGCAATCAGTGAGGGATTCCAGGTGTTGAGGGGTGAAGTGGTTCTTGGGCCTAATGAGTTAAAATGTGGTTTCTGTTTGCATATTTGATGTCTGTTATAGTTTGTTGTACTGATCCACCCTCTGTCAGTGAAGCCCAGCATAGTCATATGGTGACTTTGACATATAAAGATTTGGCTAATTACAACTAACTCAATCGCTGTATTTACATGGGCGATTGTCTTATTATGAGCACACCAGTATTCGTTGTCAGTGCCTCTCGTACTTAGGATGTCTTGTGTTTTTAGGGTTGTGGAGATCAGGGTTATCAATTGTGTTCAGTAATCGAGTGGTTCTGCTCACTGACTTGGTGGACACACATCATCATATCCCATTTGTGTAGATCAGGGGTCCTGCTGTTGATCACTGACTTGTCTGTTCCAGGTTCATTTATGTACAGACCACTGCCATATACCTGGAATACTGCAGCATGGTGTTAAACACCAACCAAACTATTCTTGTCTTTCTAGTAATATCTGAACTGAAACTGCACCAATGTGCCATTTCTCCTCCACGGGATATTAAGATGACAGACATTGTAACAGATGCTGCATATCTCACCAGCACAAAGGTGGATGCCCTCTTGTGTCTTCTCACATCATAGACACAGAAGAAGGCTTGGTTTGTGTCCTCTGCAGAATCCCCAGAGATTGGATGATCTGGGCAAAATGATATTACCTCTAGCCTCACACCCATCATATTCCACAGATCCGGAAGGGGAGTGACTAGAGCATAGAATTTACTGAAGCAGTTTACAAAATTATTTAACTTGGCCGTCTATCTTACCAAGAGGTATTTCAGTTGATTACATCAATTTGGAAGGCCTTGTGCACTGAGCTGCTTGTGACATATTGGCACAGAAAGCATCTGGGTCATGTCAGTCTGGCACCAAGACTGTGTGTTTTCATGCTTCATTTGAGAATGTTAGAATACTCTCTCAGCGATGAGTTAGCATATCATCACTGCCAAAGGCTAATTTGCACATCACATGACAGGACATTTCTCTTGTTTGTACACAAATGCACATCTTCTTGAATAAGAAGAGACTGGTCCAGCACAAGCTGTTTGGCTCAGTCTTCATAATGTTTTACATAGTTTCATAGTTATTCATCTTCAACTGTGACAGTAAGGTTTATAACAATACATATTTATATATCAAAGGATTAGGATGATTTACTCTTCATCATCTTTGATGACAGGTAATAGTGCTATACAGCCCATGTAAACAAATGATTGCTACGCAAATTGACATAGTGTTGTTAGGATATTTTCTTAGTGAAACTAAACCATTCTATTAATTATGTTTAATTAGATGTGTAGATTCGTCAAAAATAAAAGTTAAGAAATCTGTACATGAAACATGTGATACATGAAACACTGGGTAGGAGGGAGTAATCAAAAGTGATATCATCACAACCATATCTAAGATCACCGTAAGTCTTCAGATACATACAGCTGCCTTGATAACTTGGTGTGATGTCATGAGGAATGTGTACATCAGAATTTATGGCAGTGATGGAACTTAACTATTATTATCTGATTTATACACAATAACATGTTCTTGTTTTTGGTTTCTTTCAAAGAGCTGTCCACTTTATGATCATGTCCAGTGTTATTTAGGAGGTATGCATGATGGGCTCAGTCTTCTGTCCATCGGTTTGTGCAAATTCGGTGAACATACTTTAAAACTGTTCAATATTTCTTCATCTAACTTTACACATAGAGTGTGGATGTAAACTGGTGCCTTTTGGTAGTTTTGGGTTTCTGAATAAAATAAATTTTTCATTTCCTTGGATAAAGTTTGACGTTGACAGAGATTGGAGGCAGTGCTCTTTTCCAGAGGAGAAGTTTAAAACCTTTCAATAGTCTCCTTGCCCTTTGTTGGTATTTAGGAACTTCATGACATAATCGAACCCTGCCACATTATTTCATGTATCTTCAAAGTTTATCAAACCATGGAAGCACTCACACAATCTGCTGTTGATACAAAAATGTTAGTATAGTTTACAACTGAATGTTTGTTTAGATCTATGTGAAGAACAATATTTATATTACCTTAAAGTTCAGGATTTATCTGAATATGATGGCAATATTTATATTTTCAAATTTGTTATTCAACATTCTTCTGATAAAAGCAGAATATTTGTCATGTTTGTTTTTCCAAAAGTGTGTCTTTTGAATTTATGTGAAAGTTTCAAGATGCCCTGCAAAGATATTTCAGAATGCCTTTTGCGCTGATGAAGATTGTCTACCATACATTGTATACATAGTGTGCTGGCATAGACATCACCATTGTAGGGGATGTTGATGACTTTGTCTTCTTTTCTATTTATTGACATAGTCCAAATTATATGTTAGACAGTGCATAAAGTGATATAAAACAGCTGAATCATCAGACAGCTTAATATGAATATACACCCTGTGAGTATTTGTCAATATAGGTAACTGCCATGTAAATTAGACCTGAGGTGTGAGAAAAATAGATGTTGTCTTTTTCAGATGCACATTGAGGCAGCAAAGATGCTACAGTTCTCTGAAGAAGAATTTGTGAAGGCTCTTGAATGGGGAAACTGAACGTCGAATGAGTCTATTAACAATCTGCTGATATGGGAAAGCTTTTATTTCTCAAAGGGTGCACAGTGCCTCGTCACCTACCAGTTCATGAAGCTGAGTTCAGACCAGGGAGCAACCAGGGGCAGCCTCTGAAACAAAAGCACTTGTTATCAACTAACCCGGTCAAAGACATCCCTGCAATGTATGTAAGTTTTCAGAATAAACTCTGTACAGTTTTTGACTAGTACTTAGTTTTTGTCAAAGCAAACAAGTTTTTGCAAGGACAAACTGCATGTTCAGCAGGCATGATATAAATCTGAACAGGTATGAACTAACTGGATACATAATGTCATTCAGACAGGGGGCAGATGTAACATATGTTACATTTGGGATTACACTTTCTTAGTAAAATACATATTCTAGTACTTTTGTTGGGTCCCATCCGGGATTCGAACCCACACCCTCAGGGGCTTCTATTCACCAGCACACAAAGTCAGCTGCCCTGACCACTCAGCCACTGTGACTTTCAGTAAAGTGTAAGTGTGACAGCTGGTAGCCTAGACTGCAATCTTTGTGTATAAATCTGATATGTGTATATTGGCAGCATCTGAGTGGAAGTTGGGGTGGCTCATTGTCACATTTGACCCCTTTGTGAATGGAACTCTTCATCATAATTTGGTGATAATGCTGTGGTTGTAAATGTTTGAGATTTGCATCACATTAGACATATTCCCTCAACATCCTGCAGATTTCCTATGAAATACAGTTCAAAGCACACCATTGTGTAACATGCTGTAGGTAGCCAACCATTGTGTAACACACTCCAGGTAGTCAACCTCTGTGTAACATGCTGCAGGTAGCCAACCATTGTCTGACATAACACAATCCAGGTAGGCAACCATTGTGTAACACACTTCAGGTAGCCATCCCAAGTGTAACATGCTCCAGCTAGCTAACCATTGTGTAACTCACTCTCTCTTCTGTTCATCACTGGATTGTTTGGTCCAGAGAAGACTTAAATTCACTCACTCTCTCTCTCTTTGGGTCACTTCCTCTTATCTGGTGATCTCAACCTCCCAGTCTCAACCGTCAAAAGTACTCACAGGTTTAAAAATGCAACTTTCCGGAACATTGAAGAAGGTCGGATCCACCCAGTTTGTTTGATTTACCAGCACAGTGGATCGCATCGTCGGCACTGAAAACAACAGGTTTAAACTGCATGATTTGTATTGAATGTGGATTTCTACATAACTCGTGTATCCTATGAATATAAACTCATTTGACAATTTAATTATTCTTGGTTACGAATTTCCAAGTTCCTCCACTACCGTTCCTGTAGTTTTGTTATCAACTTTTCTCCTGCTTGAGAAAAGAGCGATGGTACAGGGAATATCAAATAATACAGACACATGTCAGTTCATTAACTATCAGGTCAAGAAAACCTGTATGTGCCCATGGGGCATACAGTATATGAACGGGATTGGGTGGTCAGACTCGCTGACTGGGTTGACACATGTCATCTGTTCCCAATTGTGCAGATCGATGCTCATGTTGTTGATCACTGGATTGTCTGGTCCAGACTCGATTATTTTACAGACTGCTGCCATATAGCTGGAATATTGCTGAGTGAGGCGTAAAACTAACCTCACTCACTCACCCATACGGTTTATGAAGACGCTCATAAATGAGTTGGAATGGTCGGACTCTGTCTTCACATGGAATTTTACATGTGGAATTTGTGCCTTGACGTTTGTTTTACTCGCTTATTCAGTTCAATGATCTGACCTAGGCACGTCACTATGTCTTTTGCTTTAATGGGCAAATTTTTTAAACGGAAAATATCTTTAAAACGAGAACATGTATTCAGTGTAGATCTGAGTACAACCGCTGTCTGTCCGTCATATGTAATTCCTGCAATGTGTATTCTTGATCCAGGATCAGTGCGCGGCTTGCGTTATTACAGTAATTATATACACACTGACCACTGGTCATAGTAAGCTTCTTGATCATTTCCGCAATGCTGTAATCAGGTACCTGATAATTTCCCCCTAAAAGTCATAACTGGCCACCTGTGAATGATTCTTGGTAATTAGTTTGGATCAACTGCAACAGTTTTATGAAAATATCACAACACTTCAGTTTGTATGTTTGTCTGTTGACTCCTGCATTCCGTGTCCCTCGTATTTGACCGGTTTTACGCACACCCAGGGAGATCGACAGGTTTTGGTTTGTACATAGTTTATTTCTCTGTAAACGTTCAGACCCCACACAGAGGCACTGTAATTAAGGCCAGGTTGAATGAAGCTGTCAAAAAATTGGTTAACACAAGGTGACTTACTACCCTGAACTACTGAACATGGCAGTCCCTAGGGCTTTGAACACTTTCCTGTAATTGCAGTGTTCACACTGCTCATGAAGTACGTCCACAAATCTTTTTGACAGCATGATATTCCACGACTCTACTATATATCTATATGGGAATCCCCGTCCTGTCACCAGGAAAAAATATAGTGTGGTATGAGACAACCTTCTGGAAAGGCAGCTGAAACTAAGCATTTGCAAACATTTGTAAGCAATTCAATCATCCAGCACTCCTACTATCGTCTGTGGAAGATTGAGACTCGTTCGGAGCAAAACATGAAGATGGTGTCAGCTCTTGTGGAGCAAACTGCGTCGATGTTGTCAGCTCAGGTAGAGCAACCAATGGATATGTTGGTCGACATCTTGTCTAAGGTGGTCAAAGATAAGGAGGAACTCCAAGAGGCAAGAGGATATGGAAGAAGTCGAGGAGAAGAAGACATCGAGGAGGCGGTCCATTTTGATATGCAGAAGGTTGGGCTGATGGTAGAATGGACCAAAAATGTTGCATATATTTTGATGACTGCCTTTGCTCTGTGGAAGGTCTTGTGCATGACCTGGAAGCACTGCAACATCAACCAAACAAGATAATTCCTAGTTTGTGCTCCCCATTGTGGCCACAAACAGGATGAAGAATAAAACACCTTCAAGAGGCCCCTTGTACATGAGCTAAAAAATGTATGAATCTCGAAAGTGTAGACCTTGCAGTTTCTAGAGCCTACAAACGATGTATGTTTTTTGTTTACATGTCTTCAAACTACAAACAATGTATGTTTTTGTTTGCATGCCTTCAAACTACAAATGATGTATGTATTTGGTTTGCATGCATCTTGTACCTTGCATCATCTTTCCTTTTCGATATGGTCAAGTATCAGATTTGGCCAAGTCTGCACAGAAATTGTTCCCCCGCCAACCACCTATACCACCGGCATCTCAAATTGTCTCTTGTATCTTGTAGCCATAGACTAGAACCATTTCTCCACTCGATGAATCGAGAAGCAGCAACAGTCTATTCTCCCTTCATATTTGGCTATGGCAAACTTTTTGCACATGTAGACTCCTTCCGGAACTTCGGTAGCTTTTCAATGTTCGCTGCATGGGGGGGCTGCTACTTCCATGTCCTTGGGCCCGCCATAGTTGGGTAATGGTGTGTGTCGAATATTGTCCCGATTTCTGTGTGGTGTCTTCTTTTCCCCGCTAGCTGCCGGAAGCTACAAGAATCTTTCTCCTTGCATGGACAATTACCCACCAATTTGTTGAGGACTGTGTATTGAATACTCCACTGGAGGCAGCCGTGGTTGAACAGTAGTATTATTAATGGGGGTTTTAAATCACTCTCAATATAAGCCCTATACTTATCAATAACATGGATCTAGACCCCCATATTCACAAACTCTGGAAAAACAGACACAACCTGTCTGCATTCACACAAGCCCACTGTGTGGGCTGCCTCCACTGTGGATTGGCCTATTTCCTTTACTACTCAAATGTTTAAATGCGTACCTGCTCAGAGCTGGGTCACAGTGTGCGTGGTCGTGCTGGCTGAGAACCTCATCAGTAATCATGTGCGATATTCAGAGTAACTATACCCATGGAAAAATTTAAGGGAATGCAATTGTTTCTTAGGGCGTTTCAGAATTTCTGTTTAACTTCAGCGCTGTGTATTTTCGTTTTCGTGAAGAGCAGTTCACTCAAACTCACCATACTGCTTTCCATGCACATGCACTACATGCTCCTGAAGTTACATTCACTTAGATTTACACGTTACATGTATGCGCACTGTCAAACACAATGGTTAAAACATTCACTTTGGCACAGAAATGGGAGGCAGTTGGCATGGTTAATGGTGGAAGCTCGTTACGACAAGTTGCAACAACTTTTCACAAGTCTGTTAACGTGATATCCAGACTTTGGAATCTCTATAGAGCGACTGGTGACGTCAAAATGAGGCATGGTCGGGGACGGAAAAAGAAAACCACCCCACAGGATGACCGGACCCTACGCCTTATTGCTCTGCGAGACAGGTTCAAATCCTCCTCCAAAATCAATACTGTTCACGTACAGTGCTTAAATCGTCTTAAATCGGCTGGTCTAAAAAGCCGCCGTCCTTTAGTTGGAATCAACATGACTGAGCAACACAAGTGCTTGAGACTGCAGTGGGCACAGAACCATGGAGGAAGAACCGTACGTCAATGGAGAAACACCATGTTTAGTGATGAGAGCAGGTACAAACTAGACCATAATGACGAATTCGAGTTTGGAGACGCATTGGGGAACGTCACAGCGCCTGCACCATCAACAGCATGATCGTTATGGAAGGGGCTATGTTATGGTGTGGTGAGGGTTTACCTTTAACCACAAAACAGATCTTGTGGGTGTTTATGGCAGAATAACAGGTGTACAATATCGTGACGAGATCTTGAACCTGATTGTGACCCCCTTTGCGCGTACAGCAGGTTGAATGTTCGAGTTCCAGCGTGACAATGCCCGCCTTCACATCACTCATGTTTGTCGGGACAGACTGAGGGCTGCAGGTGTCCGGGTGCTGCAATGGCCGGCTATAAGTCCTGACCTTAACCCCATTGAGCATCTTTGGGATGTTCTTGGCTGCAATGTTCGGGACAGACCTGCTCAACCCAACAATTTGGATGAACTTTTCGTGGCTCTCAAAGGAAGAATGGCGTAGATTTCCAATTGGTACCATCTGTACACTCATTCGCAGCATGCTACAACGATGCCAAGCAGTTCTCCAGAGACATGGGGACACACCCAATATTGATTTTCATCACTTGACATAAGCCTTTTGATCTGCATGAACTTTTCTCTTACTGATTCAAAGATTCAAAGTCACAGCTATTTCATGTGTTCTCTTAAATTCTGCGCTAGGCTGGGGTCTCTACCATGACGTGCAGTCGGCTGTCCACAGGGGTGTGGGGTGTTCCCACCACAGGACCCCCTATATTGACTACAGCGAAACAGTTTAATGTGTATCTTCTTTCATGCCGTTGGTTTTCATAATAAATGCCTTTTGGACTTGTTGTAGCCCTTGTTTTATATACTGTTTTTTCTCGTCCTCACTTACAGAATTTGTTATAGGAACCTTCAATCTAATCTCAAGGAACCTTCAATCTAATCTCATTCTTCATTTTGTTGTATTTTTCTGGTTCACCTGTGATCAAACGAAACTCCTCTTCTGAGATTACATTGTCATTGAGTGCAGTCATGTTTAACTTTGATACAGCAAGTATTCTAATTTCATCGTGTTTCTTTGCTTTACGATTCAATTTGCAGGATACAAATTTAAACACCGACCCAACTGTTCCTGCCACTACGGCTGCTAATATAAGTCCTAACACCACCGGTGAAGAAACAGCTCGCTGAAACTAAACATGCCAAGCTCGTGTTGAAAACTGACCAGCCAGTGGATTACCAAGTGGCCTGCCAAGTGGCCTGCGTCTGGCCTTCATTTTAGTAATGTTTTAGTAATGTTTTTAGGAATGTTTTAGTAATGTTTTTAGTAATGTTTTTAGTAATGTTTTAGTAATGTTTTTAGTAATGTTTTTAGTAATGTTTTAGTAATTTTTAGTAAAATGTCTGTCTGTCTGCAACAAACAGTGAGAAAGATATAACACTAGTCGTGGGTGGTAAGGGAAAACAATATTTAGGAGAAAACATAACTGCTGATAAGATTCAGAAAATGTCGGACGAATAGTCAATAAATTATACGCAAGGTATGAGGCACAAGTCGGGGCCGAGATGACAAAAGTGATAGGTTCTACTATTACCCAGATTTACACAGGCATAGCATCGCACTTTTTACTGATCCCACCGGAACGTCGACTCTATTTGTGGGAGGACTTAGAGAAGGACCTGTTTATCAATAATGCCATGAGCTATCAGTTGTGCTTTGTATCACAAATACGGTATGTATGTAGCCCCGGTGACAGCAGCGATCATCACAGCAAAGCATTGTAAATTTAATGAAACAAACAATAACAATAATATTGTAAAAGATGGATGCTGCCCAGAGTCCAGTGGACAGCCTAGTGGAGAGACCTGAAGTGGGGAGTCCTGTGGAGCCAGTGATGCAAGTCACCAAGAAGAAGAACCAAAAAAGGAGTGGAAGCTGGTAGTGAAAATGCCTTTTCAAGGGATAAAAAAAATAATTACGCATTGTGGGTAGCTGTAGGTGGTGAAGTAGTCACTGCTGCTGTTTCATTATGTATGGTCCTGCCAACAGCTGACTGCAAGAGACCTGCAATTTCCATGCCCCAACAGTCAGTTGTGTACAGCCGAGTGGGGACACCCCACACCCCGACGATGCCAGAAATAGACCCTCATATTATGTTATAATTAAAATTATATATTTCCTTAAGATATATTATGTCTGAGGGGAAAACATTTGTTAACGACTCATACCACGCATTGGTGGTTCCCGGATTAGCAGTAGGATACACTCGGTTGACTAAAATGATTATAATACAACTGACTATAAAACTCGACTTCGACCTGCAAGATATTTTTATGCTTATTGTGAATATTGGTATGACGATGGCCACCAAGGATGTTTTGATAAAGCAAGGTATTATACTTGAAAATATTTTAAAGTAATGTATATAATATGGTCATGGTAGCAATTATGGTTGGTTGAGCTCTTGTGAATGCTCTATCATTTTCTGGGAGTAATTTTTTGTTTTCTCAATTGAGAGAGTCAAATGCGGCTGAGATAGAAGCAGTGCGAAAACGACACAATATAGCTGTCGAAAAGCTACATGCCGCACAGGCTGAATACGCTAAGAGGCCTTTGAAGCTCCCCGGCTTTTATATCCACTCGATCGATATTATTTTGGGTGTCTCCCTCGTATTCACCTGGTTGATATAAGTATCTAACGAGTGAGCCATCTGTATTTTTTTTACCCTTTTTCGATGGGGTGCTGCTGCCTCTTATACAACGGATTTCATACGGATTGCGTCTACAGGCCTAGTGGAGGGTTCCCCCACACCCCCTAGTGGTCTAGTTACTTTGTGATTAAAAAAGTCAACCACCCAAGGAAGTCATACTACCCATTCAGTGTTGGGGGTCCTGCAGGCAACTGAGTTGCGGGGCCCAACAGCCGAACGCAGGTACGTGAATATTGGTGTGCAAATGTTCAACTATGGAATGATTAAATCTCTGTACTGGGTCTGCTTGCAAGATGGAAGGCCAAGTCAGCGGACTGCGTTTGTATATGTGCTCGAACCATGTGCTACTTGTGTCGCGTCCTTTGCGGTCAAGGGTTCGGCTTCCTTGTGGCGACTGGCTACGTCTACAACTGTCAGTATGTACTTGTGGGTTTTACCTCTGACGGTGTCATGTGGAAGAAACAACAGGTTGGCCTGGTGAACTTGATTAGGGATATGAATACCGAATTTTCTCCTGGGTATATATCTTGGTGCAGGTAAGTATACTTGTCATATTGCGTTTTTTCGTAACCAGGCCATGGTTTTTCTTCTGAAACACGTGCGGCTTTAGCTAATTTTGTAATGGCGTTCTCCCCCTTTCCAATATCCCCGATGGCTGTAGTAAACTTTTTTACATTATACATATGTTACTTAAATACCTTTAGTGGGGCTTCCTGCGGACAGCTGACTGCATTTCATGGTGGAGACCCCCATACCCCTCAGCTGACCACAAGTCACCCCCAGAGATCAAGGAGTGACTGTAAGCGTAGTTATTGACACCATCCGAGGCTATCCATCGTTTTGTATCCATCGGTGATAGAGACGTCTTATTCAAAGTCAACCCATATATCTTATGCCCGTCACTACGAAGAGTGTTCATATGGTGTTTGAATGTTTTTTTCTTGAATAGGGCCTGTTTGTAGAGTGTATGCTTGATATGTCTTTTCACCACATCCTTCTTCACACCTTTAGCCTTTCCTATTTCAGCGTCGTCTGCTTTCTTGATAGAATACATCTTAGGTCTCAACCCAACTTATTCAGCGATTGGTGTGCCTGCACATTCATCTTACCTAATACTTTCTTGTTGACTTGACTGTGCATGTGGTGATCTGTCAGGTAATCTCTGATGTTGTACATGTGTATATTGTTCATATCCTCGTATACGTCCGCAGTTTGAATCTCCATCAACAGTGAATCCGCATCCGTGTACAACACCTCACTCTTGGGGGTACCCCACACACCCCTATCCGGATACTGCTTCTTGAGCTCATTGTAGTAGAAGTCATATATCAGGTTTAGAAAGGTCTAGAATGCTCATACCAACATAGACCGACAAATTAAGTTTAATGTGATTCTTTTTCATATGTATGGCTGCCAAGTCATCATCGAATATAATACATCTATTGTACGCCGGGCTCGCTATCAGTGTCCTGATCCTGTCTTCCTCGTTCAACTGGACTACCTTCACGTTGACGCATTTTTGTAAATTCTCCATCATTTTACCAAATACGGAGTTGTTCATTAGTTTGTACAGGTTTTTCTTGAAGTCGTTGGTGGCCAGCTTTCACAGGTCTGTGTTTATCCTGATGTAGGGTTCCATCCATGGGTTTTGAGTGAACTTCAGTACTCAATGAACTTTAGTTAGCTTCATACCAAGTGATAGATACAGCTGTAAATTATGATAGTGAATCATATACTTTGTTTTAATCATCAAATTTGGTACCAGTTTTTCAACATTTCCTAGCGGCCCATTCATCAGGTTACTTTGATACTCAGACATCCAGTCTTGGTTAACCCTCAACCATTCGGGTGCTAGGGGGTAACTGTTATGAGACTGATGCAATTCCACCGGGTATTCTAAGTCCACTTCGAGTATACAACCCTTGTTTGAATCCGGAGCTATACTCATCACATCCCTGCGGGGTAAAGCCCCACACCATTCGAATCCCCGTGTTGGTAGATATTGACTCATAATGACTCATAGCCCAGCCATATAGGTTGTTAGTATCTAGGTAGAGTAGGTGGTTCGAAGGCCTATTAAGGTTGTATCCTTCAACATACTTGTTAGCTTTGGAATAACGTTTTGATACCATAGAAATACCCCTGTGTAACCCTTTCCCAATAAACAGATGTATATCGTAATCTGTGAATGATTCTAATTCAATACTGGTTTTCTTTAGTAAGGCATCCCATGATAGCCCTGGACTTGAATAATACCATGTGGGGCCCAACCCATATTGTTTCGAACACATTATTCTGAATATCTCAAACACATCTGCCAGCAACAACACATCCATTTTCAAATATATATAAATCTTGGTAATCACCTAGAATCTTGCAGCCTAGTTTTTCCCATACATTTTTCACGTGTACGTAATCGTCTTGTGAGTCAGATGCGTCAGTCAGCTGGCTATAGAAGCAGTCAATGGGAGGTAACTCTGTCTTATTAAACTTGGACCAATCATTCATATATTCAAATACCCTTACGTAGCAGGAAAGCTCTAGTTTTCTCTTCTGTGTATCGATTAGTTATAGCCAAGTCGTCTGGGTTATTAGCCTTGACCAAACTGTCTAGAGACGAAAGTGAACACTAACAGAAACTGAACAGCATCTATGAATCTCAACCTGTTTAACGAAAAGGATATATATCTTTCCATATTGTTTGGGACAAAGGTCATGTTGTTTTTTACCTTTGAAATAGCTTGCATAATCAAGTGTGAATCGTCGACTGTATCGACTGGTTTAATAATAGCTTCAAAATCTGCGCAGATAATGTATTGTACTGGCATCTGATTTTTATAATTGATAAATTACAAGATATTGTTGTTTTTGGTCGGCATATCTACCCGTATGGCTGTCTCCCCTACACCTAGGCAATCACCCCTGTGTGAATCCAGCAGATTGGCCCTAGAAAATCCGTGAAGGCACCTTTCAGAAAAGTGTTTGTTTTCCTTGTGTTTCGACTGGCAGTACACCAAGCGACTGAAACATGTTATCGATAGGTAGTGATATTGTTCACCTTCTTGTATTAGAAATATATTAGCTGTTTTTCTACCCTCCTTGTACAATAAAGGACTTATCCTGTGGACTATGAGTCTATTCCCTCCATGCCCAAATACGTTTATATGGATTCTGTTTTTCTATTTTTGTGCATTGAGAGATAGGAGCTGGTTCCTCTATACCATTCCAAATGATGCCATCATCTACCGGACAACTGGAAAGTCTACTGGGATTGCTTTTAGTTGGAAATTTAATGATTCTTAACGATATCCTCATGCAATTTTCCCTCATGCAATCAGTATTTCTTCTGGAACCTCGAGTGGTGTGTAGTCCATGTCTTTGTTTCTCCACAGAATGCATTTCTTGCTGCTGATGCAGTGGTCGATGGCACCACACTTGCAAGTCAAGTTGTCACTGTCTAAGTTGGTGGGTTATTTTTTCTAGGATGGCGAGACAGTCGTTGCATTCGTTATGTCTGTCCTTGGGTTCTGGGCAGTCTGCGAGTATAATTTGTAGTTTGCCTGGTACAGGTCGAAATTGGTGTGGTGGGTAGAGGTACATGAAATCGACTATTTTGCCATCTTCTACTAACTCATGAAAGAGCAGCAAATAGAGTTCAAGAAATTGTCTGGTATCGCTTGAAGAAGGTGTAGCCCGATTGCTCCTGGATTCTCTTTGTCAGAGAGGAAAACAAGTGAATTATCCAGCAGGGTTTTGAAGACAGAAGTTGTCTCATCTCGGATTCTCGTATATCTGGCTTGCAATATCTGTTTCCTCTTCACTTCCCGAAGGAACAAACGACCCGATCGGATCCCGCCATAGGCTTCATGTGATATTTTGGTTTCTGGCATTTGGGTAATTCCATACACCTACAATATGTCTATTTCGGGTGCACTTTCTATGTATCTTTTTTGGTCTCCAAATTTGTGTGCAATATTCAACATAAATCTAGGAAAAAAATTACTGCAAATTTGCAGGCGATTTTGGCTTGCGGTCCCGTACCACCATTTTATATGCTACTCTAAACCTACGTTGTAGTCTCTGATAGTGCTTGGTCTTCACACCGAACCTACGTGTATGCTGTGGTTGTCCTTGTTCGTCACACTGACGGGGAGACGCACGGAACCTACGTGTTTCTGTTTCTCCATTTCCAGACTTCAACGTCTTGACTTTGAACGTTTTTATCTCAAATGTACTTTGTTCACAGACTATTGATTGAGTACACATTTACTCCTAATACATGCTCATAAGAGGTGACTAATGGGATCCGGTGGTCAGGCTGACTGACAAAGTAAACGCTACGTCATTGTATCCCAACTGCGTATATTGATGTTGATAAGGGTGATCGCTGGATTGTCTGGTCCAGATCCCATTATCTACTGGCCGCCATCATATAGTTGGAATATTGTTGAGTGCGGCGTAAAACTATACTCACTCCTAGCACACGTATTGTGTACCTCTTAATGAATCTACACCAACAGACCCACACAGTGTCCCGTGCCTACTTTGTCATTTTATTGTACAGCTGTTACACCATACGTAAATTTTCTGCATTGTAATGACTTGTTAAAATTCCAAACTTCCAATCATTTCCTACCAGTCGAGACAGGAAGATGTCGATGAATCCCGGCAAATGATAGGTTACACAAAGTACACTTTCTAACTGACATTGGGGATGAATTTCATTATATGTCCCAATTTGAATTTGAAAGAGAAATATACATATTCAGAAGTATTATTATATCAGACCAAATATTAAATGAATATCTTTTTTGGCACCAATAAGCTATGAACTTTAAGAAAACTTTCAATTTTCTGTAAAATGTTTTGGATTTATTTCAGAAATAACTTCAACGACTTAATATGTAACTTCTCTAAATGTACATTGTATCTATCATAGTGTGTATTTAGGTTTTTATGTTGTATAAATGTAAACACTATTTAACTCTCATGCTGCAGTCTGCAGTCTGAGTGAAAATAAAAGTTCAGTTCAGTAATGACTGAGATCCACCTTGTCACATAACTGATTGTTATCGCGCTCGACAGCTGTTCACGGATCTTCATCAGCAGAGCAGCACAATATCACATGCCTGCTTTGTCATCGTATGATACAGCTATTAAAGAACCCACACCAAGAGACCCACACAGTGTCACATACCTGCATTTACAGAGCCATAAACTGTTTCTGATACCAAGGCACAGTCCTTCTCTGTGACTGACAGAAATCCCATGAGACCCTGATCAGTAATCTGGTACGACTTTGCAAACATGTGTTCCCCATACTTCTCCATAGAGCCAAACCAGTAATGAGACATCAGAGTTGAGTTAGCTGAAACAATAAACCTAAACTTCATGGTGTTTTTCTGGCATCCGGATCTGCTCATAGTGAAAAGGTCTTGCACAGCAACACAGGTGCAAATAAGACTGACATCAAAGAATGGAAGAACGTTTGCGACCCTTTCGAATGGTCTGGCATTGGTGTAGCTTATTAAATTAAAGGCACTGTTTCAAACCACCTCTCTTAAAATTAACTAATGCATTTCTTTCAATAATACTATCATCCATTAAGGAAAGTACCACATAATTAATTCCATAAATGCGAAGTTATATTGCAGTCATAGATAACATAAGTCGAATGGATTTGACTTGATTCTCGTGCCCAAAACATTATTTCAAACGAGGCCCTTAGGGTTAAGTCCTTTGGAATGCCCTTTACACACATCCTTCGCAGAACTTGTAATTGAAGCCAATTCGGCAAAAAACGACAACATCGTGTACGTCAGTTTTCGATGTACAGAGGAATGGTATAGGGGCAGGGGCATAGCACTTCAGTTTTTTCGTGTAAGCCCTTCAGGTTGCAAAGCTATATATTTAGGTAGTATTGAGGGCTTACCAACCCTTTCTTGCAACAGTCATGTGTTAACCCGGGCTTTCTTGTATAATGGTAGATTCACCCCTGACGTTTCATATTTAGTGTGATGGTGACGGTCCATCTATACAGTCTTATTTTTCGGAAGATGATGGGAATACATATGGTAATGTTGCTTTTTCATGAACAATAAATTACCGAAGTCCGGACTTCGCCCAGCCTTGTGATTACAATAGGAATTGGAGGTTGTATAATGCGCTTGGGGATTTTTTGTGTCAGTGGCACAAGTAGTTTCTGAAATAATTACATGACAAGAATCGTCCCTATGTTTCAATTTTATCTTCAGGGAGAAGTCTTCAGGAAGATAAAAGAAAGATAAAAAGTTAAAAGTGAAACATGAAGATAAAAGTGAAACATGTGGGAGGAGATTCGTGTCGTGTAATTATTTCGGTATTCTCATCACTTTTGAACGTTTTGTCAAAACATATTTATTGGAAAGAGTCCAATGTTTTCGTAGCCATCCGTAGATATTGCGGACGACACAAGAGAAAGAGATTTAGAGTTATCTCCGTTCCATCAATTTCCATTTGCCAAACATCGGTAATTTCGGTGTATCACGCTCTATTTAATGTTATTCGAAATAAAACAAAAACAAACAAAAAATGCCCCCAAAACTACCGAATACCGAATGTGTTGCTTTTGCAGCAGGGTATATTGCAATATACAACGCTTGTAAGCAGGGTGCATTTAAAATAACAGAATAGCTCTCAGCCAATCAGGAAACGACATTAATGTGTGAGGTAAGATACATGAAATACTTAGAAAAAAAAGCAATGTTACATTTTTTTTTACTTTTTTGCACAGAGTAATAAGCAGTAGACTGGGCAGGTTGCAGGAAGGGTTAGAGGGAGTGACGAGGGAGTTAAGTTATCAATATCAGTGTATATCATGTGTTGACTTTCAGTGCTGTTAATGCAATGTTTCATAAAGCAATACTTTTGCGTTCACTCTACTTTTTTGTATTAGATTATGTGACAGCTAGGAGGGGCCACCCTGTAGCTTATCTGTCGTCAACTGTCTAAAATGTCAAGCCGGCTTCAGTTGTATCAGTACCTTATGAGAAGGGCTCAACAATTACATCCGAAGGGTGTTTGTCCTTAATACATATTGAACTCATGTTGTTTCTTACGATTATGGGAAATGCCCTGTTGTGTGTATTTAGTGAATTTAGAAATATTCAAGGGTCATGAAATGACAGGATCCATGCATTTTAACCTTGTGATAAATTGCTATCTATAATGTATTTTAGCTATATCTAATTTGGCAACAGATGTACAGAGTACCCTTGCCTGGTACACAGCCGATCTTGTCCTTCTGCTGAAGGGTAGACTTAATGCACTCTCTGCCCTTTATAAGATACTGGACACCCTGCAATGCAAATACAAGTGAGTATTTCATGTGCCAGTAGCCTCGCCACAAAACAAACACATACACTTTACTTGCAGCTAAGTTACACACAGTAAATATTTAGGTTATCACTAATATGTCAGTAAATTGTTTGTCCCTCAATCAGCGTTAATTCAGATCATCAGATCATCCACTCGGCATGAATGGAAAATAAAGATTTGTCCACCCGCCCCGGAATGCGCGGAACAACTTCCAAAAGGTCAGGGTTCGAGACGGATGTTGACGCCAGTGTATCGATATAATTCCACAAACGTTCCTGGGGATAACATCTGACGACTTACAAGTATCTGTATTATGCAGGCAGTGAAGAGTAACATGGCGCACTCATGCTTGAAATATGTCGTTTGACAGTCAGTAAAAAGAATGTGAGTGATTTGTGTTCTGTTCTGTTCTGTTCTGTTGTGTGCATTACCCAAGAGACAGAGACAACCATGACCAGCTAACGCAACTTTACTGTCAGAACCGACTTTCAGCACATCGAATGGCCAGTGCGCATGTCACTTGGCGATGGGGCTAAACTAATAATGATACAATCAATCATTACAGTTTGTTTGTTAGTTTGTTGTATTCCGCTGGTATAGCTCTCTTAATAGCAATAGCAAATTCCTTCTTAACAAAACAGTTTTAGTTGCAAGCAAAATCTCGTGGATGTCTGTTTCCGATTTATCATGTCTAGTTTTTAACTCCCGTCTTTTTAACCATGCTGTGAGAACTATATCTAAACCCAGCCATGTTTTATTTTCTGAATACCATCTTTTACCTTTGGTCGCCGATACCAAATGCCACGTTAAAACAGGAAACGTCCACAGTTCTTTTATTTCAGCACATATTCGTCTTTTAATGACTGTTAAATTTGTGTGTCTGTTATTTTGTGTTTTATTAACATATATGTCGTTTAATATGTAACCATGTGATCACTTTCAAATGTAAGGAGAACTCTCATTGTGGTAAGTATTGTCATGGCCATACCGCCGTACTCGACAGTTTCCACTTATTGTTTATTAGTCGAGTATATATACCAGATAATCCGTTCATGATTACTGACATCATGTGCATCACTCTACGATGACAAACATCAACCAAGTCAGAAATATGACTACGTTTCACACCCAAGTTTCATATCCAAAGAGAACCTGGTCTTACAGAACAAAAACAATATTTATTTAAGACGACCAGGGACATTCTCATCACTAGATTGTAAATTTATCTATAAACTGATTCTTAATGATGACGGTATTTGGTCTCTTCAAGGCCCTACTTCTAAATGAAACACACGGATGGATGCACATAAAACAGAAGATTACCTGTCACAATGTTTTAAAACAATACGAAACTGTGTGGAGGACAGCAAGTCACGGAATTTCCAGTATAAACTTATCCATCGTATCATACCATCGAAATCATTTCTGTACAACATTGGATTGATAGAGGATAACCTTGGTACTTTGTGCCAATCAGAAAGTGAAACACTTTAACATTCTCTTTTTTTCTGTGGAAAGTTCAAACTATGATAAATGAGTTCAACTAATGATATGGAAGTAGAACTTACTTAAAATTAGACCTAAATGGGAGTTATTTTCTTCTTGGCGATCCAAAGTTAAATACTCTTGAAAACACATTTTTTAAAAAAAAACCAAGCGTTATATTCAAAATTGTCACTACAATGAGATTGTTCCCATATTTTCCCAGCTATATCCAGTTTATAATCACAACATAGAAAAAATCATTTCTGGAGACAAGGCCAAATTTACAGAAGAATGAGCCCTCTTACTACTGTAGATGGACGCAAAGCAATGTTTGATCATATATTGATCTCCCCTCTTACTTTTCTAAATCCCCAGTACTTTTTCTTTATACTTTATTCATACAGTCATTTAACATATGTGTTGTTTCCCATTTTTCCCGTAGTATAATTATATGCATTCATTATTTTACGCAGCCGTATGAATATTGTATTACTTGCTATCATAATGATAGAGAGAGAGAAACAAAAACCAACCAACAAACAAACAATACAAGAAACAAAACCATCAACCAAGTCAGCGAGCCTGTCTACCTGATCCCCTTATTCACCTTCTTTGACAAACATGGTGTAATATAGGCCTATCTCACCCCGTTATACACCAACAGTGACGTCACTCTATTGTTTGCAGGCGACAGGTTTTCCCTCCATATCCCTCAACTCTGATATAATACCGCTTCCTACAGGCAGTTATCTAAATTATATCCCTCTACACCGGAACTTAGAATTAGTTCTTGTTTTGAAGATTGATACGACTTTGTCTTGTGATCACTGAATAAGATCGTGAAATAAGACATTATTGACAATTTCCAACACAAAGCGCCGACTCCCAGTTACGAACCCGCAACCTTTTGTCTACAAGCTTAGTGTTTTTTTATCCACTCGGCTACGAAGGATCGCAGTGAAAAATTAGATTGTTTTTCGGTATGAACCATGTGCTCCTCGCAAGACGGGTAGCACGAGCAAGGCGCGGCGTCGGAGGCCAGTCTTATCCCAAATGACTTCAGTAAATATTGAAATGAGATCTCAAGTATATCTTCAGTTGATTTATCAATCGGATATAGCATGACCCGTGGGCGTTATTGAAAAGTAAGCCCTTTTTCTAGGGAAATGATCGCAGGTCATGTTATATACTGCGCTTGTCGTAAGAGGCGACTAACGGGATCGGGTGGTCAGGCTCTCTGACTTGGTTGACACATTTCATCGGTTCCCAATTGCGCAGATCGATGCTCATGTTGTTGATCACTGGATTGCCTGGTCCAGCCTCGATTATTTACAGGCCGAAGCCATATAGCTGGAATATTGCTGAGTGAGGCGTAAAACTAAACTCACGCACTCATTAGGTGCACAAGTTCTGATGTCTGCGTGCATCTCTGTCGGCTCTGGTGCAGACACTAGATTCTTTTTATGGCTTCTTTAGTCCAAATCTACCACAAACACCTGGCATTTCGAACAGTTGGTCTTCTACGTGCAGCACTTGCACCTGTACCTGAGTGTGTAGTTTGCGCGTAGCTGCTTTCTAACGAACGTTACTCTTTTTAATCAAGCATGTGCTTGTGGATACGTTTTGTAGGTTGAAAGAAAATAAAATTGACTAACGTCACATATGCGGAACTACTTGGTCCATTATTTGGACTTCATTTTACATTTCACCCCTTTTGTGTCAATTTTGAAGTAGAATATCTCTCTGACTATAGCAAATATGTTCCAGACTTTAGGAGACGTTTATGAGTGTACAAAGGGTTGTGATTGTCTCGTTTACTTCAAGTCGTTATTTCCTACGACTCTTCTAATAAATTGGTGACTCAGTTTAATGATTTACAGTATTTGTTGACATTTGAGACCGTTCAGTCTTACCTTGCGATAATCCAGTATCAGTTTGTAGTTTGAAATATGGTCTCCATCCTGGACAGCATTCTCAGTTCCAACAAGTCTGTTAAGACTGTCAAACTGAAGCTCAAAGTTCACCTGTGAAGCAAAGAAAATCACGTTGGGTCATGACAAAACCCTATGGAACTCTGTTTACTGGTTATGTATTAGATTTACATATATTTCTCCACACAAGTTTCCTTTTATACCTTAAAAACATTGAAACCATTTCATAACGCAATTTTTCCTTTATCTAAGAAGCGAATTACTCATTTAACACACCATTTCTCTAACACCTTTCACAAACAAATGGCAGCAGGAAGATATGTAATTACCCTTATCATCATTACTAGAACCTTTGGGAATTTTGCCTTCCTTACATCACATCTCATGTCATAGAAATATGAACTGACGGGCAAAAGAAGCCACACAGGTGTAAATGGTGCTGTCATCCGACCTAGTAAAATTCTAACTAATAAAATTATTGATTGTGTAGAATGCAACAATCTTGTTTCAGTTACCAAATTGCAACCATGAATATTTGTTAGTGTTTTGCACGAGAGTTCGAAAAATTGTGATTATTGTCCCATGCACATGTAGTTTCGTACAGAGGGTACAAAACCTGTTTCTCGTGAAGACTGAACAATTACTCGACAAAAATCTCACGAGAAAATTCCAAATTGAAGTAGGCGCAATGAGAACGGGTCACAGTTATCTCACAAAGGAGTACTTTCAACAGATATATTGCAAGGATATTGGGTTACTCAAGACGTTTGGCTGTTTGATGGGTTCAGCATGACAGGCCAGACATGTGATCGACCCAGAAATGGACGCCCCGGAGTCACAACACCCAAAGAGGGTCGCTATCAACGGGTTATGTACCTACACAACCGGTGGTTAAGGGTGACATTCATCAGCTGCTGCCATTGGGTCATCGCGTGAGCGGATTCAGTGACCAGACGACATCGTTCTGTTAGACATGGGCCATGACCTTCCAGCATGGTACGTACCATCTGCAGTGATCATCACTATGTCGCTGTTTATCATTACAATGTCATTCTGTTAATGCAACACGTATATTGCAGTGTGCTTCAACTTACAATTTCCATTTTATGAAAAGGTTTTGTTACTTTTATCTTATTGGAAGAAACACAACTTGTGCGCTCGTCAGTTTGAAAACATATACAGATATTTCTTCTTGCAAAAACTCTATTATATCTGCACAAGACCTTTCACTGTTCAACGGTGCACAGTGAAAACTAATTGACGTCGCAGGCGAAGCACACCTGTAATAGCAATATAGTCATCATATGTATGACGTCAGTTAGTGAAATAGCGGAAGATGTAAAACACGTCATGGCTGACAGTAAGGAGTTATTCTTGTGACGTCATTATGTTTTGACTCAAATCTTCCATATTGAAATCAAGTATTCCATATACAATGTCAGGAAGTGTGTGTACCATTGTTTCAAATGTTCACACAAGAAAATGAAGGATTAAAAGAACTGAAGGCATACATGATATCTTCAGCTACAAGGATATCCACTTGGGGTATTTGAAGATATTGTTCATAAAGCAGTAAAACCAGCAAGAGAGACACTTTGAAAACAAAAGCAACAAATGCAGAGATGAAAATTCTTACATTTGCGTGTACCCACAATCCTAATAACAATTATGCCCATTATAAAAGCAAATCTTCCAATTTTGTATAAAAGTGATACTATAAAAAAAGGTTTATCCAAGACAAAATTATATTTAGCGCAAGGCAGGCTAAAACTCTAAAACAAATCCTTTGCCCATCTAAATATTAACTAGATACAAGCACTGTCAGTGTAACAAAATGTTACATACCTCGATGTGGAACTTGTTCAGTCATAACCGAAGACAGCAAATTTGCATTTTGTGAAAACAAATTATTTACTATCAATACCCACATAAACTGCAGAAGTAAACATGTTGTATATGTTTTAAAATGTGCGGAATGTGGTGCACATTATATTGGATGAACTGGAATGTAACAATAGGAAGGAGTCTCTACATACAGACAGGAAATGCGAGATCCTCATGTGCAATGTATAAATGTTGCTTTCTATGATTACTTTGATCCTTCTAGCACAGCATACGGGTTCAATGATCAAGGCGATCCGTCATTAGTATCCGTCTGATATACAGGTGACAACGCAATATTTTGAGACAGGTACCGTTTGATGGTGATTGATGTTATGGAGTTGCCTCTCACTTGACTCTAAAATAGACCTAGTGTCCTTAAGCATTATCCAATGTTCAATGCATTGGGGTTTTTTTAGCTCGTGATATAGATGTATCTAGTAGCTGCAGAGGAGTATGACTGGCGAACTTTAGTCTGGCATCAATACCCAATACCAGGAGAAAATTAATAACTAACCAACCTCATTGAGGAGGTTCAGGTCACATGACCAGACATCTGATGAAGTCACTATCTACCGAAAATGTACCAAGGACAAAGCTAAGAATGAATTTGATAGACAGCAATGTTTGCTCCTTTTGTAAGTCTGAAGCTGAGAATGTAATCCATGTCTTTATTGCCTTACATGTTTGAAAGCGTAAAATTGATGTAATTTTTTGTTGTTGAAAAACTATTATTAGTAGAAAATTAATAAACAACCAACCTCATTGAGGAGGTTCAGGTCACGTAACAGGAAGTCTGACGTCATCAGACATGAACGATGACATCATCAAGGGCAAGTTTTATAGGCAAAGGTGATGAACCCTCACAGGTGTGTACGGCATCACAGGTCAGAAAGGTCAAAGGGTATTCTGTAATTACGTTGCACCTGTGCAATTCATTAACGGAGCCCTAACGAAACCGAAGTTTGAAGTAGTACGTTATCCATATAAGGTTCCCAAGAAACGCGAGTGGCAAGCGCTGTACTCGGCCGTGTCCAATTTCTAAGTCTGCTTACGGTTCAGTTTAAGATGTCTTACCTATGTGACGCATGTTCTGGCCTGCTGCCCGTAGAATCCAGTGGTGAGGACCATCAAGGATTACTTACCTGTGTGCATTGTAAGACCAAATAAGCATACACATATCATCGCTCTTTAACGCACAGCCACAAGTGTGCTGTAAAGAAAAGAGTGTCTCCTAAGATTCCATCCTTCACCTGTAAGACAGTATAAACTTTATGGTAGTGTAGCCTGACAAACACTTTAACGTTCACCACTTGACCTTATAGATATATTCAGGAAGACCACGTTAAGAAAATCACAAAAGAGAAAGAAACCAGACGCACTCAAGAAGTCGATGCTGAAGACAAAGAAGGGACAGGTAACATCCAAAATCAAAACAGTAACAACTCAGAAGGGACAGAAGACAACACCCCAACCCATGAAAATATAATACATGTCAGAGATGCAAGCTGTAGTGAAACGGGCAAAAGCTGCTATGAAACGAGCTGAAGCTGACTTGAAACGTCAACAGTATAAAAGAAAGCTTGAACCCTTGTAATCTGAACACTTGTGTAGGATCATGATGGGAGTGACTACCTTTCTGGGTTCTGGGAAGAGGTTCACATGAAACAATAATCTGCGAAGACATTGGAAGCAGATGCACGCTCCAAACGTACCACCTCCTCTAGATACTGACACTCCTCCTGTAGGTAGTGACCCTCCACAAGAGACTTACCTCCTCCTCCTCCTCCTCCTCCTCCTCATGAGATACACCCTCCACAAGAGAGACACCTACCACCTCCTCAGGAGAGACACCCTCCTCCTCCTCCTCGCCAAGAGGACAGGCAGCAAGAACAGTTTAGGTTCCTGATTCCGTCCAATGCTCTCGTGGTCGGACCAAGTAGCTATGGAAAGTCCGTGTTTACCTCTCACGTGCTCTAACATGGCCTGATCCAACCCCAGCCTACCTGTATTGTTTGGTGTTGTACTGAATGGTAAACCTTATATCAGGATATCAGCGAGCAGCTGCCTCAAGTGACCTTTGTAAAAGGAATTCCTTACAATATCTTGGACGATCACAAAGTACGACAAGCATATTTCACGGCTGTTTACTCAAACCTCCCATCACAAGAATGTATTGATCTTTCTCTTGATACAAAATCTGTTTCCGACAGGTAAAAAGTCGAGAGGCATTGCTTTGAAAGCACATTATATCAGCCTGTTCCATTTTCACATAGATAAACAGCAATTCAAACTCTTTGCCCGTAGAAATTTCCCCAAACATATGGACCACTTTATGGCTATTATCAAAAGGTTGCTGAAACACCCTATGGACATCTAAAACCTACCACCAAGGAATAGGATCGACTGCAGGCCAATCTCATAAACAAGGAAAACGGGCAAGTCAAAGTTCAGTCTAAACCTGATTCGCTTAGGGAGAAGTTGACCACAACAGAATCTCTGGATAGTCCTCTGACTAAAGAAGAGAGACTGAACCAACATCATCTCACTCAAACTGAGACTGATTCAGACGCGAGTAGAGAGACATAATTGACTAAAGCCATGGCTTGCACAAATTGTGGGGTGCTGATAGATAACATGCAAATCTGCAGCGACATATCAAACATTGGTGTCCGGCCTATAGCCTACAACCCAAGAGAAAATGCTCCAAACTCGAGAGTGATGACAATGACAGTGACTATGATGACCCATCATCTTCCCAGAAAGGCATCAGTCTTGCCATCCAACCTCCTCTTGGGAAGCCAACATTCACTGATATGGAAGTCGACGAGTGGCGAAATGTAGGCTTACAATGCAAGCAGGTGCACCACATGTCACATATTGTATTGTCAAAACTGACAATTAAACTTGTGTGTACTGTCTTGATTTCAGATTCGCACTGGAAGCCTCCGTAATATATACATGATGGTTGCACACCTGCCTGAGATCCATCTCTGCTGAAGGTAAGTCGCTTTTACTTTGCCATATTTGTCAGACTCTTGTACTCTGCTTGAACAATGAATTTAAGCTACATTTAGTAAAAATTGATAATGATTGCATGTTATTGGAAGGTGCACCAAGTGATCTATCATCAGCAAACATAGGTGTATGGCCAAACCCGAGAGAGATGGCAATGATCACCTATCCTCTTCCCAGAAAGGCAGTGGTTTTGTCGTCAAAACTCCTCCAGGGAAGTCAACTATCACTGATATGGAAGCCGAGAAGTGACGAAATGTAGGCTTACAACACATCTGCAAGCAGGTGTACCAAATATTTCAAGATGAAAGTGCAGAGGAAATACAGTGCACGCGACAGGACAAATGCAAGAATGGGCTGGGAGAAGACTGGAACTGAGGTGGGAAGATCTACTGAGTAATACTCTCACATTTGCAGTGGAATATACCAAGTACTTAATTTAAAGAGGCACCTCTGCTTCAAAACATGCTATACAGCCTACAAGCTTTGAATCCATCCAGGGAGCAATCCTTTCTCAAAAATATAATCAAATCACTCCTGAACCTCAAGATGAAAACGATCCTGCCTTTGACAGATATGCGGGAAATAGAAAGTGACATTAAATCTAATAGCATCGCAGAGGATAACAAGGCTGATGATGATGCAGATTTCAAACTGGGCTGACAGGTACTGTCTGACTGTCTGTTCAGGGTACAGCTCGTTCAGCTTGACCTGATCAAGTGAATACTGATGCATTGCATGCCCGTGTCACAAGAGTCGCGAAATTGTCAGAAATGCCCCAAGTTTCCATAGAAAATAAACTACAGTTGGTGTAATGTTCCGATCAGGGCTTTTAGTGAGCAAGCAACATCATTAATAGCATTCTCAGCTCCCCTATTTAAAGACGTTACTTTGACCTTCTGTCAGTGCCATATGGCCTCATGGGTCATGCATATGTAGAGTAGCTCAGGTCAAGTTGAACAACCTGTAGCACACTATACATTCATTAATTCATCACGCTTCACTTTTTGTTTCCTTATGAGAGGTTATCTGCATTAAAACACCCACTTTTCATTTCCCTCACCTTTGACGTCCCAACTATGCACTATCTGAGGGTGCTCACGTAGCTTGGTGAGGTGAATGGATGAACTGGATCAACCAAGACTGGTGTTTGCTGACTCTTTATATATTACTACCAGTATATCTATTTCACATTTTTGTTTTACAAGGATGAATGCATTCATTCCACACAAACCCTATCCCTTCCATGTGTAACAGTGTGATGGACCGAAAATATGTCAACCCTAGACATGCGTGTTCATTGGTTAGAAATCTGTTACTGACTTATAACTACCAACTGCTAACTCTAATTACTTCATGAAATGATTAGAACCATAATTCATTTGAAAGGTGTCATGTATTCATGTTCAGATATATGTTTAAAATATACATGCACATACATTCCCACATCACTTACATTTAATAAACAAGAAGAAAACAAGTTTGATGAGGGGAATACCCATGACCTCTTTGAAATAACTACTTGTCCAAATACCAAATGTACACTACATATTCCTTAACATATACAGCATAACATACACTCCTGTCACATTTTGTGAATGGGAATAAGTAGTATAAACAATGGGGTTTCTAAATCACTTCAAATATAAGCCTTATTCTTATCAATAATATAGATCTAGACCCCTTTAAAAAACTCCAAAACAAAAAGACACAACCGGTCTCCCTTCATACAAGACCACAGCAGACAGCAGACTGTGCTGTGGGCTGGTCTATTCACTAGAATAAACAAATGTCTAAATGTGAATCGATCGATACTGTTTGGGTGAGAGCTGGGTCACACAGTGGGTGCGCGATCAATAAAGTGACAACCAATTAGAGAAATGTTTCACATATGGTATGAACCCTGTATCATGGCTACAGTGAGTGAGTTAAAAGGCTGGCGCGTGGGTGTGGTATGATAGGATATTCTGGTATGAGGAAGTCTGAATTACGAACTTTATTAGGGATAAGATATCAAAGATCTCCTACTATGAAAGATTTAAAAAAGGCAAGCGTGCGGTATGAGAGGCTATTCACGTATGAGGAAGTCTGAGCTTATTGAATTACTAAGGGAACAAGCTCCCATAGAATCACAATTCAAGACTACTGAGGAAGTCTGAGCTTATTGAATTACTAAGGGAACAAGCTCCCATAGAATCACAATTCAAGACTACTGAGCGTGCTATAGGAAAGTATTTGAGAGAGTGGAAGCAGGAAGTTCAAAGAAACATAGGGTTTCAAAATGTAAAACAATTGGTATTTGGTAAAGTGAGTGAAGAACAGAATGATTTCAGCTCACATTAAATATGACACTAGAGAAACAACAGGCGGATGGCGCTACTGAATACACTATTGTTTACTTAAGAGGTAATCTGGAAGTTACAATGCAATATGGATACTATCAACTCTTCTATTGACAGGTCATTCGAAACAATTCGAGGAGCACTAGAACGTTACACTAATATGGGGTCCGGTTAGGTTGTTGAGATGATAAATATGATCTACCTGAAAATAGCAAACTGAAAGGATGGAAATCATTACCAACTAGTAAACATGTCACAGACAAATGTGCTACGATTAATATTCCAAATATTGAAGAGGAAAATAATAAAATTTCCAGCTAAGATAAATCCATGCAGACTTTCCAGTTATCTGGAATATGATGACATTATTTGAGATGGTATAGATGCACCAACCCATATCTCCCAGTGCACAAAAATAGAAAACCAGAATTCAGATTTGGCTATAATTGTATTCGGGCATTTCAGTCGCTTGGTGTACAGTCAGTCGAAACACAAGGAAAAGAAACATGTTTGTGAAAAGTGCCTTCACGGCTTTTCTAGAGCCGATCTGTTCAGTTCACACAGGGATGGTTGTCGAGGTGTAGGGGAGACAGCAATACAGATAGATATGCCGAGAGAAAATAACAATATCTTGAAGTTTATCAACCACAAAAATCAGATGCCAGTACCATACATTATCTACTCTGACTTCGAAGCTATCATTAAACCAATAGATACGGTGGCTCCATCCCCTGATAAAAGTTTCACTCAGAAAAATCAAGCACACAAGGCATGTGGATTTGAGTATGTGATGGTCAAACTAACCCTCTCGTCATTTATAGAGGTCCAGGCACAGCTGAGAAATTTCTACAGTGTTTACAACACGAGGAGGGAGAGACCAAGAGAAAATTACACAACATGACCCCAATGCATATGACCAAAGCTGATCATCACATCAGAAGCACACATGGTCATGTATGCTGTAAACCTCTGAATGGTGATTCAGTGCAACACCACTGTCATGTAAAAGTGAAATACAGAAGTGCGCCTCACAATCAGTGTTGAGAATAAATCCTAAGCTTATTCACATCCCGGTGGTGTTTCACAATTTACGAGGATATGATTCACACTTGATTATGCAAGCTATTTCAAAGGTAGAAGGCAACTTATACTGCATCCTGAACAATATGGAGATATATATATCCTTTTTGCTAAACAGGTTAAGATTCATAGATAGTGTTCAGTTTCTGTTGTCGTCTCTAGACAGTTTGGTCAAGGCTAATAACCCAGGTGACTTAGCTATAACTAATCGATACACAGAAGAGAAAACTGGAGCTTTGTGGCTACGTAAGAGTATTTACCCGTTTGAATATATGGAAGATTGATCTAAGTTTAATGAGACAGAGTTACCTCCCATTGACTGCTTCTCACAAGACGATTACGAACACGCAAAAAAAAGGATGGGAACAACTAGGCTGTAAGAATCTGGGTGATTATCACGATATATATTTGAAAATGGATGTGTTGTTGCTGACAGATGTGTTTGAGATATTCATCAAAACATTTTCAAAGAAATATGGGTTGGACCCCACATGGTACTATTCAAGTCCTCGGCTATTGTGGGATGCCTTACTAAAGAAAACAGGTGTGGAGTTAGAATTATTCACAGATTATGATATGCATCTGTTTGTTGAGAAAGGGTTACACAGGAGTATTTCCATGTATCAAAACATTATGCTAAACCTAACAACAAGTATGTGGAAGGTTATAACCCTAATAAGCCTTCGAACCACCTACTATACCTAGATGCTAACAACCTATCTGCCTGGGCTATGAGTCAATATCTACCAACAGGGAGATTCGAATGTGTCCAGTGGGGGGTGTTGGGGGATGTGATGAGTATAGCTCCGGATTCAAACAAGGGTTATGTATGCAAAGTGGACTTACAACACCCCATAGAATTACATCAGTCTCACAATAGTTACCCACTATCACCTGAACAGTTGAGGGTTAATCGCAACTGGATGTCTGAATGCCAACACAATCTAATGAATGGACTGCTAACAAATGTAGAAAAATTGGTACCGAATTTGATGACTAAAACAAAGTATATAGTTCACTATCATAATTTACAGCTGTATCTATCGCTGAGTATGAAGCTGACTAAAGTACATAGAATACTGAAGTTCAATCAAAGCCCATGGATGGAACCATACATCAGGATGAACAGGGACTTGAGAAAGCTGGCCACTAACGACTTCGAGAAAAACCTATACAAACTAATGAACAACTCTGTATTCAGTAAAACGATGGAGAATTTATGAAAACGTGTCTATGTGAAGCTAGTCAGACAAGCTCAGGAAACTGATAGCGAGCCTGGCATACAATAGAAGTATTATATTCGATGATGACTTGACAGCCATACATATGAAAAAGAGTCACATTAAACTTAATCGACTGGTCTATGTTGGTATGAGCATTCTAGACCTGATGTATGACTTCAACGAGCTAAAGTAATGAGCTCAAGGAAACAATACAACGGCAGGTGTGGTGTATTATACACGGATACTGACTCCAACTGAGTACGTGTACGAGGATATGAAAAATGATATACATATGTACGACACCAGTGACTACCCGAGAGACAAGCTATGCACAACCAAGACAATATGAAAGTCTTAAGAAAGATGAAAGACGAATGTTCAGGCACACCAACTGCTGCATAAATGGGGTTGAGACCTAAGATGTATTCTATCAAGAAAGCAGATGAAATAAGACAGGCTAAGGGTATGAAAAAGTAGCACGTGGTTTCGAGCGCATAGACAAACGCAGTCCGCTGACGTGGCCTTCCCAGTTGCAAGTCGACTTGGGTAGGGAATTCATGGGTGCCATGTCACAACTGCTAGCCAAACACAATGTTGAGATAAGGCGTGGCGTGGCAGGAGAACATCGAAGCCAAGCCACAGTGAAGAGATTCAATCGTTCCTTAGCTGAACGTTTGTTTGCACACCAATATTCATGTGACCTGCAGTCTTCTGGCCACAATAGAGAATGGCGACTTCCATTGATTTTATGAATCACCAAGTAACAAGACTACTAGGGGGTGACTTGCAGTCAGCTGCCCGAAGGCCCCCCACTGGACCGGTTGACGCAATCCATATGAAATCCATTGTAACAGAGGTAGCAGCAACCCATTGAAAAAGAAACAAAAAAATTTTCCAGATTTTGCATTTGTTAGGTATTTATATCAATCTGGTGAATACGAGGGAGACACACGCAAATGTGCTACAGATCCTGTCAGGTCTATGAAAATGTATAATATCGAATGAGCAGGTATAAAAGAAAGCGAACCTAACCTGTACTTCCATGTAAATGGGCCGCACAGAGGATTCGTACTTGAGGAATTACAAATCATACCTTGATCTTTAACAGGCATTTTACTTCCCTGATGTAGTGTTTTTTCTTCTTGTAAATAAGCTGAAATCGTTTTTACATAAACGATAATGACCTTTCACCCCTATACCGCACATTGAGCACGTGTAGTTGATGTTATCTTTACGGTCATAAGAACAATGACCTATGCTGTGGTTTATTTTACCACAAATTTCGTTTTTCCCCATAAGTACCCATTAACACTGCCACCACTAAACCAAGTATGACGAATACCAATTTACGATCTTGTGTCCCTCTGAAGGGGTATAATACCGAGACATTGTTGGTTCATTTAATGGCTCCAGTTGTTTACCCATTAATACCTAGTATTTTTTCATAACTTCATCGACGTCCATGAAAGTTCTAACGGCATGATTTTCACGCTGGAGTTGATCATTGATAAAATCTTGTCTCTTTAAACTTCTCTTAGCATATTGAGCCTGTGCGGCCTGTAGCTTTTCTGCTGTTATATTGTGTCGTTTTCGTTCCTCCTCTGTCTCAGCCTCGTTTGACTCTCTTAATTGAGGAAACAGGAAATTACTCCCGGAAAATGCTAGGGCATTCAAAAGAGCCCCACCAACCATCATTGCTACTGTATCCATTTTAAATATATTGCTTTAAAATATTTTCGGGTATAATACCTTGCTTTACCAGAACGTCCTTGGTGGCCATCGCCATACCAATATTCATAGTAAGCATAAAAATATCTTGCATGTCAAAGTCGAGTTTTATAGTCGGTTGTTTTATGATCATTTCATATTTAGTCAACCCAGCATATCCTACTGCTAACCCGGAAACCACCAATGCGTGGCATGCGTCGTTAACGAACGTTTTCCCCCATCAATGGAAGTATACAATTTTAATTATAACATAATATGAGGGTCGATAGTAGGGGGACATACAGTCAGCTGTCCGCAACTAGGGGCATGGAAATTACAGGTCTCTTGCAGTCTACTGTCCACAACTGGCTGTGTTTGTTGTGACTTGCTGTCGGCTGTCCGTAGGACCATATATAATGATAATTTAATTTAATTTATAATTTTTTTTATTGTGCGTGGCTAAGGCATTTTTCCTACCAGCTCTCTTTTTTGGTTCTTCTTCTTGGTGACTTGCATCACTGGCTCTGCAGGGGTGACTTGCAGTCAGCTGTCCGCAGGACTCTCCACTGTCTGGCTGTCCACTGAGCTGTCCTGTCCATCTTTCATAATATTATTATTATTATTTGTTTTATTAAATTTACAATGCTTTGCTGTGATGATCACTGCCGTCATCGGGGCTAGATACATGCCGTATTTGTGGTATAAAGCACAAATCAAGGCATTATCGATAAACAGGTCCTTCTTTAAATCCTCCCACAAATAGAGACGATGTTCCGGTGGGATCGGTAAAAAGTGCGACGCTATACCTGTGTAAATCTGGGTAATAGTAGAACCTATCACTTTTGCCATCTCAGGCCCGAGTTGTTCCTCATACCTAGCGTATAATTTATTGATTTCCTCATCCAACATTTTCTGAATCTTATCAGCAATTATGTTTTATCCTAAATACTGTTTCCCTTACCACCCATGACTAGTGTTGTCAGTCTATTACACTGCTTGTTGTCCTTTTTTTCCTCTGCAACTAACATCTGCTCTAGTAATTCATCACACTCCATTTTATAATATAGTACTCTAGTTTGTATTTTTGAAAAATAATAACCAAACAAACACTAACCACATAGAGATAAAGGTTAGATTACACACGACTAGAACTTCAAAAACAGACATTTTACTAAAACATCACTAAACTATTACTAAAAATTACTAAAACATTACGGAACATTACTAACTAAGCCGACCGCAGGTCATTACTAAAACATTAATAAACTATTACTAACATTTACTAGGTCATTGCTAACATTTTATTAAAAACTATGGCCACCGCAGGTCACCGCTGGACTCCCCAATCCACTGGCTGGTCGGTTTTCAATACGAGCTTGGCATGTTTAGTTTCAGCGAGCTGTTTCTTCACCCATTCCCATTCTGATTTACTCATGACATTGTTCTCTCTCAAACACTCCTCAAACGAATCCCTGTCCTTGCAGTAAAATAATGTCACCCAACGCGTCTTCTCTCACAAGTCTTTCAACACCGACTTGAAACTTTGCGTCAACACCCATATGCTGTGGTTTGCGTGTCGGCAACTAAGAAGGCTAAATACGACAACATGTCTCTTTTTGGTTATCTCTCTGTTAGCGCTACAGTCATCCAGGATGAACAACGTCGGCTTTCCTTTAAATTGGTTGTGAAACAATGTTAAATACTCTTGTAGACGTGTCCCCGGGTCAAATTTGTGTACGTCCGAGTCCGTCATCACCCAAGTTCTTTCCTTGTACGTTTTATTCATGTTTATAGTAGGGCACATGATAACGATTCTTTCAAAAACTTCCTTATAACATCCCTCCAACAAATCCAGCACAAAAACGGTCTTCCCACAACCCGTCTGTACGCATATAATAGCACAGTGTGGAGAGTGGTGCAGTGTGGTGGGCACCCCAACACTCCCGGCCGCAGGTCAGTAGATGGCTTGCACGAATCTCCCATTGTCTATATTAAGTTGCGCATCCATAATTACATATATATATAAATACAATTTACCGGGTGATTGAGCCTTCTTCGTTATTTGAATGGTCATCTCCTCACTTCCATTTTCAATGCGGTGCCCACTACCGTGTAGATTGTTATCATCCGTCGGTCTCATATTCAACCATAATGCATACTTTGTTGTTAAGTACTCACTGATATTCACAGAGTATAGATCCAGTCCACTGACTACGTTGTTGAGTTTCGTCTGATCGCCGGTAGCTTCTTTATTTCATCCCACTGTTGGTACGCTCCCGTTCCATGGATAAATAACTGATTAGGTACTCCCTCTATGGTCTTTTCTACTTTGGTGATTTCTGGATTTCTTGCTGTCTCTCTCGAAAGTGATGTATTCCTTCACAGGTATGATCAATATACCTTTCATCGGTCGCGCCGGCACATTCATGTTGATATTCCATATGGTGTCGCTCTTGTCACACATTATCATTCTATGTCTCAGTATCCTATCGTATAAGATGGTCATTTTCCCAGAGTATCGATTTCGAATCTGCTTGACAAGATCCAGACTAGTCACCGTGTCAAACTCTAATAAGATGTTGTCTATCTCATAACTACCAGGGAGACCGCCTGTCGTATGCACGACTTTACTGTAATCATTGAACGTGAGTTCGTATTCCAGGCTATCACCCAATGCAGCTTGGTAAAACGGTGCGTGACAAATTAGTAACTCAAAGTCAAGCAGGATACAAAACCTGTTCCCATATGATTCAGCGATTGTTTTTTTCTCTATCTGATACTTTAGCTCATCTGGTGTGAAGTCATGACCAACACTTTACTTATTCAATTTTTCTGCCGCTGATTCCCTGGTATGCACTATTATCGCATTCTCCCTCACTTTCCCACATGTCTGTGTAACAGTAATACACATCGCTGTCGTCTATGCTAAGCAATTCGTTGCCGCTAATTTTATAGTGACCTTCTTGACTATAGCATGACCCACATTATGCACGATATCAGTTTTATCGCCTTCTACATCTAACTTGATGCTAAATGCTAATCGCACCATCCCTGGCACTTTGACGTCTTTCACACCCAAGTTTGGGAATCTAACCAACAGTGTTTGGTTCTGGTCTGTCTTGCTGGGGTTGTTTGCAATAGCAACCAACTGGCGCATGGCTTTGACGCCTCGTGGTTCTCTTATTCTTCGAAATGGATTTAGCTTTCTAGCGTAAGACATTATACATATTAATATTTAATATAATATAATTTCAGAATATGGATGATATTGAGATGGACGATTTTGGAGCTGCTGCTGCTCCACATGTTGTTGACGACGAAGATACTTCATTCACTACTCCATTCGTGAGAACACTACTACTAAACCAAGCAGTAGACGATTATTATGATGGATTAAAAAGAGATAAAAACTACGTCGAGCCTGTAAGTCGAGACTATTCAAAGTTTACCTTAGATGATTATGGTGTTCTATGTCTTAAGGATAACCCACAGGTTGACCTCGTTAACAAACGCATTAGAAAACCACTCGCCTTGCCAACTCTAGCAAGTTGCCAATTTATACGTGAAAAACCAAACGTGCTGGACTACGGTGGCGCAAAACCAAAATTTGGGGTTCCCCTCACACCCCCTAGCCGACTGCAAGCCAGTGCGGACAGGCGAGTGTGAGCTCGACACCCCTTACCTCCCACGGTAGTTCAAGATCTGCAAACCTTATGATCAGAACTTGTGGCAGGTCCTGCGGATGGTCGACTGCAAGTCACCTCCACTGACATTACACAGCGTGCTACAGAAGCATCTGACAGCGTCGTAAAACTGTTGAGTAGGTACTGGGATAAACCATTACCAGGATTTGAAGTTCCAATGAGGGAGCTGTACGGCCTAGATGAAGCTTTGAAACACGTACGCAGCGAACTCATGAACAACATGGGAAAACTGAACAAACTCGATGAGCACGTAACTCGTGAAAAAACCAAACCCAGCGAAACGGAAGACGAGGATATTAATCGTTGTATCCCGAAACGAATTAGGAATTTAGAAGACGAGGGGCGTGCATGATTGGAATCTGCATCCTTGAATCATGAACAACTTCGAACTCAGATCAGCCGCATTCAGGAAACAATCGATAGAATACTGAACGAGGATACAACTTTAGCCAACAAGCAACATATTTGGGATTTCACTTTCTTAGTAAAGTATGTTGCAGGTTGGCTGCCTGCACGGTGGGTGGGGGGACCTGCCAGTCGGGTTAATTTCTGTACCCTTGGCTCTGGTGGTGATGTCACTATACCCGTTTCAGCGGCTGTGGATAGTGGGGTGTGGGGGTCCCCCCCGTTGACGTCGGTATTAACACCCAATTTCAGATTGGTCGTGGAGATGATTATTTCATTGTTGTAGCCCGTTATTTTATTGATTCTCTGCTCCTGTAGCACTAGGCAGATCTACCGGTGATGCAATAGCATCCTCAATGTTAACCACGAACTATTTCTGCACGTCGTAAGCAGTTCCCTTACCTATGATACCGGAATGCGTCTGCGTCTGTGAGCCGAGAATAGCTCACACGCACGTTCGAATAGAGTCGTTCAAAACGGGTGATACCAGCGCAAGTGAATCCTTTCAATGTTTTTGAGATCATGTTAGTGCAGGCTGTGGCTGCCCAAGGATCGATCTGCTTTATGCGGCTGACATGGATCTGTTCATTCGTTGTGGGGCCTGTAAATGTATGACGGTGGGGGTTATAGGTACCATTTATAGAACCGAGCCTATACGTTCTTAACATGTAGAAGAACATGTATACTTTACCGAGACCGTGGTTCAAACCGGGAAGGCGAAAGTCTTTATTCGTTGGAATCATAAACTCTCCACAAATACGTTCGTAAACGCGTTTGTCGTATGGGTTATTAATCATACTCCACGCTTTATCTTGGGGAAGAGGAGCACTTATTTCCTTCAAGATCCGTCTTGTTTGATAATAAACATGAAACAAGATGACTGCCTGAGTTGAGTTGGTTTTGCCAAAACAGCATTGGGTTTTGAATGCCAGTTAAGTCATTCACAGTATACTAGTTTACGATTACCAAATTTCTGGATTCATATGGTATGAAAACACATACAACACTAATTATAGACGTAATTTCCGAGGCAAGAATACTTTTAGGTGGTCTTTAGAATATTTTGGTTTAAAAAGCATGAGAATAAACGATGCCGAATCATAATAAGGCAAGGTTACCCACCATCAATAACCACTGTATGGAGAGGGCACGATATGACTCAAAGGTACATTTGACCACTTACTAAATGGCATTTTGTAGTCACACTCCTACATGGACTAATCAGCTTTTTTAAAAAAATAAAACGCTTTGTAGTAGAACTATACATCATGTGACACCAGCTTAACTCAAACTGTATAGGTTTATGTTTTCATCACGTTACATTTTTCAGAAAAAAGCTAGAACGACATATCATTGAAAAATCAACTTTCGCCGTCATGACAGAAACTGAATTATATTCAGCGCTTTTCTTTACAAAGGGTTAACAAAGGCATTTTGAAAGGACGGGGACTTAGAGTTTTTCAAGAGCACTCAAACTGGGCTGCAGGGTAGCATGCTACACATAGTTCTATTCATAACACTGCTTTTTTTCACGTCTGATGAAAGGCATTCTACAGGATTGCGATAAAACACCTTTCATCCCCCTTTCCACGCCTGGACTGTTGACGATAATTACGTGACTTGGATGAATATATATAAGAAGTCGTTTAGTTTCCGAAATAATAACACAACACAGATCTTCTCCTACATGTGTCAATCGTGTATCATCAGGTTGAAGTGATTTCAGTTTAACAGACTGTTATGACGTCACTTTTGTCTTGACGTCACAATACAACTGTATACAAATGTTATGACGCGGCGTTGCCATGACGTCACATTGCGGCTTTAACATTGACACTAATAGAACAGAAGCATAAGAAAAACTAGTATAATTTCAATACATTGTGTTACTGATTTAACGATGGACACAATTCTTTTATGAATTCTTTTCTTTAGCTTTATGAAGCATGGCATCAGCAGTATTCATCTTGTAAAAAGGGAATATTTTAAATTTTATTTCCTTTCCTGCTGCGCATTTGTCGATGTGAGCATTAAGGGGATGCACCTGTTGTTTGGGTCCTTAATCTGCTGTTTATGGACGCGCATTCTGTCTCCCACATGTTTTGCGGAGCAGTCCATGTTAGAGCGTACATGAAACATTTGTTTCCTGTTTTTGAATGAAATATATGAGCTTTCAAGTTTATACTCACAAGTTCCACATTTCCCCGTTTACATTTTGAGAGTCTGCATTCTGTAGGTTTAATACATGCGTCGAATTTGGCACGTGTCAGTATATGTTTTAAGTTACGGCTTTGGAGTTTACTTTTTATCATAGTTACATTTGCCATAATTCGTTTCATTTTAATATCAGCATTTAAGACTGGAACATTTGGTCTTATGATATGAAAAAGTTCCGGATTCCTGGGGTTGTGTGTTGACACATAGGCCGGACTGACAAGGCTATTTATTTGTTTATCACGAACCCTCAACAGTGTCTTTCTGTCTATGTTCATTCCTTCCTGTGGTCCATCTTCCAGGAAAACTGGGTACCAACGACACTGTAGATATGATTTTAATTCTTCCTTATCGGTATTTGAGACACAATCACGCAGATTCGTCTTGCTAAATTATATGGAATGCTTCTCTTTATATGACTAGGATGGCAAGGTGAAAAATGTAGATATTGATTAGTATCTGTAGGTTTATAATATATATCTGTTACACACAGTTTTACCATGGTGTCTAAAAATGGAATTTCAGAGTAATTTGAGTCCATGGTAAAATGTAAATGTTTGTTCAAGTTATTTAGGATGTTATGAACCAAAGTTACCTTTTCATCTCCAAAGGGCCATAACATGAAGTAATCGTCACGGAAACGTCGCCAAATTGTTCTGAAGTATTCAACGACTTTAGGTCCTAACTGTTCTTTCACTTTGGTTTCCAGAGTTCGTTCCAAATATCCTAAAACTACCGTGGCATACGCGGGTGTCATTTTAGTTCCCATTGCTGTACCCTTTATTTGTCTATACTGTTCTCCATCAAAATTAAATGTATTATTATTCAATATGAATTTAACACTTTCTATGACGAATTCCTTTGAGAATCGTGTTGGGAGTAATGCTGGATGTTCGTGTAACCAGAATGATATAGCCTCAGTTCCTAAATTGTGTGGGATATTAGAATATAAATTTTTCATATCAAAAGTAACGAGTTTGTTTTATTCTTGCGTTTGTTGGGGTAGGTAGTTCAGGAAATCCATTGTATCTCTAGTATGACTGTGAACGTTTGTAATAAAAGGTTTAAGCAGTATGTCAATAAAATTACTCAACCGATGTGTAGCACAGCTAGGCCTAAATGTCAAATCATTAGGATGTTCTGTTTCACTGTAGTTCTCAGTAGCATTTTCACATTTACCTTTAATATCCCGACATTTGTGTACTTTGGGTAATCCATAGACGTTGCTTTCTTTGCAAATGAAATTTGTTAGGTAATCTAACACCTTTGTGTTGTGTTATTATTTTGGAAACTACTTCTTATATATCTACAACTGTGCGCTTGGTATTCTCATCACTTTCTTTATATATAAAGTAGTTTCCGAAATAATAACACAACACAGATCTTCTCCAACATGTTTCTATCGTGTATCTTCAGGGAGAAGTGATTTCAGTTAAACAGGCTGTTATGACACCTTTGTCTTGACGTCACAGTCAATACAGTTGTGTAGTTATATATGTGTGTGTATATATATATATATATGTGTGTGTGTGTGTGTGTGTGTGTGTGTGTGTGTGTGTGTGTGTGTGTGTATATATATACTTTTATAACTATATTTTCCTACCTACCTTCTACCCAACCTCCACCAAAACTGGTGTTTGCGGACCCTGGTTCGACACGTCAGTCAATGATATATTTTCAACACACCACAATTCCATTCTTATACATAGGTGTGAACAAATCTCTAATAGTGTGAATAAGCAGGTGGTGGTGTGGTGGCTTGCAGCCGGCTATCGAGCACTCCCATTATATTGATTTATATATATAGTCAACATGTATCTCCTATTATGCTGTTGGTTTCCATGATAAATGCCTTTGAGCTTGTTGTATCCCTTGTTGTATGTACTTTTTTTTCCTTGCTTATAGAATATGTTTTATGAACCTTTGATCTAATTAAATTTTTCATTTTGTTGTATTTTTGTACTTCATCTAGGATCAAACGAAACTCCCCTTCTGAGATGTTGTTATCATTGAGTCATTGAGTGCGGTGGAAACATGATCTTCTGTTGTGTTTAACTTTGATACAGCAAGCATTCTAATTTCATCGTGTTTCTTTGCTTTATAATTCAATTTTCGGGATACAAATTTAAACACCGACCCAAATGTTCCTGCCACTACGGCTGCTAATTCAAGTCCTAACACCACTGGCGTGTCTACGACTGTTGTCAACAGCCCAACTCCTACTGCTCCTAGTCCCACGCTAGCTGCCATTAGTGTGGTATCAGTGCAAACTATGTAGGTTAAAGCTCTATTGTATTTTTACGTAGTGAAGCCCGGGTATCACGCTCTTGTTCTACCTGGTGTTTGATTTCGCCTGCACTTCCTTTAATTTTTCCTTCATCATCTACGATCGGACACAGCCCCATTCTGTTTGTCTATTATATAGTCTATAAATTATTTTTAATTATATGTCATCTTGGAAGAAAGTGCTTTAAGCCTATAAGGTTTACATTATCATACAGGCAAATGGGTGAGAGATGAACATCTCCACCATCAAAATACGAACCCCATAGAGGCTTGTTGATGGTGGATAACCTTTATAATGTTTATTCTCATGTCTTTTATCCCAAGATGTGTTAATACCAATTAAAAGTTTTCTTGGATTGGTGGGACTGTTTGTGAGATATGGTTTAATACAAAATGGACTCAACTCACAAGCTGAAAAATAATAATTACGTTGGAATTCATTTAGAGGGTAAATGGTCAAACTGGTATCCGAGTTGACTGGGGCTAACATGTTGCCACCAGTGTAATCTGGTATTCGTAACACTTGTATATAAAAGTTCACACTGGGACGAAAGTATGTGAGAAGGATGCCCTTGTTAATAACTTTGGAAACTTTTAGAAACGATGTAAGGGTTGGTTAGTGTTATTTTAATCCATTCAAGCTCTGTAAAAATCTGGTCGTGGCATTCGTTTGTATACTCCGTCTTTAAAGTAAAAGATGTATGGCGTGTCTTCCTCACCAGGTAAAGTGAAATCCACTGTGTCTCCTAGATCACTGACTGTTACATTGGTGACCATTATCTATATAATACTGTCAGAAAATAGTTTCAGATTGTTTTTCTGATAATGTCTCGTGTATGAACTTCAAACCAATAAAACTGATGTGCTCAGTTAGAAAAATCTTGGTGTCTTCCACTGTAACTGTGACATCTCGCAAATTGGTGTGTGGAACACCTCCCGCCCGTACGTAAACTGAGCAAGCGCGGCCCTGGTGTTTTTAGCCTACAAGAGTTTGATTCCTTTCATGATCTCAATAATGCTCTGTGGTGGCTCACCTAGGGAAACTTGTATTGCCAAAGTGGAATTCTTCGAGAGACTTCCTAGGAGGGTGGTTACAACATCGAATTCAGTAACCAACTATAATACTGCGTTCTCTCCGGGTTTACACTTCTATGTGGGCTGCTCTACTGGAGACTGTTGTGATGATTACACTACGTCTCTGTGATGGGACGTAAGCCACGAGCAGGGTTCCGTTGTTTACGACTTTGTTTAGGTAGTGGTCTTTGTTTTCCATGAAAACGTATGGGGAGATTAGTGTTATGTTGAGAAGCCAGTTGATTGAGATCATCGTCCACTTGTTGTAATCAGTGCGTATTAGATGGTATGGTTTGTTTTGCTAAGTATCTGTAGGCCTATCAAAGTCTTCTAAATCAAACAATTTACCACCGAACGATTAATCATATTAACCATTCATCTGCGTCGTTGCTCATACTGAAGTATCTAGGTTAAAATTACCACCATATCCACCAGCGGCTGGGACTTCAACTCGTTTGTAAATGTTGTTCATTAAAAGCGTATATTTCACCATCTATTCCTGCATCATCAAACCCTCTAGTATCACCTAGATCTGATAAACAACATTAATACATCTTTTCATTCACACTCCTGGTCCTTGATTACTAGCTATTATTGTATATGTAGTGTTATGCTTAGGTAACCTATATTTACAGCATTATTTCTTGTGTCTAAAATTGATACCTTGAATTCGGAAATATTACCACTTGTCAATTTTTTATACTGACGCGATGAAAATGATTCGGTGCGACCCTCATTATATTTTTCTGTTTTAACCGGGACAGCCCTAAACAACGTGGAAGGACGTTCATTTTGTATATAATCAGTTGTGTTAAGTTGGTTGAGATGAACGCATAGCTTGTGGTATAGAATTAGATCTGGTAATTTAGAGCCACTGATGCTCTGGCCAGGGGTATTGCAAGTGAAGACAGCCCTAGCGTATGGCAAGCCGTTTTCACATTTATTCAGGAATTACAGGTATCTTCAATTGTTTTACAGATATCTGTATTATATTTAAAGATATCAATAATGATTTAAAGATATCTGTAAATAATTGAAGATATCTCTTATTAATTTCACATGTCCAAAATAGAATTACTGATATCTCAAAATGTTATAGAGATATCAAGATAATATTTCGTGATATCTCTAAATGTTTTAAAGATATCTGCAAAACAATTACGATCATAGTGTACACAATTGTATTAGAATTAATTCAAGATATCTTGAATTCAATTCAACATATCTGGAATTCAGTTCTAGATATCTTGAAATGATCGGTACATATCCACAAATGTATTACAGATATCTTCAATTCAATTAGAGATATCTCTAATTCAATTATTGATATCTTCAGTTCTTGCTATTACTGATATCTAACATTGTTTTACAGATATCTTGAATTGATTTGAAGATATCTTGAACTGAATTAGAGATATCTTGAAATGAATTAAAGATATCTTGAATATCGGTTTCAAGGTATCTTCAAATACTTCCGGCTACATATCCGTAAATACTTCCGGTTGGAAATGGTTGGTGACCATGTATGTACAGCTCTTACATGCCGAGAGCCGAGATGCGGTCAAGACATGATCCTGTATCGCGGCCGAAAACACCGCCTGTATGAATTCTACCCACATTCTCGTGGTCTATTACCCCTCGTAATTTTTTGAGTCAGTTCCTGTATCATCGCTAGCGAGCTAACACATGTGGCAATGCGCCGCATTTTCATAGTCTGTTTCTGATAGTGTTCTACAGTGGCGGTGCGCAATGTTCATTCGAGCTTTCATTTTCGCCCTTTTTCACTTTTAAAGAACGAATAAACTTCTGGGGTTTTCTGGGGTTTTCATACACTTTTAACCATTAACATATAAAAGACTGCTGGTTAGTTTTGTGCGGAACACCAAATTCATTCTTTGAAAAGCTTGTGGTTAGTTAATACCGAGTGATTAAAAGTGTCCAAAAAGTCGTCTGCTTCCCTCTTGCTCGTTATGACGAAACCACAAACAGGTTACATACATCCGTCGCCAGAACACTCCAGCGAACCGCTGTGACGTCATGTAAGGAAGGGTTTTCGGTTAGCTTGACACACGTATATAAAATGTGTAACAAGTCCGTACTTTTGCTGATTTCTCGACATCAACAAAAACATGCAATCTTTGTTTTGCCCTCAAGCCAGGGGTCGGGTGACGGTGTCACCATGCACAAACATCCGTCGGACCCGCCGTTCCTGCTTAATTGGTTGTTTGTGAAGCGAGCATTGAAGAAGCCCGTGGTATATTTTAAATCCGATGGCTGGACCCTCCCTTGCTTAAAGATAGAAAATGCCGTTTAAGATTTGTTTTGATCATGACAAAAAAAACCAACTTTACTTTAGATTTTGTTACTTTTTATTATTTTTTCAAAAATCGTGGCGTCAGGGGTTAAATTCAATTTGAGAAATTGTGTTTAGACAAACCAGTAAACAAGACAAATTATCCTCAGAAATGTACATGAATTCTACAGTGCCCCACATAGGTATAAATCACATAAATTCACGGAGTCCGCCCCTCCGATTGGTTGAATCGCAAGTTAAAATTTGTCAAAAAGGTCGATTTAAGGCATTTAAATGTCGAAATGAGTAGTTTTAATGACGGGTTTCATTTGTAACGATGCCAATAAATGATTTATACAATTGTAACACTCCCCACACACAACACACAACACACACACACACACACTATAGAGTATATGTTTAAGTTAATATATTTGCCTTTTTCTGACGCATATTTTCATAAGATCGTTGTATATGTATGTTGATTAGTATACATCTAACCCGATTCCTGTTAAAGGTATAAACATATTGATATTAGAGATAAAGCTAATGGATTCCTAGGTTCTTATTGTCTAAACAGCTTTGATTTAAATGTACAAATTTGAATATACAAATATTGTCTCGCAACCACAGCTCTTTAGACCATTGCCCTGTGATTTGGCACATGGGTCAGTGAAACTGTAATGTAAACACCCGGTGAGTCTGTCCAGAGAAATGCACTTCATGGCTGTAATAACAGTTACTATTGAATTGCTTATCGTGAATTTAAGTTTGCTTGGATTTTGAAATCTAACTTTGGGGAATATTTAATTGCTAGCACTGCGTGCCGCCTATGCTGAACACATACAGAAACGGACTATAGAAACTTGGCGCATGCACACAACATGTCAGCAAGCCACCTCGCTACCGTTGATACAAGAATTGAACAGTTTACCGCCCTATTATTATCTAAATTCATGGTCATAAAATATGATATCTGGGAGTACATCGATATCAACGTTTTAGTCAAAACCCTACGTGAAATATTTCTAGAACGTCACGAGAAAATATGAGGGGTAGTCGGCCACGAGAATCTGAAGAGGGTTTTGGTGACTTTTTACGTCGCATTGGCATTATTTCGGTCATATAGCGACGAATCTGTGTAGGATGTACAAAAGCGGTGTTCACGACCGCGATGCAGGATCATGTCTTGACAGTACAGGACCGCCTCTCGGCACTCGGCATGTGCGAGGTGTACATGCATGGTCACCAGCCTTTTTCCAAACCAGAAGTATTTAAGGATATGTAGCCGGAAGAATTTGAAGATATCTTGAAATTGAATCTATTCAAGATATCTTTAAATTATTTCAAGATATCTCTTATGCAATTTAAGATATCTTCAATTCGATTCGAGATATCTTTAAAACAATTTCAGATATCAGTAATTCCTTCATATATTTTCTCTGTTTGAGATATCTTTAATCAATTTCAAGATATCTCTAATTCAATGCAAGATATCATTAATTCTTTTTAAGATGTCATTAATATGATTCAACATATCCTTAATTCAATTCGCGATATCTTTAATTTCATTGGAGATATCAATAATTATCTCAATTCGAGATATCTTCAATTCAATTCAAGATATCTTCAATTCAATTCAAGATATCTTCAGTTCAGTTTAAGATATCGTTAAAACAATTCAAGATATCTTTAATACCTTAATAAAAGTGAAAATGGCTTGCCATACTAGCGTCTCCGGTTGACTAACACTACTGTTCCGTTTGAGTCACTTACTTTAAACTCGGCTCCTAAGAACACATGCTGTAGTAACCATCTTCTATTGCGTTTTGCGAACCACTAGCGTTCAACACATTATCATTTTTATTTCTGATGTTTATCCATTGTGGGTAGTAGGTGATATCACACAGGTCTATTTCGAGTTGGCCAGACGTGTTATCAATGGCACGCATAAGTTGAAAGGTCTCACCGTTCTTTATATCCGGAAGCGTAAGATGCAGTTCATAATATAAATGATATGTCATAATAATATGCATAAACCCGAAGTACATTACCCTAAAAAGGATCACATAAATCTGTGTAGAAATAAACGCACCAATACCTCAGGATAAGGCATGGAATGCAATAAACATTCCGTACGATAGACGGGCATATTAACGAGTTTCTAATGAATTTGGTGTTGATCCGAATATGGACTGGCGTTTGCCAGGACCAAAACTTGGATTAGGAATTCCTATCGCTCACAATCAATCTCTCGTGGAAGCCAGCTACGATGTGGTTAAATAATCGGGTTACAAGTCGCATCACTATTTTAAAGCAAACGAGTGGGATGACCGTTACTTGGCTTTTGACGACAACAAGGATTAACGCGTTTGGAGGTTTAAACAGGGGCCAGGTGATGATTGCAAAAAAAAAAAATATGCTGGATACATCAAAAGGATACACACGCGCCGGCGTTATCTGTTTAAACGATTCTATTAGAACGTACGTGTGGGCCATTCTTGGCGCTCACTCACAGACACACTCTGGCATCATGGGTAAGGGAACCGCTTACGACGCTCAGAAACAGTTTGTGGCTAATATTGAGGATGCAATAGCATCACCGGTAGATCTACCCAGTTCTATAGAACGATACCAGGACACGTTACAATACGCCAGCTCAACAGTAGACTATGTGTTCGAAATAATCATCGCCACAGCGGGCCACAATTAGGTGTTAATGCTGACATAAACGTCTCCCACATACCCCCACATACCACCATACTGGTGAAACTGGCATAGTGCAACCACCACCGGAGCCAAGGGTACAAACATTGCCTGACCGGCAGGTGCACCCCTTTGTGCAGGCAGTCAACCAGCAACATATCGATCGTAAAACAGCTCTGGCCATTTGATGTGTTGCAGTCGGTTTGTGCCTTATTTGGCTAAGTGGGGTTCCCCCACACTTCTAAGCTGTCCGCAGTACCTTCCTATCTGCAACGTACACCAGTTCAGCCACGGCGACGATGAATGCCCACAGATTTTGACCAAGCCACGCGACAGATTTACCAAACGTGCTGAGCAGCCACAATACAATACTTCCTGGGATACCAGGCAGGGCTTCTGCGGCCTTTCCAGCTAGTTTAGCTAGGGCTTCACTGAGCGATTTGAGATGGTTTTTTACCCAGCCTGTGACGTCACCACCCGGTGTGGGGTGACGGGTAGCCCCACTTGGTGAGCCCCCCGTCAGCGATACAGCCAACCCCAATGCCGTCAGAACGCTGGCAATGATTCTCTCAGAACAATATTCGTATCCTGTTGGCTAAAGTTGTTTCCTCGTTCAGTATTCTATCGTTTGTTTCCTGAATGTGTCTGATCTAAGTTCGAAGTTGTTCACGGTTCGAGGAAGCAGATTCTAATTGGGTATGCCTCTCGCCTCTCGTCTTCTAAATTGCATGGTCGTTCCGTGACATGGCGCTTATCACCCTCATCATCCGTTTCCTTAAGTTTGTTATTTTCAAAAGCTATGTGCTCGTCAAGTTCGTTCAGTTTTCCCATGTTGTTCACGAGTTATCCTCTTACGCGTTTCAAAGCTTCATCTAGGCCGTACATTTCCCTCATTGGAAATTTAAACCCTGGCAACGGTTTTTCCTAGTACGCTGTCAGACACTTCTGTAGCACACTGTGTAATGTCACCGTGGGGTTCCCCCACATCCACAGGATCCGCAACAAGTTCGGATCTGGTAGCTTGCAGATCTAGAACGTCCCTTGGGGGTAAGCCGTTCACAGGGACTTGAAGTTGGCTGGCGGGTATGGGGCAACCCCCATTATCTTAGGTTTTGCCACCGTAATCTGGCATGTTTAGTTTTTTATGGATAAATTCAGTACCAATGGCGACTGGTTAAAGTTGGCAAGGCGAGTGGTTTTCTAGAGCGTTTGTTAACGAGGTCAACCTGCGGGTTATCCTTAAGACGTAGAACACCATAATCATCTAAGGTAGACTTCGAATAGTCACCACCTTGAGGCTGAACGTAGTTTCTATCGTTTTTTTATCCGTTGTAATAATCGTTTATGGTTGTTTTCAAAAGTTGGTTGCTCAATAACGAACTAGTAAGTGAAGTAATCAACATCACGAGGAGCAGTAGCCCCAAGATCATCCATCTCAAAATCGTCCATAGTTTTGAAATGATATTTTATTAAATATTAATAATATATAACACGGTAGAAAGCACGGTCACACGGTAGAAAGCTAATTCCTTTTCGAAGATTTATAGAGTCACTAGGCGTCAAAGCTGTGCGCAAGTCGCTTACTATTATGAACAACCCCAGCAAGACAGACCAGAACCAAACACTGTTGGTTAGCTGGTTGGGTGAGAAGGACATCGTAGTTCCTGGTACGGCACAATTGGCGTTTAACATCACTTTGACTTCAGGTAACGACAAACGTGAGCTAGTGAATAATGTGGGTCGTGCTATAATCAAGAAGGTCATTATAAAAATTAGCGGCAACGAGGTGCTTAGCATAGATGACAGCGATATATATTACTGTTATGTAGACCTGTGGTAAAGTGAGGTAGAACACAAAACAGCGTATACCAGGGACTCGGCAGCAAAAGATCGAATAGTTTATGTATCGGGTACGCATTCACACCAGATAAAACAACCATACTGCCGAATAGTGTAAAAGCAATTGTCGAAGCGTATGGGAACAGGTTTTGTATCCGACTTGACTCTGAGTTGCTAAACTCACATGCGCCATCAAGCCGCATTGGGTGACGAACTGGAATACGAACTCACGTTCAATGATTACAGCAAAGTTGTGCGTACGCCAAACGGTGATGAGATAGGCAACATATTGTTGGAGTTTGACATGGGGACTAGTCCGGACTTTGCCAGGCAGATTCAAAATCAGTACTTTGGGAATATGACCTTTCTCTACGATAGGATACTGCGTCACAGTATGGTACCACATGACAAAAGCGACACCATTTGGAATATCAATATGAATGTGCCCGCGCGATCGATGAAAGGTAAATTGATCATACCCGTGGAGGAATATGATCCATTCGAAAGAGACAGCGAGAAATGTTTCAATCCAGAAATCACCAAAGTAGAAGTAACCATAGAGGGAGTGCCTAATCAATTATTTAGCCATGGAATGAAAACATACTAGCAGTGTAATGAAATAAAGGAACTGCCGGCGATCAGATGAAACGTGGCCAGTGACCTTGATCTATACTCCGTGAATATCGGTGGTTACTTAACTACAAAGTACGCGTTATGGTTGGATATGAGATCGACGGATGACAGCAGTCTACACGGTAGTGGACACCGCATCGAAATTGGAGTCAAAGGGATAACCATTCAATTAATGAAGAAGGCTCAATCACGTGGGAAACTGAAACTATATTTATATGTAATTATGGATGCGCATCTTAATATAGACAATGGGAGATTCGTACAAGCCATCTATTAGTGGGGGGACACCCACATCCCCGGAAAGCTGACCGCAAGTAACCACAGTAAGTCTACTGGCGGGTATGGGGGGTCTCCCCCATGATCCACACTGC